>NW_027286403.1:12702090-12949590 GCF_022747635.1 Hetaerina americana
AATTTTTGAAAAAACACAAAAGTCGCGATACTTTTTGAATAAGACCTCGTATGTATATATACACACATACATACATATGCATGGCATCTATACACCTTCAGGATAACTATGAAGCCCTTGGCCTGCGGTATCTATACAAATTCATGATAACTACAAAGTTCTGGATGTGCATTATACAGGTGCTTGTTATCGATGGGAAAATATGGTAATTATGTATTTGCTTCTGTAAGTCGACAAGCATGGCTACAGTTATATCAAAATGACAATGTGTTATTTTTATGCAACTATTGGAATGTGAAATTTTCACTTTGATGTGCCACACTCATCTGCAGTTTGACCTGGCAAAATCATAAGAATCCAAAAATCCAGGATTGTAGCAAGATCAATTTGGTGTAATTTAGCATTGCAGTTGTGTTATGTGAATGATTGTTAACATTTTTCTTGAACTGTTGACTTTTTAATGCATTTCAGTTATCATTCTAAATTATATTATTTTCTGAATTTACAGAAAGCTCGTGAGCCATTCCTGCTGTTCATGCTAGAGGAGATAAAGAAAATGGCCTATTTCTTTATATCAGTCATGCTGAAAAGCGACACAAGCCCTGGCTTAGGGATTTTACCTTGCCATTTTAAGGTGTTTCCTGAGCCTTCCTCATCCAGAGAGGGCCAGGGAGTCAGAGTACTTTTCGTGAATAAGCTTCTAAATGATGACCTGCCGGAGAGGCTTCTTCAAAATTTTGTTGATTGGTTGTGGGACACTGATAAGAGGCTCCTAGAGATGGTACTGGTTTTCTATTATTAAATGAAAATAATACCAATTAAATGCAATTATATTCTGTTATTCTTGTCTTCAGCTTTTGCTATACTTACCAGGGTTAAAGGTACAACATCATTGTCAAATTTAGTAATGATATTTTGTTGATTTGATTAACATTTTCCTTATATTCAAATACCGTCATTATATATTTCCATTATTGCTTCCTGGAAAACAGGTTCATTAGTGAGTGAATAACAGTGAATGTTTACCTTTTTGATTAATTGCATAATATTTCTATGAATTTCTGTCACCAGACTCTCAAATTTGGTGTAATAGGGAGGAAAAGGTGTGGAAAGGGAAGGTGGGCAGTGGGTATAGTCAGGATATCAGGGGAAAATGAAAGAGAGAAGTTCCTAGAGTTTTCCCGCTTGGTTTTGTCAAAGTCTGATGAAGGTGTGGTTAGAGTTAAACTGTTAAATTAGGGTTGAACTGGGTGTTTGTATCATTGAGCGGGCTGTAGAAATGAGAGCTTGAAGTAGCTGTATCAGGTTTTGACTGCAGGGGTGGGATGTGGGAAGGGGATTACTTAAGAACCATTATGTTGGCTCAGATTTGGACTTTGATGGATAGTATATCAATTTGAAGGGAATGTAGTATTGAGATAGTGAAGTTGTCTTTAAGTTTTAGTGTGTATATCTGAGTGAGAGAGGGTATGGAAGACTGGGAGAGGAGTGATAGAACTCTGTATGAAAATTGTTGGTTATTGGTTGATGTTGATTCTAGGTCTAGAATGTAAGAATTAATGAATAGAAATGGTTAATTGTTAATTACTAGTTTGTTCTAGTAGGTTCTTAGATCGTGACTTTGGTAGAGAAATTCAAATACCAAGGCAGTAAATATTATTATTAATTTTTGTGGTGGGCATTGGCCTGCTTGTGCTCCTAGCTGGTTCTTTGTTTCGGCTCTTCAAAGCTAAGAGCACTCTTTATGGGATAATAGAAATTTTAGTTTGAAAAATTTAAAATTTGTGTTTTACTATGCTATCCCATGAGAAGAATTCATCTTTCTGAAATGTATAATATCGTATTGAACATATATACAGTTTTTATATTGTGCATAAATATATTGGTCTTACATAAAATATTTTCTGATAGGAAAATCCTTAAATCTGAAATTTATTACATCCATTTTTTTACATTAGATCATGGAAAAAATCCTAAAGCTACTGGCCAAGTGCATGAAAAGGTTCACGATACTGGATGTCTTTTACAATAAGCCTGCAACGGCTCTACTCAGACTCATAGAGTTAAGATGTGGTCCTGATGGCTGCCGAGTGATATGCGATCTCTTATGCAAGTTGGTAAGTAGATTTTTTTATGTTCCTTGAACTTCTCTTTAGTAGTAGCTAAAGCCTTTGTCTGAAGTCTTGAAATTAAAACTTGCTCAAAAGTAATTCCACTATGTTCATTTTAAATTCCTTTTCTCACATCAATGTATTTATTTGTTTTGGTAATAGTGGTGTACTAAACAATATTGTGTGTGAACTGTTCACACTTCCTAATGAGAAAGAGTATTGGTTCATTAGTGGAGCAACTGTTTTGAAGTTGAATTGAAACACTATAAAAAGGTAATTTGTAATATTTTCATAACCTAATGTCATTTTTGTAAATTGATATGGTCATGGTATGTGAAATTATTCTCTCAGATATGGGGATGATGAAATAATTCTCTTACGTAGTATCTGACTTAAAATTCTTGTTTTTGAAGTAATTATTAAAGATTAGGGAATTTTTAGTACGTTAGCCAGTTGTGCCAGTAGGTAATTTTAGCATCAGGAGCATATAAAATTTTATTTGAGTGATCATACCCTTTATTTAATTGAGTGATAATACCCTTTATTTAATTGAGTGATCATACCCTTTATTTGACACCTTTGTGATTGTGGTCATGCACTTTGCTAGGGAAAAGGGTCTCTTGCATGCATATTAGCCATCCCATGAACTGGTATGCTAACATGGTGGAGAACCTGGTTTGTATGTTCCAATTAACTCTAGAGATCTCTTGCCAGAGGTAATGATAATCTCTTGTGACAAAGTCGCCCATGCTATAGGGTAGGAGATAGGCCTAAGGTAGTCAATGCAGTATTTGTTCCTTGGCGAGATGGCTGCAAAGGTGTCTTTATCCCAGTGGGGAACCAATAATGTTTTCACATCACGAACATTTCAGGAAGGCAATGGGAAACCATCTCTTCATCTGTTTTTTTTTCATGGGCAGTAATATGGGCGTTTTAAATGGAAAATCGATGGAGTAGAACTTGGTTTGAAAAATTTGTAAGTAGTGTGGAATTATTCTAGTTCTTCAACACATTTTGGGAGAAATGTATTAAAGGGCATATTTGTTGAATCAGTTGAAAATTTGATATTTGAATGAAGAATATGCTATGGCAACTGGGAACTCTCTGGGAGGATGACCTTAATGTTGATGCAAGGCTAACTTATGCATTCTTTAGTACATAGGTCATGTTGGCCCTGGTAAAAATCAGAACTATAATGGGAACAATTTCAGTGATACCAGTAGTTAGGGGGATTGAGATGGTGCGGTGGCTATCGTACCCGCTTCCCACCGAGAGGGCCCGAGTTCAAATCCTGGCGGTGTTGACTATTTTTCAGTGGTATCTCGATCCCTACTTGAGGTGCTTTGTGGAGGGCACTTTGAGTGAGTACGCCGTCCGTCGGATGGGACGTTAAGCTGCAGACCCCTTGGTGCCTTTCGTAAAGAGCAGGCCAATGCCGGCGCCGGGTTTCTCTCCATCCTTCATCCTTTTCTGTCCATCCCTAATGGCGCAAATGACCAGCTGAGATCATTTGCATCATTGGCAAGACATGTGGCATGCAAAAAACAACTACAAACAATCAAACAAAAAATACCCCCTCAGTTCCTGAATACTTTGGGAGAAAGGGTAGTATGTTTGTTAGGGAACTCAGGAATAAGAATGGGAATCAGAGAATCAGTGACAGCACTGATTAATTGTGACAAATACAGGAATCAACCCAATGGTATGCGCATAGTGCTTAGCAGTGAGAGAGGCTATTCTCTTCAGTTGCTATTGCATGAAATCCTTGCCCAACTGAGTTGATGGCATTATAAAGAAGAATGGGACCACGAATGTTAGCATTTGGGCATGGCATTTTAAGTTGATTTAAAGATCAGGAATTTTAAAACATCCACTCAGAGCATTGGTTAAAATAGAATGTATAATCTAGATTTGTGTGAAGTTAGATGGAAAACCATCACAAAAAGAGATAGTTAAAGAGTTATTTATAATGCGAGGCAGGAGAGTAGTGGCTATATAAATGAAAAGGACACTGGGTAGAATAGTGACTATAGAGCAGGTAAGTTCATAGAATATTTGGTAGATATTTTGGCGATAGGGTAAGGGTGCAATGAAGGGAGGTAGGAGAGCATGGGATAGGCATTAGGAATTTTTGAGAGATGAGATAATTGAGTTTTATGGGAGGAAGTGTTAGATAATATCTAGCTACTTCTTCTAATATCCTTGGAGGCTTAGGTAATGCCAAGGAACTCACCTAGTGTTGATTCGATTACATTGTAACTAGACATGCCTGTAGAGACAATGCCATCAGCGCTCTCAGATTCTTAGGGGTGGGTGCACATTTGGATTATGATTTTATTTTAAAGAAATTTAATTAAAAATATGCGTTTGGAGTTTTGAGAAAATTCAAAGGTTGAAAGCTTCTCAATACTAGAATAAAGGGGTGCCTGAAAATACTTAAACCTATACCGATGAAAGGATGGCAACTGTTGAGGAAAGGTGAATAGAAGAGTATAAAAAGATCAGCTTAAGGAATGATAGAAGCTGTTAACAGAATTAGGAAGCCATGAGCCACCATATGCTATGGCTATGAGGTTAGATAAGAAAAGATTAGGTGGAGTGTTATTACAGAGATAGAGAAAATAATCCCGAGAGAACTAAATAACAGACTTAGTTGAAAAACTAATTGGGCCGAGATAATGTGGTGAAATGAACAGGGTAAGAATATGAATGAATTTCAAAGACAGGTAAAAGTTGAGTCACAGTATAACAAGTTTACGTAGTAATGGGAAAACTGTACTGACCAACAGATAAGACCTTTACTATTGAATTTGGAAGCAATTTAGCAAAATTGGAAAGTATAACGACTTAATGGTAAAAAGATTGAACCAGCCAAAACCTTGTTGTAGTAGATTTATGACGTGTAAGACATGGATATGCCAAAATGCAGGTTTTTTCAATGAGAAAGGCAATGTATGATTTATGATGACAGGATCCCTAGTGAATCTATTTATTTAAATTATAGTATAATTTCAGTATCAAAAACCAAATCAGGATTTCAGAAGGTAGATTTTATTGGCTAGACATAATTATAGTTGTAAATGCAGTAATCCCTAAAAATGACAAGTGGAGAGATTTATGTCTTCAGCATATTCTTCATGCTGGACATCTTAGAGAAATGGCGTAAGAACAATGAATAATTGTATTGTATGATGCAATAATCCTGTGCTTAGTATGATGAAAGGGATCTATCTTCATAAACCTGTGTCAATCTCGAAATGAATCAAATTAATATGAACTTAAAATAGCATTGAGAGAAAAGCTCACATAATATCCTAATTAAATAAAGACAAGGAATTATTATGCAAAAGAGATACATGTTGTTAGATACTGGCCCATTGGAAGAGGAGAGAAAAATAGTAGCAAATGTACCAGCTATATTCTACTGTTTCAGGCTTCACTTCATTGAATTATTTCATATCCATATTAAAAATACTTGGTACTTTACCACAGATTTTTATTATATGGTACAATGCATTTCACCGTCTTGCAGCTTCATTCAGTAAAAATTTTTACCTGATGATGCTGCAAATCGGTGAAACGCGTTGTATCATATAATAAAAATCTGTGGAAAAGTACCTGGTCTTTTTAATATGGGTACTAATTTTAGTTCAGTGTTCCATTTGGGTATTTCAAAAAGGTAAGGGCATTGTGGTGCACATAAGCACGTGAGGAATTTTACATGGTAGACTATGCTAAGTAGAAAGTAGACCTAGTAAAATTGAATTGCAATGTGGAAAACCTAGGAAAGTAATAAAATAGATCTTGAAAATGGTAATTCATTTTTTGCTACCTTTCACCATTATATAAATTGATATTGAAAACAAGGATGAATCTAATTGATTCTAATTTTACATTTGAGATTAATGCCTATTAAATAATAGTTTGACCCTCAGAGAGAAGTGCAGAATATGAAATGAACTGATGATTAAAATGAATGAATTAAAAAGAATAAATTATGTATTTGGCACAATAGACATTTGAATATGTAAATAATAGAGCTGTTAATCTGATGTTTTATTCATTAAGATGGAAATGGATTATATGAGATTGATTAACTGTTGCACTTTTACAGGATTGCTTCTTGCCAACTCCGATCACGGTGTATCCAGGTCAAGAATATGTTGAAACCTCATTCTTTGGGGCATTTTTAATGGGGTCAGTATTTCCTGATGACTCACGGCTGGTGGCAGCATTCTACCTGGCTGACAAGAAGAGAGTCATGAGCAAAGATAATTTGACTGATAATGTCAGATTAATCCTGGAATACTCCCGTGTAAGAAATCTTTTTCCTTAAAAGGTTTTTATTCATAATGAATGATCCAATTTAAAGATGATATGAATTTTCAGTCAATGACTAAAAAGTTTTTTGAGGTAAACTGTTATATGTAAACTGTGTATCTTGAGAAGCATCAAAAATAAACTTTGCAGTTTAGGGGGTATGATATTTAAGAATATGGTACATGCATGTATAAATTTTACATCGGTGCTTAAAATTTGAATTCAACCATCTTTAATATTGATAATTGGTTTCAGATTTTGATGCACAAGATTTTCCATGAGATGGTAGTAAATGCCCCATCAAGAATGATGACTTTGGCTTTTGTACGCAACATGCTACATTTGAACCACAGAAGGGTTCAATTACAATCCTTTCCAATGGATTATGCTGGAGATGGATTTATGTTGAACTTATTTTCAGTCCTCCAGCAACTCTGTGTAAAGGTAAATTCTTTTGAGAGTTGTAATTGGCACATTAGATTTTTCGATACTATTTGGATTTTTTTTTCTATTTTTGCTTTTGAATGAAAATGTGATTGAATCCACCTAACTTTACAGATTAACCTGGAGAAGGTGGACCCATACTATTTATACCATAAAGATAAGATGGTAGATATAGACAATGAAACGCGGTTGAAATTTTCAATAACGGAGGCTGAAAATTGGGCCAAAGAGCACTGTAAGTTGAACACAAGTTTTTAATAGAATTCTGTGAAATCCATCAATGCTTAGGAATCACTTATATTGGATTATGTTAATTATCTTTTAAATTTTTTTAATTGCTAAAAAGTTTACCAACATGCCATTTTGACATATTTTCGATTGCTGAAGAGGAAGTAAACAAAGAAAAAGTAGAAAAAATTGCCTGGACAGGGAGCAACAGAATTCTCATTGCTCCTGGGATTTAATGAAAGACTAATGGCATGAGTTTGCATTAATACTGGGAATACTCACAGTAGTGTTTAATGGGGCTCCAATAGTTTAAGTCATATTATACTCTGGACTACTGGGTACTGGATTTACATCCTGAGGTCCTGGAATCAAATCCTGGTGGTGGCAGAATTTTTCAGAGATTTCTCAATTGTCAATAAGTGGAATGTACAGTCCGTAATATGGCATGTTAAATTGTTTAGCCTTTGGTGCCTTCAGTTAAGAGTAGGCTAGTGTCAAAGCTGGGTTTTTTCTCCACCCTTCCCTCTCTCACGTACTGAAAATCCTCCCCCTCCCAAATTACCCACTTGCCCATAGTTTTGCAAATGACCTCAGCTTTCACTTCTCCTTGGTTACACGGACATTATTGTGTCAACTCAGTTTGAGCATCAAAACAATATTAATGCTTCACATTTAAACCTATTTTTTAATCTATTTTATTGCATATCATTTAATTGCATTGCATTTTCTGCATTGCAGTTGCAGGGCAGAAAGAGGACTATTATCCAACGTTTTCGTCACATTGTTGGTTTTTGACAGTTAGGTGTGCACACTTGGCTATTAGTCCAATTTTGAGGAAAAGTGACAAAACCATCCGTACAATATTTGATTTGCGCCGAATGGTGAGTACTTAGTTCACCATTAATTAAAAATATGATGCTTTTAATGTATTGTAATTTATTAATATGATGTTTTTTATGAATATTATAGATCCTAGATCTACAAGGAACGGAGCCTATATGGAGAAATCAGCCGTATGCCAATAGAAACAGAGAGACGCTTCGTATGTGGCGTGAGGAATTACAGGTGTGTGTGAGCAGATGCCCCAGGAGAAGTTTTATTGTTCTGGGTTGATAATCGCTTTGGGATGTTTGATACTGATTTCTCATATAATTATTTTCTGCCGAGATTTACAGTGAATTAAGATGTTTCGATGAAATAATTAGTCAAAAAAATCTGGCACTGAGTTCTAAGTTTGAATCCTGAGTATGACAAATAATTTTTTGCTGGGGAAATTTTTTCTCAGTTTTCTAAAATGAAGTTTTTCAAGCTCCTAGATGTATTCTTGAAAATGTACACTAAATAGAAAAATAAACTCATTATCAGAAGTGAAATGGCAAAATGAGTAATGAATTCCATCATTAAATCTGCATGGTTTTTATAGGAAATGTTTTCAGTGCTCTGTTGTCATTTTCCCCTATGGCAGTAATTGTTATCAGGAAAACTATTGATTCCTGCTGTATGTCCTGGAATGCATATAGAATGTTAAATTTCTGAATTTCAAAATTTCATTTCCATGAACTTAATTAAATATTTATAATTTTTTTATTTTTACAGAGGGTGGAGGATGAAAAAATGTGTGCCGATGCGGAGCTGTTGCACGATCATTTGCTAAAACAGCTTCTCGATTTTTACACATCGATGGCTGTGTATATGCTAAAACTGCTAACAACTCCAACAGTGCACCTTTACCCAATTGTAAGCATGGATTTTCATTGAATTGAATTATCAATCAGTCTCAGTGTGATGTGGAAATAAATTTCTGGTGTGATGGACATATTATACAGGATAGAAACAATGGGCACAAATATTTTAAAGAAAATGATCCAGTAGGAATTCCCATGAAAATAAATCAAATGAATGAATGGCTCTGATAATTTATTTCTTATAAGCTGATATGGGCTACTCTTTTCATTATTTGCTCACATTAATCTTAAGTTTCAGCATAATAAACATCAACCATGCATGAACTTATTTCTTCTCTCTCATCTGCGAGGATTTTCTTGCTGCATAAGGGGGGAAAATTTTTGCAAGTTTGAACATACTGAATTATGACATGGGGATCTTTCTTTTCCACGGCTTAATACCACAGTCAAAATTTAGTAAAATAAGTGTGAGTTACTTTTTGAATATTTATTTCAAATGTACAATTGTATTTACTGCTTACCAAAGTGAATAGTGGAATTATCTGTAAATTAAATCTTGCTTTGAAAAAATTGTTTTAAAGTTCAATGCTATTTCAGAGGAATGTTGGGGCATAGCCATTGTTGTTTGGAAGCAGAAGCTTCTTCTTTGACTGAGAGGCCCTTTAACATGTGAAGTATGTCTAAAATAATGTAACTAAATGTAGGAGTTTATTATTTTCTTGTGGCAGTTTTCTAATTTGATAGAGCATAAATTTTAAATTCTGTGCTTTATTATGAAGTCTGATATATGAACTTATCATAATTGGAATTAATATATTTGCAATAACATTTCAGCCGACCAGATTTCCCCGGATATGGCAGTATTTGCAGCTTGGTAATGATATGGGTGGGGACAGTGATGATTCAGATGCTGGGAAATCTAGCTACATGCAAGATACACCATGGGTAGCCCAGACAGCTTCAACATCCAGTATGGGGGTCACAGTTTCAAGTGTACCTCTGCCAACCTCAGCTCCACCAGAATTTTATGCCCTGCCAGAATTCTTTGTTGAAGATATAGCAGAGTTTCTATTATTTGCCCTGCAGTAAGTATTTCACTTTGTAAAATATATTTATTTGTAGTTTAGTGTCGTGTAAAGTATTAGGCTTTTGGGGATTTATTTCTGCTCTGGGGTTCTTTTATTTGCTCACACTTTTGAAGAGAGTATGAAATTGGACAAATAAAAGGAGAGATCAGGGTATTGAAATAAATCTACAGTCATTAGCTATGGATGTCTTTTGTGAATTATTCTTAGGGACTCTCCATCTAATGCATCACAGCCAAAGCTGTGAAGATAAGGTGAAGGAAATGTAATGTTGTGTGGTTATTAACTGAATTTTACAGGGGATAATCCTGGTAGAAAACAAAGTTGTTTGTATATTTTGTTTAAGGGGTGATATTCACAAGTTCATGGTATAGGTAATATTTATTTAATTTGTTAATGTATGCACCGAGTGTTTATAGGATAAAGAGGGAAGCATAGCTGGTTCAGGGTGGAGATAAGAGAGGAGAGTAATTTGCAATTTCTGCATAAATGCTTTAATTTTCTCCTTTAAGATGAAAATAAATTTTGTAAAACAAGAATCATCATTGATTAATGATGTTTGTATAAAAACCTAGCGGTAGGAAAATTTAGAGTACAGAAAACTCTCGTTTATCCATGCAAATGGATGCATGATGAAGCTCAGATAGTCGAAAAATATGGATAACCAAATATAAAAGGTGCAGCGCTTAAATCCTGACAAATTTCAATTTAATTTCCCGCCATATTGTAGTTCCAAAGGAGGTTGCGATAGGCGTTCTTGAAAACTATAGGCATCTAGTAAACAGTCATAATCTCACAATAGCAGAGATTCGAATAGTCGAAAGGGCATTATAGTTTGAAATAGTTCAATTCTTTGGGTACCCCAGATCAACTGTTCACGATATTGTGACTAAGTATAATGCTTTGGGGAAGCCTGGGGAAGGTTTCCCTAATCCGGCAAGGAAATCTCATTCGAGGAAACATAAGCGCCGACCCCTGTATACCTAAATCCGATTTCATTCGTTGTGATTGATATTGATTCCGTGTTTTTAGAAGTGGAAATTACTATTTTTTCCATTTCTATTTGGGTGAAATTATAGTTTTACAAAACAATCATCAACTGAGTAGCAGAACATATTTCCCTCCGAAAGCTAAACCAATCATGTAGCCAGTAAAAACAAATGCCTGGCGAACAATGAATTTTGACCAAGGATCACTGATATGAATAAATGTTTTTTCTTTGTATGACACAGATTAAAATAATGTGGTGTGGATAGTTTGCGACTTATTTGTTACTTAGTAAGCTATCCATTTGCTTGCCTTAAAGGAAAATCAGGAATTCTCAGAGCTAATGAATGCAAGTGATGCAATAATGGGTAAGTGCAGATAGCACCAAAATGTTTAAATTAAAATACTAGGTGTAAGTGAGGGAAGACTAACTTAGCTGATTTCACTACAATAATTATTTTTCGTGACTGTGGAGTTGTCAAAAAACAACATCACCACAACCTGATGATGTTGCCTTGCAACAAAATCATTGTCATGAAAAATAAAAATTCAAGTGGAATCTGCCAAGTTAGTCTTCTCTCATTTATCCCTAATATGAAAGACTTTGACCTAATGACACCTGAGACAGTGTCTTGAATTAAAATATCAAATACTGTGACTCCCTTTGATTTTGTGCAATTAAAAACTTTTAAGAAAGCCATGGTATTTCAAACTTGTACTTTTAAATAAGTACTTCCAAGTTTGAAGCCATATAATTATCTTTACGAATGTAATTTTATTAAAATGTGGGTGTGCTAGGAAAAGAGCAGCATGGTTAATTGAGATTTCACTGTAACTCAATATTTCATTATTTGATAAGTTATAATACTATTTTATTGTCACATGCTCTTTTTCATGAAGGATTCTACTACAGTTGGATCTTTGAAAGCATTATTGTATGATATCAACGGAAAGTTTAGGGAAATACTTTGAAACATGCGAGAACATGATGATTCTTTAATGTCAATACAAAGTACAATAGTAAATTAATGCCTTATAATACTTGAAAGTTAATAGAGGTACATACAATACAGAATTTGTAATTTAAAATATTATTAGTGATTGAAAATAAAAACATTTTTAGATTTCATAAAAACATAGTGAAGGTATCAGGGAGTAGCTGGAAAAAGGTAATTCTAAATGCATGTACATAAGCCTGTTTTGTTATCTTGTACTATTGTTTAACCTTATAAAAAAACTATTAAATCCTTTTCCCAGAGACCAAAAATGAATTAGATAAAATCATTGTATCCAAAGTGTAACTTCCTAGTGAAACTCTTTCCTGGAGAACTCTAAGCTCTATAGTTAGTAAGAAGAAAAAAAGCCAATCATGCTATCAAAGATAAGGCAAGAGAATGATCAATCCACCCAAGAAAAGATTGAGGAAAAACCATGAGATTAAATGAAGGGTGAACAGTATGTTTAGACTGAGAATGAAGGTAGCTTAGCTACTGTCATATTTGATTGCGAGATAGAAAGGTAATAAACGGAATTAAAATTAAATAATAACGTGGGGAGATGTTACATCCCCACAGAACTACTTAAGGATTTAGGAAAACTAGGAATTAAAGAATTTGTAATGGGATAATTCTTAGTATTTATGAGGGAGGAAAACTTCATCAGTTCTGTGTTAGTTCCAATCACAAAAAAGGGAAAGGCAACCATATGTGAGAACTATATATATAATAGGATGGTAACCTGATGATGACTTTGTAAGTCGAAACCCGGGTTGTGTTTAATAAAAAACATATGTGGAATAACCAAGTATTTATTTTCTGAAAAGGGATATGTACATAAATTTGATGTCGCATTCAGAGAAGGTGGTACTATTGATCAGCAATTAGAGAATGTAGAGGAAAGGAAAGGATTACTTAATGGATGATCAGTTTCGGTTCAGAAAGGGTATAGGTATGCATGATGCCATGATAACAATGAAGCCACTAATAGAAAGGAACATAATGTTATATGCAGGATATTTATTTTGTAGATGTCAATAAGGCATTTGATAAGATTTTATTGGGTAGAATTAATGAATTTATTACAGAATATGGGAGTAGGCTAATTGTATTGGCAAACTATTGGCAGCCTGTACATTTCTAAGACAGCTTACATGGACAATTGGCTCTTTTTATATTCAACTGTCTTCTGATGCTGTATATGCAATTGACTCTTGAGTGTCAGTCATCCATGTATAATTACCATGCCTGTTTCTAAGTATATGTCGTATACAACCTCTGCTACTTATAATGACTTCGTTTACACAAGACTTTTCTTTGGCGTTAGGTGTCTGCAGGGCCCATTAGTAGTAGTAATTAGGGAGGTGACTGACAGCAGATGTTATTTGCTCCAGATGAGATGTGGGTTATATGGTAAAGGTAGGGTATACAGGAAATGGAGGAAGGGTGGACAGAAACCCAGCATCGACATTAGCCTACTCTTAACAAAAGGCGTCAAGGGGTCTACAGTTAAAAATCCCATCCAATGAACGGCATATTCTCCACACAGCACCCCTAGTAGGGATCAGGATACCACTGAAAAATCTGGTCACTATCAGGATTCAAACCTGGATCCTTGGGGTGGGAAGCCTGTCCATCACACCATCCTGATCCCTGCAGGGATTTTGCCATATCCAACCTTTCCTAAAAATGGCTAAGGCACTCACGGTTTTTATGAATACAGTGAAATTTAGTAGACAATGGCTTATATTCACCAACATGCATCGTAACCTCCTCATTAAGAATCTGGCCTACACATTGCTGTGAACAATGTTCTACTTGTAGTCATATTGCTAAACCATTGCTATAAATTTGTATTGATCAGGCCCTTCATCATTTGTTTTGTAGACAGTGGAATTTGTCTTGCCATTATTCCATTCGCCAACTTTCATTCCTTTCCATGTGCTCAGTCTACTTTCTAGTTATCCAGATATACATATTTAGATGAACCTTTTATCCTTATTAATGTGTGAGGAAGAGGTTAACGAATTAAAAGAATATTCTTTAACTTTGTAACTTTTGCTATCTTAGTCCATGTGCATCATGATTGTTGTATGAAATTTTCCTTCACCTGATATTAGCTTAATCTTCAGTAGGGTTCTTCCATGCATTATCTGTTATGCATCATGTAAACAGTGGAATATCAATGTCTGTCAGCACTCTTGGACTTGCCGTACATTTTACGCAACCACTGGAAATGCATGAGCATCATACATTTATGAATTGTCCTTGTTTTCACCTGAATCAAAGGTCATTACAAACTTCATTACATACCCTATAAATGTGGTACAATTTAGGGAATGGTGGTGGATTAAGAAAATGTTGGCTGCAGTACTTTTTCAGCAAGAAATGTAAGATTTTCATAACTTTTTCCATAGTTGATGACAAGTGATAAATGTAGAAATAATTTACAGGAGTGGTGGATTATGCATGGTTGCTATATAATTATGACGAAAATCATGATAGCTTTTATGAAAGAATTACAAATGTTTGAGGGAACTCGGAAATATGTATCAGACATTTTTCACACAATTTTACACGCCATTTCCCTACAGGGTGGCCTGCATTCTCTGAATTCTTGAAAACTTGGAAATACCTGGAATGGAAAATCCTTGAAAAAAGCTGGAAAAAACCCGGAATCAGGCTGAATAATCTTTTATTACAAAGAATTAATATTTTTACCATCAAAAGAGTTGACAGTAAGAGAAAAAAAATAATTTTTACTGCTTTGCCTATGGTTTTTCTCATAATGTAGTTTGATAGATAGTTATGTGCATGGTTGCAGATGTTACTCTCTTGGTAGCATCACTACCATTATCGAACCCCAAAATTAGAAACTGCCGATAATGCTACCTAATGTAGTAATGCTACAAATTTATATGGCACAATACTTAATCACTATATTGTTGGACAAAAAATGCACAGCTTTTATAAATTCACTTTTTGAGTAATTCCACTAACATGAAATATTTCAAATGTGACAAACCCTCTTTTAACTCCTCAATACTTTTGTATAGTAAATATTGTAATGACATTCTGCAATGGCTAGGGTCGCGGTAGTCCAGGGGTAGACAGTTGGACTACTGACTGACTGACTGGAGGGCTTGGGTTCAATTCTGGGGCAAGCCTGTCTGGGCACCTGCAACTCCACTCAAGCTATGTGATTTTTTGGGTACCAGATCTTCCTAGTAAACCATAACTGGCACAGGGAAAGGAACCAAATTTTACACACCGTCAGGCTTTGTACTGGGTGAAATCACCTACCAAACCAACCTTCGGGTTGGTTACTGTGTTTATGGTTTTTTATCCTGCAATGGAAGCCATTATATATTTTTAATAGAAAATAGTAGTCAAATTTGACTCCTAACAACAAGAAGAACCTGGCATAACAACAGAATTAATAGTGGCCATTCTATTAGGATTTTATTTATTTGTGTTATGTGGATGTTAACTCAAGAAGGACATATGCAACATGGATAATTTTAGGAGCAGAAATCTCATATCAAATTATGGCAGTTGAAAACTGAAAGTCAATGCAATGGCAATCAATAGGTTTGCTTAGATTTTTTTGAGGTAGAATTTTTTCCAGTAAAGAAGTGAATTATTTTTTCTGCCTGAGTTTAAGACTTCTATTACATATTCAGACGTTCACAGTGCCATCCCTATCTGCAAATAATTGACATACCCCTGCTATTCTAATGCATTTGACCAGTTTTAACTTCGATCTATACCTTCTTTTGCTCAAGGGGATAGTATGTAATGATATTGTAAAATACCACTACAATGTTTGTTACAGTCATTACTGATATGCATGATTAATATTTAAGCTATGGTGGCTTTGTTAATTATCATTTGCATTCATTTACTAGTTGATATAATGACATTTGTTTCATATGCTAAATATGTGTGCCACAATAGATTCTTAATTTAAGTGAGAACTTTTTCCCATGGTTTTAGTTCTATGCTAGAAAATTAATTCAATTATAATTTCATTTTATTATTTATAACTATTTTTGCCAGCTAGCTGCTGTTTTCTTAATCAGAGAGTCGTGGCCATCACATATTGAACAGTCCTCGGGATATTATACATACTTTGCTGACAGGGACCTTTCATTTCACAAAAGTTTTTTAACCTCCTGTCTGGACCTTAGAGCATCTTTGTAGAGGGAATAATTTGCATGTGAAATTATTATAAACCTGCTGAATTACTTTTTCTCTCCCACCATCATTGGTCATTATAATAACACAGAGTCACTCATTCCTGGTCACCAATCATATTTTCCCTTTTTATTAAGGCTACTTATTTTGAAATGAGACTTTGGGGACCATAATGTTACTTTTTTATCAATATTAAGAGATTTCGAACTCTTTTTAAGTACAATTTTAAACAAACAGTGCTAACAATACAGAATAGGGTAAATTATTTTGGGTTTAAAAAAATAATTCTGGTGTATGTCCCTGAATGAAGTAAATTATTGCCCTGAAATATTTAATTATTATTATGCAGTTCATTTTATTCATTCCTGCAAATGTATTTGCTCTTACACCCACAAATTCTACAATAAAGAACATTTACCAGTCATACCTACAAAATGTTATTTATTTTGGTGTCAGCATAGCCATCATTATTATTGTCAAGAGTACATTTGAATTAAATGTGCAAGTCCATGGAATTAGTGTTTTTCTTATGTAGCTCAATTGTTGCTTTCACACTATATTTTGCTCGTGTGGAGGACTCCTTTCCATAAAAGCGGCAATTAAATAGTTAAACACATTCTTATATATGTTTCTAACCAGTCTCTGGTTCATATGCTGGATATAACCTTATAGAATCATCATCCTGTGTAATAAACATAAAGAACCTCTCTTATTTAGGCAAACTTTCTTATATAGACAAACAATGCTAAATGCCAGCCGTGTAATCCACTGTGAATGCTGGAGTGCATGAAGTTTTTTTGCCAGTTGTTTAATTGCCAAAAAATGCATGAAATTTTGTCTGTTACATTTTTCCATTCATTTGTGCTTTCAAGTTGATCTGTATTGTATTTTAAATCAGTATACCTTATCTTTTTATTTACAATTATTGCCATTTGTCTTTAATTTACATTTTAACAGTTACATGGAATTTTCCTGTGACTATTATTCCTATGATTAAGCTAATTAATGATATTTTTTCTATGATTTCTATGTTTTCAATTGAGGGAAATTCTTAATGTGGCATATACTTTTCAAATGTCTTGTCATCTTGTTCTGTAATTTGAAAAGTGTAACCTTAATGAAGTTTTTATTCTTTGAATGACAAACATAGAACCTTGATACATGAGATATAAAGTGATCAAGAAAATCTGATTTCATTTTATATAATTTAGATTCACATTGAAAATTATTTCTGTGTGATTCTGATGTAATTTGGAGACAAAGAACTTCAGATGAGACCCCACATTAAGGTGATAATTTTCTGTGCTCTACAGAAATAAATTGCTGTCGCTGACTTGTCTACTGTCATTACTATTTGATAACTGCATAGTCTCTTTTGATTGAATTCTTCCTAGTTTTTTTTACCATAACAAAGAGATTTATTATTGAGAAAATATTTTGCGTATTTATGTAGTTATATTGTATAATAATCATTACCAACTTATTTTTCAAAACCTGTGAAAAAATGGAATATCTAAGTATCAGGATTTTCCTAGCATTTTTGTTTTTGGAAGGACATAAATTTAATTTGATTCACTTGCCTCTTGTTGAAAAACAAAATGATTGTAGCTTCTGGTAAGCCACAGTTTTATAAGTAGGTATTTATTTATTTAAGAATTTATCGTTGCAATTAGGTAATAGGTATTAGGTGCGTACAAAAGTGACGAGGTTCATGGTGTGAGTGCAGTGTTATAGGAAATATGTAAGTGGTAATATGGATACTACTTGTGCTGGTTCTTAATTTTTATGATTTAAAGTTTGAAAGTGTAGATTTAGTGATCATCAATGAGTTCTTCCACAAGTACTCCCAAGATCAGTAATTTATTTGAAAGGTTTCCAATAGTTCTGTATACCATATTGGTTAAATATTAGTTTTCTTTTTTATTGAATTGACTTACTGCTTTTAACTGCTTGATGATTAATTACAATGTAAGGAGGAAATTATTTGGAAGACAATACTAGAAATGTTTAGTGTATCAAAATGAAGTTTTGGACCTTCCATACACAGGATTCACAGTTCAGTTGCCAACCAAGCAGCTGATAATTCACTCTTGGGTTGTATGTAGTGGTCAGTATGCACATTTTACATGCCAGTATGCAGTATTTATTTTTGGGGATTCATGTGGTTTAAGATTTTAATAACTGAAGGTATGTGACACTCTGCAGGTGCATGACCAGCTGACTAGCTAGACTGCTAACACTTAGGCTGGAAGGATACATAAAATAGTATTTTTTTAATGGGCAGTATTTCTAATGCTGTCTGAAGAGGTATTAAATCCTGTGTAATTTTACGAAATCATCTTATTACTGAAAGACATTGAAAAATTAACTGGATATAATGAAACAGAATTGCAATGAGAAAGAGGCCCAAACATCTGCAAAATATAATTATTTTTTGAATGGTAAACGTGAAAAAATTAATTGGGAGCATTCTTGGTTATGGTAAAATTTCATGTAGGAAGGGGAATGGGAGGCAAGAGAGAGGGCTGAGGGGCCACAATTGCTGAACTGTTTTTAGTGGTTTTTTAATGCATATGGCCACTCTTAATTACTCATTTTACTATTTTACGACAAAGTATAAATACTAGTATGTGACTTTTTATTTCTCAAGTGTCCGGTTATAAAATCAGTGTTTTAGTGTTCATGTTAGAATTGTGAATTTGCAAGACCCGGTAGAATAGGAAACCAGATATTCAGTTGAATATAAAACTTCATTGAAGTATTCTCAGATTTATATTTTTAAGGAGACCAGTGAAAAAAGTGTGAAAAATTAATAGGGTTGAAAAAATATATGGAAAGCTGAATGCTAATGTTTTAAAAATTGTCAGGTTTTACATCACTGTGACCAAATCAAATAATTGATAAAAACACCTGCAATTTGTTTATGCAAAAAGTTGGAGTAAATGTTCTCGAGTCGAATAAACCAAAGAACATCTTCGCACAGAAAAAATGTTTTATATTAAATTCAGATAAAATACCGTAGACTATTCATCATTAAACACTCTTGAACTTGACAGAAGAGTTCTGGTTATGATTTCCAAATTATTATGATTTTCAATGAAAAATGTTTTACTTATTCCTTACTCCATCATCACTGTTATCCATTTGTCTGAGGTTATGTAATTCCTAATGATTTTATTGACTTAATTACTTTCTAAATCTGAGGAGGTAGAAATGTGAAAATCTGTGTTTCTAGTCGCTGCTTGGAGGTTACTCTTTCATATTGATGTCAGGGTATGAAGTATGGCTTTATATTTTCTTTGAAAGTTCCCCATATTATTTATGCTTGCATTTTCATAATTTGTAGCATTTCCTGATTTTCAATGTTTTTTACCATCTATCAATTTTATGAAATCTATGTAAAATGACAAATTGAAATAATCTGCTCAACTAAATTGAGCCCAAAAGCTGTAGGGTTAGAGTGAATTTGAAAAAATAAAAACATTCTGACTGAAAAAACTCAAACAGTATTTTGCACAGTTCAGATTTCTTGCTCTTTATTATTTATTTCAAGATCTTTGAAAAGTTTTATCAGTATGCTCCTCAAAAACCAGTTTATTAGTTGAAAATAATTTTAATAAAACTATGTACCTGTTGTATGAATATAAACAATCACATAGCACAAATCTGACCATCTCTGAGGTATTGCATAAAATCAAAGTTCAATGACAAATTTGACGTGTGTACTGCATTGTTTCAAATCAAAGTTAATTGGGTAAAAAAAATGGTCACATTGACTGATTTGTAAACTCAGGGTATGTTTGAGGTTTCAATGTACCCAAAATGGGTCAATCCTCACTGATGACAAGAAAATTCATGCATTATGGCGATGATTGTTTATTCAGTAAACAGTTTATTAATATTTTAACACTTGTGTTAGCCCTTTTTTGTTTTCCAGGGAATAAATCATGATTTACTCACTAAACAATGGTTGAACGTTAGCAAATGTAAATTTAGTATGAGGTGACAAGCTCGAATTTTTTTAACACCTAATGCTAAAACATGGAAGTATATTTAATTACCCAGTAAAATAGGAGCTCTATCACTAGTGTGAACCTTTGATTACTTTTGAGTGTAATATCAAGGGTGCAGGTTTTTTTATGGCCATCACAGTTTACCCTATCACTGATAATGATGTGTGCAGCATCGAAATCATGGTCGTGTGAAGTAATAAATATTTATGTAGAGGTGCAAGGTTTTTTTCTCTACTCTAATCGTTTTGCTAAATTTATGATTGTATATCATATCCATTTTAGTAAAGTTTAGGTCCTACTCTTATTATTGTCATTAAACATATTAGAAAAAAACTCCCGTAGCCAACTTTTTGTTTAATAAGGCTGTCAGATTCTTTGGTCCATTAAAATTTGTATAAGTTGTTGTCAATTTCTTTTTTAATTTTTACAGATTTGCTCCATCTGTCATGATGGACTACATTGATGAGCCAATGATCAGGTGGCTGCTGGTGATGGTCTGTTGCCCTCATCTTGTGAGGAGCCCTTATTTGGTTGCAAAGCTGGTCGAGGTCCTTTTCGTAATGTGTCCAGATGTCCTGGTTCATGTGAGGCCTCTCTTCATGAGAGTGATATCCCACCCTATTGCCCAGATACATCTTTCTGCTTGTCTAATGAAGTTTTATGCTGGTAAAGTATTCCTTTACATGTGTTTTCTTTGGTTCTTTGTGTTTTATTTTAATGCTCTTCCCTACATTATATAGGTAGTGATGATGAGTGGTGTAAAGTGTGTATCCATTGGGGTTGAGAGGCATGCATGATTTGATATATTGTTGCCCTTTCATAATCTTGAGTTGTTTATACTGACTTACTGGCCAGTAATGGATCTCATAAATTCAGAGTAGAGTTTTAAAATTGTAACAGTGTGTGATATTTGCTCTAGCTTGTTGCTAGTGTCCCCCAAGTTGATCCTGTAGGTCAAGTTACATAGGTCGAATTTCTGTACAATATTGCATTTGAAAAACTATCCACCCGGAGGATGAAAAGATATTTGATTGTCTGGAAGGGCTCATAAAGCATTTTTGTCTTTGAGATTAAATATTGTTCCTCCTCTGGATTTAAACTCTCTTAGGCACCTTTATTCCAGCTTTTATTTACAGTTATGTGGTTTTGCTGACCAATTTCATCTTGTTCTCAATTTATGTAGTAGTGCTCTTCTGCTATAAACAATCATACCTTCTCACTATTATTTCTTTTGAATGTTGATTTCCTACATCATGTGGGGAAAGTAAGTAATTCTTTTACAGACGTTCTTATTATTCTCATGTGATTTCCAAGACAGCATGCAAGCAATTTTTTATGTCAGTTGTACAGAGGCTTGGTCTATGTGACATTGCCTTCAGAAATTTCATCTTTATTGCTCCATTTATAAGAGGAATGAATCTTTTGAGTAAGCTATTATATTCCTGAATTTGAAATTAATGAATGTGGCCAGGAATAATGGAGAAATGTTTGCAGGAGGAAGATATGGCAAAAATATCACTTTAGGAAAATTTGTTGTGTTGGAGAAATATGCTCCCTCCTTTATAGCTTTCCTCTAACACGTACACAATGATATTCTAATCCTGTTTTTTTCCAGTCATGCAATTCTACTTATTTGGCAGTTTTTTGGGGGTAAATTATTTTTTGGGAATTAAATAATGGATGCCTGTAAAGCAATATTCTTAGTCTCCAATAAGTTAGTCTATCAAAAAAATATGGATGTCCAGAAGACTGTATGTCCCAGTTCATGTTATTAATGTGGCAAAATGCCCTCATGTGCCCCAGATATGAGCATCGATTGAGTCTACTTTATAGTTATCTATTGAGCAATATTTCCATGTTGATGTAGTAATTTTTCAAGTATCCTTGTAATGACATGGTGTGCTCTAAGCCTACTAAGGAGACTACTTTAACCCAACCTTGACTGTTTCTTGGCTAAAATGTGTTGTCATTAATTTATTCATTAGCCTCCTTGTTTGTTGTCTAAATTTGATCTTGGGGGATCTCATCAATGGACTTAAAATTTGCGTTTCTATTAAATACTCATTTCTTGAATATTTGCATAAATGAGAGTTTCTATGAAAAATATACACACTTGATTTTGATATGAGGTCAACAGGTAAGAAGCTGATAGCCAGATGACTCATGAAGCAGGAGAAAGACTTGATGAGTCAATAACCTGATAGGTGAATTATGTGAATGTACAAAAACATAGTAACATACAATTAATATCACAACAATGGAAAATGGCAGCAAATAAATTCAGGCAAAAATAAGGAAAAAATTACTCTAAAGAGAAATTGTCCTTATTCTTAGGCTTTTATTTCACTTCTTTGGACCCAATAAGTGAATCAGGGACCACATGTTAATGACATCTAAAAATTAAGGATTTTCTAAATTTTTGTGTAACCAATTTTTTTGGTTTCTTTACTAGTAGCTTGAATTTAACAAACTAATCTGAAAAATCACCGCTAAAGCTCATATTTCCATTGGTGACCACTATGATGTTAGTGATAGATGTCAGCATAAAACCTGCATTTGAGAACAAAATGATACAGATATCATAGTCACATAGGAGTCACATCACTGTCATGTCTTAATGAATGGTAAAGGCCCTAAAATACCTGTTCGTCTTCTCTAAGAGTTTTTGCAGTGGTAACTTTTGCGAGGATAAAACTGGCAACTTTACAAAGATTATTCTCTGGTTTTAGGTATAAGCTTGTACCTGCACTAGTGTGATAACTCATAGAATTCATAAAAGAAAATGCATGCCACTCATCAGCGCAGCCATACAACAAACAGGATTACTCTGATTGAATGCAATATTTTACTAGATTTCACTTTTTTAATCCACTAAATTTTCTAAAATAATTTGGCTTGTATCACAGAAATGTAAGTCCATATTTGTGCTATGTATGCTCACAAATAAGGCTTGGTCACAAAATTTATTGCATTATTATGGTTTTAATTTCTAAACACGATTGGACGAATGGCTCCCCAGGGAATAGCTTCCTTTATATTCTTTTGTGGTAATGACTTCCATATTTTCTCAGTTATGAATTGATATTTTTTGTCCCCATTAGTAATGAAAAGATAATCCCTTGGCCTAATTTTGAGCCTCAGAATAAGTTTTTCAAGGGCTATGAAATGTATCATAAAGAATAAAAGTTGGTATCATTTTTCATTAAATTTAAAATAAGTTTCAATTAAAGCTATTAGGATAGTTATTGTTTGTTTTTGTTTATCCAATTGCCTGGTTAAATTAAAATTTGGTATGTAAATTAAACAGATGTTTACTAGTAATTTGAAGCCTGATTTTATAGCTCTACTGTGTGAATACCTATAATGTAAATAGAGACTTGTTCTCCAACAATTAGGCCATCACTGCGAGCTGCAGCTTGTCTGATAAGGAGCAGAGAAACATTACAATCAATGTTGTTAATTAATAAAAAAAGGATTGAATGAAAAGTATTAACAAAACAGTTTTTGAAAGAGCAGGATGCTCAAAAGGCAGTTGTTTGCAATACATGTGAATTTGAGTATTAAATCCCAGCATAGAATGTGGAGATGTGGAATTGTACTCTTATGGAAAGGAAGGATTACCCAGAGAAATTACATTTATTGTTTCTCTCATGCTAGAAAAAGATGAAAATGGTTTAGAAGGAATAGAATGATGCTACTGGATGAAAATCAAGGTAGCAATGGAAAGTGGTCGAGCATCTGCCACAATCCTTAGGGTTGACCCCTTTTACTTCTGAATTTCATCCAAAAATATTAATCTCTGCTGAGAAAGTGAAACCTGAGATAGGCCCCATCATACTGTGGAAGGAGCGATCATGTCAATAAAATTAGAGAGAGTAAGTGTAGAACCGATAGATTTATCATCTATTTTCCCATGAACTATAAGGCATCAGAATAATGTCAAAATGTGCTAGTAGGGATAAGTATTTTCGGTTAAAAGTAGTCTGGTGTGCAATCATCCTCTGCCACCCCTAGAGGTGGCTTGTAGGTATTGATTAGGTGATTAATGCTAGGTGATTAATGTTTTTTTGCACCTTAGGGTGGTCTATCACTATATTAGTGAAAATAAATTAGGAGACATTATTTGCAGACTCAGTTTGAGCGACAAAATCAGGGAATGAAAAGTTAAATTCATGCTAAAAAATGTACCAATATGGTTATAAATTTTGCCACTATTTTGCATGTTACCATTGTAAAAATGAATTTTTATAAAATTTTAGGTTGCCTATGCGTTCCCTAAATTCTGCAGTGTAATATTTTCCAAAATAACCTTTTCCAATATGTGTTGGCAATTTTTGGAGGTCAGCTTAAATCCATATTCGAGTTTTATTCTAGTAGATAAGTTATGTCACAGCAATTTACAATAATGGTCATTATCTAGTTATTCAAATGAATTATTCTCAACAGTAGACAACTTTTGTGTAAAACTTCTAAATTTATGATTTCTTAACTTTGCTTGGAATTCAATTATTTGATGTTCATTGGTATGGGTATTTTTGTACTCTATTTTAATAGTCATTTAGGATGTCCATAAATCTTGAAAACCAGGGAAACTCCTTGATTTTTGCCGCTATCCAATGCCTTAGTGGCAAGCAGTTACCTGCAGACATGCACTATATGTGAATGTTTTCGTAGATACACATGGCTGAGCAAACATGTCTCATTTTTTCAATGGATTGATTGGGTTATTGATAAATGAAAATGTATAACTTTGTGTTAGATTTTTTCGTATTAATCTCAGGCATATGAAAGAGATAGATTTGGAGATTGAATAAAATAAAACATTTGTAGTTACCCTTGAACCTTCAAGTTAGCGGCAGGAGTGTACTTGAAATAATAATAAAATGGGAAATATTATCATACTAAATGCATTTATTCAGAATTGGTTGGTTGTTTTATTGTAAATTTTACTGGAATTGAACTTTATTAAGCAGAGATTAGAAGCAGTTGGTATAATTCCTGAGTGGGCGTACTAGTAAGGATTGCTCAAAGTTATGAACCTCATACTAACATTATAAAAGAACAAGAAATTTGAAAAACAGCTTCTACAGAAGTTCCAGAATTAAATTTTTATTTTTAAGTGAGTTAAGGCCCGGGATAATAGAGAAAATGGTTTCTTCTCTAGAATTCTCCTAGCTCGTCTGTAACTGAGCGAGAAAACTTTCTGCTGATCGAAAGGGAGAAAAGTCTTTACTCAAAGAAGTTTATTGAAGATGAGTAGTTCTCATGGGAAGTGCTTCACGAGCAATGAAATCCTGCATTGCTAATTATTTACATGTTATGTCACCCAATTCCATATTGTGCAGATGAGTATCATGCCGATTATGAAAGTTTGTATATTTCATATTTAATAAATATTTTGATGAATAAAATGGTTAAGGATGATACTGGGAAAAACTGCCAGACATTTGTGTTAAGGGGATGGAGATCGTGCAGGGGGTAATGTACTGTCTTCCCACGGAGAGGGCTCAGGTTCGAATTCTGGAGATGGCATATTTTTTCAGTGGTATACCGATCCCTACTTGAGGTGCAATGTGGAGAGCACCTTAAGTGAGTTCGCCATCTGTTTGATGGGACATTCAACTGTGGACCCCTTGGCACCCCTCCTTTAGAGTAGGCTAATAGTGACGCCAGGTTTCTTTCAACCCTTCCTCCTTTCCTATCCATCCTAAATGGCATAAACGACCTTTGCTGTTGGCCCCCTCCCTAAAAACTACTACTACATTTGCATTAATAGGAAGATTAATTCCTAAAAAACCATTGGTAGATCTGTGTCAACATAGTGACTTTTTAAGTGTTAAATAGGTAATTTCATAATTACACATTCAAATTAATATTTACACAACATTTGGATGCATAAAAAGGATTAGCCAAGCAGCTAAAATTTAACAATGGTAATCATAGAAAGATTGATATTTTATGTAGTTGAATTTAACCAGCTCAAATCATGGTGAGATGCTCTCAATTGACGGTAAAATTAATCTATGTGCTAAGTATTCTTATTTAGGCCATGAAATGGTAATTTGACTCTTCTGCAACTTCTGAAAGATACATGAGAGGGATGATGACTCTTCAATTTCATTTGCTATTTTAAAGAACTGAGCAACGACACTTCGAAGCTTTTGAAAGTATTTTATTGAATCATCATTTGACAAATACCTATAATTGTTTCACAAGCGTATGATTGTAGCATTTAGGAAATGGTAGGTATATGAATGTTTTATGATTGAATTATGGCATTACAGCTATTTCATCATAGAAAAGGGCACTGCATTCTACTGATAAGTGCCTGTGTATAAAGGTATGAGTTCAATAGAGGTCAATGTCCTCGATTATCATATCGTCATGGCATATTGGCATGTATCATTACGATTCTTAGAAAAAGTTCTTATCAGCAGGAAGAGGTAGGTTGAGAAAATAAAGCACAAAATAAGTTCATGCAATACTTAATGCATGCAATATGGATGTTAATACAATGTTAATAAATGCATTCCAAGGGGTAGATAGCAGACTTCATATATCTGCACACATTGTATAAAAGTAACCTTTTTCGTACATTATAATGAAATCTTACCCAGTGTAACTAGTTGGTTAACCTGCTAAAAGTGAGACACTGTTTTACTAATAATAAACTTCATAACATGGCTCTTGTAAACTCACTGGTTCTTACTTCAATCGTAGACAAAATGAAGTCTTTCCAAAAGCATAGTCTATAAAAACATATGGTAACTTTTAATGTATGAATACTTAATTAATGGAAAGATAAATATGCATGGTATGGTGAGCAATAATATCAGTGCAATATTCATTAAAAACACATTTACAAACAAATGAAATGATGTTAAAAATATAATTATAGTTGAATTACGTGGATATTTGAAACTCATTCTAAGTAGTAACAATAGTTAATGATGTACGAGGTCTGTTAAAAAAGTATCACAAATTTTGAATTTTCGTGGGTTATGTTCATTTGATTTTCAATTTTTTGTGGCGTAATGTTGGTACTTATGTCTCTCACTTATGCCAAAAAATTCGGTCATTTTGAATTCAGTTAATTGTTGACAGCTGTTTTGCTTGGACGTGTTTTGGCTTGTCTTTGATTTTTGCCTGTTCCAAAAAATGGATCAAAGAATCTGCATTAAATTTTGTGTGAAAAATGAAATTAAGTGTGCGGACGCATTCCAAATGTTGATTGTGGCATATGAAGAAACTACCTTGGACCGAAGCAACGTTTATCAGTGGTGCAAAATGTTCTCAGATGGCCGAGAAGATGTGAAGGACAACGAGCGTGCCGGACACCCAAGTACGTCAACAACAGACTAAAACATTGATGAAGTGAAGAAAATAGTATGGGCCAATTGTTGAATCACCATTAGAGACGTTGCTGAGGACCTAAACATATCGACTGGCTCGTGCCATTCGATTTTTACCAATGATTTGGGCATGACATGGGTCGCCGCAAAATTTTTACCAAAGTTGAAATTGTGGTGAATATTTGGCCAAAAACAACACTAAAGATGCCACAGCCACCGTATTCCCCAGATCTGGCTTGCTGCGACTTTCTCTTGTTCCCGAAAGTGAAGAGACCCATGAAAGGACAATGCTACGCTACAATTGACGAGATAAAGACTGCATCAAAGGAAGAGTTGAGCAAGATCACAAAAAAGGTTTTTTGAAGTGCTTCAAGGATTGGAAAAAACGTTGGCACAAGTGTATAACATCTAATGGGGATTACTTTGAAGGGGACAAAATAGATATTCATGAACAAATAAATAATTTTTGATAAAACACAAAGAGTCGCAATACTTCTTGACCAGATCTCGTATGTCAGTCTATTAAGGGTTGTGATACTATGATATAAGACAGCCCTTTTATGAGTTTTACTTAGAATTTTAGCAACAAAGTACCAATTAGCTTATAGCGTGGATCAGTGAAATGCAAATTTTTTATTTACTGCTACAGATATAAGAAGTCAGGGTAAATTAAAAGTAGAGCAATACCAATCAAATACTTACTGCTCAGGACATATATTATTGTTTACAGGAAATGGAAAATTCTACACTAGTAAACAAAAAGGTTGAAGTTATGCACGGCATCAAAACACTGTACCATTGTGACTGGTAATGTAAGAATTCAGTAATCCTTAGCTGCGTGGGAAATCAAACTTATTGTTCTGTAGTCCTCATATGATGTAGCCTTTATCTTTTTCGTATTTGGAATTAACACTGATCTTACACAGTCTTCCGGCCAGATTCCTTTCTCAAAGATGCTACAAATCAGTCCATATTGTCTCTTTCTGCCACATTTTCCTAAACCTTTTAGTAGTCCTGCAGGAATGTCATCTATCCCCACAGCTTTATTTGATTTCATCTCCCTTAATGCCCTTTCAATCTCATCGTCGAATATGCCTGGACCTAAGCTATCTTCCTCTATGTCATGTTCCTTTTCTATGTCTAACTTTGTTGGCCGAAGTTCTTTACCATAGAGTTCTTCTATATATTCCTTCCATCTCTCTCAGATCATTTCTTTTTCAACCATTATTTTACCCAACTTATCTCTAACTGTTAGCACAGATCTTCCCTTTTTACTTCCTGATGGCCTAGTGATTTAACCTTGCCATATAGCGCACCAATTTCACCCTTCTTCTGAAACCTTTTCATATCCTCGCAATGCGTCTTCCACCATGCTTCTTTTGTTGTGTCTCAATTTATTATTTAACTCTATGTACTTCCTTCTGCCAAGCTCTGTGCTTACACTCTTCCATTTTCTTCTCTCATCTATCTTTCTAATCATCTCATCCGTGATGCATGGTTTCCTTGTCCTTTTCCCATTTACGGTTCCTTTGGTTTCTTTTGTAGCTTTCGATATCCCATTTTTGATTCATTCTCATTTTTCCTCGATAGTACTATGCTTTTTACCCTAATGCATGATATTCTCTACAGCCTGCTGATACTCCTTCCTTTTCAATCCATTTAATGCTTCCACATTCCATTTCCTAACTTGCCGTCCCTGCATTATCTTTTTGAAATGGACTCTACACTTCATAACAACTAAATTGTGGTCAGAGTCCGCTTCCGCTCCCGGGAAGCTGTGCGAATTTATCACACTGTTCCTAAACCTGTGTCTAACCAGAATATAATCTAGCTGATATCTTTCTAAGTCACCTGGCATTTTCCATATATACCTACGTCTTTTATGGTGTACGTAAGCTGTAGTCCCCCACGTCATCACACTCTTCCTTCACCTACTGTCTCATTCCAATACCCCATCATTATCAAATGTTTCCCTGCAGGAACACATGCGATTATGTTCTCTAACTGATCTTATATCCTATCAACTTCTTCCTCCTTATAATTGCTTGGTGGCATGTATACCTGAACAATGACCAAATTCATGTTCCTACGAGGGTAATCCCAGAGGTACCCAACTCAGCAAAGAAAACACCAAAATTTTGGAAAAAAATGTATTTATTTTTCAACTTAATCTCTTTACAGCACAAAACACTTGTCCCAGCAATGTTCAATAAGTTTGATACCCTTTTTATAGTAAGAACTGTCTTGATCCTCAAAATAGCCATTAAAGTGCTGACATCACTAGTTCACAGTTGGAAAATCTTTGACCAATGAGCCATTATTTCAAGTTTGCAAACAGTAATAATCTGAGGGCGCTAAATCTGGGAAAGGGGCTGCATGAGGTAGTAATTCAAACTATAATTCATGAATTTTAGCCGTTGCAATAGTGGATTTGTGATGGTGTATTGTCTTGATGAAACAACACTTATTTTTTGGCGAAATGCGGCTGCTTTTGCTTGATTTCTTAGCTCAAACGTCGCAGTAAGTTCGCATAATACTCGCCGTTGATAGTTTTTCCTTTTTCAAGATAGTCAATGAAAATTATCCCATGCTCATCCCAAAATCATCCGTTTCATCTGCCTGCAGAAGAAATGGTCTTCGCCTTCTTTGGAGCCGGCTCTCCCTTTTGAATCCATTGTTTCGATTGTTCTTTTTTCTCAGGTGTGAAGTAGTTCAATATATTTGTGTGTGCTTAAGTTGTCACAGTGGCGCATAATTCCTCTTTATATGGCAGTGACTCATAATTTCTTTTAATGTGTGCACATTTATGATGTCACTAGGATGCATTTATTTTCATACATCCATTTAGTTCATTTTGAAATTACAACACCCGGTCATGTACAAAATACTACTTTTTGAGCTGAAATTTTGTTCATTTTTCCTGAACTGGAAGTTCAAGAATAGCAACATAGTCAGCTCAAATGATAGTTAATAAATGCAAGTTTGAGTAGTAGTTTTAACACCCCCCCCCCCCCCGTTTTCATCACCTCTTATTAATTGAAAAAAATCATTTCTAATGAAAAATCATAGTCTCACACAATGGTGTAAATTTTAGACAGGGAAACCAAAGTCCTCCGTATTGATAACTCTAATCTGCAGAAATGCCCTCTCAAATTTTTTACCTGTATGAAATAAGAGAAATGTTGTGGGTGGTCAATAAGGGCTATGTGACCACATACTCAGGTTCTTTAAGTTACAAGTTTGGCATGCAAGCAATGGAATTAAAAGAATTTATATAACAATTGGAATTGCAGATTATCCAAAAACCATGATGGAAAACGTAAATCATTTCATGCCAACCCTACCATGGTTCCCATTGCAACTTGAGAAGCATGTTTAATTTTAGATTTGCATCTTTTTTGGTGATATAACCACAGAAAATGGTTACTTGAATCATGCTTTTAGATCAGTTTTAAAAATTTAGATTTTACTTTGACTACAAGCCCTTAAATAATATTAAGTTAGTAGAATAAACTTACAAAATAGGGTCTCCCAGGAAATAATGAGTTTTTCTTAACCTTTGCAAAATATCTCCAATATTAAAGGCTGAACTTAATATCTATGTATGTACAGCTAGCTTGCAGGTCTGTTATTACTAGTTTGTTAACTGAAATCCTACTCACACCACTCATTTAAAAAAGTTTTAATCTTAAATAATTGATTAATTGAAAAGTAAACTATTAGAGTTTTATTTCTTTGTATTTACTTTGTATTTTATCAATTTGAATTACTTATAGATCTGAATTATGGAAAAATGTACAGTAAAGTGTTGAATCGTATTATGGTTCTGTCAAATATTTTGTTTGAGATGTTAGATTGAATTCATAACTTTGAGCAGTTACTGCACTTTTCTTGCATGTTGAACATTCTGAATAGTATATTCTCTGTTTGACATTTATGCTTGTTATTAAATCTTTCTTGATGCTTCAAGCTATGTTGGCTTTATCCATGAAAAATCGTAATTAAGTATGTAGTATAAATTAACTGGATATTAAGGGTCTGTGATGAAACGAGAGATGTAAGAGGAATTGACTTGAGTTTAAATAATTGACTTAGGATAATGTAAATTTTGATGTTGTAATACTTTAGGCAAATTTCTATTGCTTATTCAGTCTCCTTAGATTTATATTTTCTCCAATAGATGTTGAGACCACCGGATCTAGCACGGAGTTCTACGACAAGTTCTCCATTCGGTATCACATCAACATGTTGATACATTCTGTTTGGAATAGTCCTAATCATCGAAATGCTATTTTAAGGGAATCCTGGTATGATGTTTTACTTTTCTTATGTAGACTTGATGGAATTTGTCATGAAAAATTTGCTATGAACAGTTGTGCATTGGCTTTTTATTTTGTTGTCCTTAGTTTGGATATTATCCTTTTTTCAAATTATGTGTAAAGCACTGGGATTTGAAAGAGTGATATTTGTTGAATGGAACTGCTTTATGTTCACTCTCTGGTGACGGGAACCTTTCAAAATGCAACTGTACCTTTCAAAATGCAACTGTTGAATCTAATGAAGTTCATGTTATTTTTTAGATTTTTATATCAATTGTATAATTTTTATAAATACAGAAAGTTCATAGATCCACCTGAAAGGTTATTCTGAGAATCATCATTCAAAGAGTAACTGCCATAAAAAAACCTTCTATTGATTGGCTCTTTAAATTTGGTGACTGCTGTTCATTTTATAATTATTGGTGCAATAACCCAAAGCATGCAGGATTTGCTTGTGGGTATTATATATTTTAGTTCATTTTTAAAATATCTGTTACTAATGAAAATTGTGATTAGTGAAATAATTATTTTTGCATGAGCCTCAGTCATTTCTTTAAATGTACTGCAAAGATTGACTTATGTTACATTTATTTTTAATTTGATTTTATGACTTACATTATAATTTTTAATATATCATAATTTACTATTAACACGTAGTCTTTTTAACTTTTGCTATTTTTTCCAGGATTCTATAACCTGCTTCTAAATTGGAGTTCCCCACAATTTAAAATTAAAGCTACTCTGCTTTGAAAGATTCAAATTCTGCAGTAATTTAATTTCATTAGAATATTATACAATAGATGAAATAATTCTGTTCCTTAAAGATATTTCAGATGAATTTTGTTTTTTTTCCTCTGCAATGGTATTTATCACTGATAATTGATAAAGGTATAGTTCATTTCAATTTGAATGCAGAGGAAATATTATAGAAAGTGCTAGAGGATGGATTGAAGTGGGTGGGCAACTCTTTAAATTGGTTAGATTTGCAGTGAGCCAAAGAGTTGCAATCATTACGTAGAAAATTGCGGATTAATTTTGATAGATATGGAGTGGGCATTTACCAAAAGACTAGTATAATGGTTAATTAAAAAATAAAAAATTGGCAATATTTTCCACAAAATAAAATGTATTAATGCGACCGGTTTCAATGTAACAACATCATCGTCAGGTAAAAATATTGCCAATTTTTAATTTTGTAATTATAATATTCCAATATCACCCTTGAAATGTCTCTTTTTATAGTATAATGGTAGTGAAATTCTCCTGAAGTCGGATGGAAAATGTATGTATTTTAAGTTGGGGGACATAGACTGGAACAGGTGAAATAGTTCAGCTATACATGAAGTGTCTAAAAGGAGTTGAGGGTTGATGATATGTACCATAAGCAATGAAATAAAAGAGTAGTGAAAGCTTAAATGTAAACCATATTCTCATATGAGTCAAACACTTTGCTGTTGAGGCAATCGATGGCATGAATTGGATGGAAGCCTCTTGAGATGTAGTTGTATAGAAGAATGAAAAAAATAAAATGGACAGAAAGACACATAATAATGATAACGAGGTATAGAGGTGGGAGTTAAAAAATGAAAATCTTAAATATTTATCCATATTTATCCATTTTTATTGCCAAATTTTCCGTATTTATGGCACATACATTTTGTCTCAGCTGATTCATTTGCAATTTTCAAGTATTAATGTATGTTATCATGTCTCATTTTTTTTCTTATGAATTAAAGTTTCAGTTAGATGCTGGCTCTGACGATTTGGCCAGAGCTGGTATACAGATTTAGTGATATAATGATGGACACTATAGAGAATATGGGTCCTGGCTACTATGGACTATAAGGAACTTCGGCCAACAAAGTTAGACATAGAAAGAGAGCATGACACAGAGGAAGCTAGCTTAGGGCGAGGCATACTCAACGATGAAATTGAAAGGGCATTAAGAGAGATAAAATCAAATAAGGCTGTGGGGATAGACAGCATTCCTGCAGGACTACTAAAAGGTTTAGGAAAATGTGGCAGAAAGAGACAATATGGACTGATTTGTAGCATCTTTGAGAAAGGAATCTGGCCGGAAGACTGTGTAAGATCAGTGTTAATTCCAAATCCGAAAAAGATAAAGGCTACATCATATGAGGACTACAGAACAATAAGTTTGATTTCCCACGCAGCTAAGGATTACTGAATTCTTACATTACCAGTCACAATGGTACAGTGTTTTGATGCCGTGCGTAACTTCAACCTTTTTGTTTACTAGTGTAGAATTTTCCATTTCCTGTAAACAATAATATATGTCCTGAGCAGTAAGTATTTGATGGGTATTGCTCTACTTTGAGGTAGAGATGCCAATTCCAAAAAAGATAAAGACTACATCATGTGAGGACTACAGAACAATAAGTTTAATTTCCCATGCATCTAAAGTTGTTCTCAGGATCATCAAGAAAGGGTGGAAAGCAAGGCAAACGATTGATCAGTTTGGGTTTAGGAAGGGGAGAGGCATGCGCGATGCCATTGCAGTAATGGGATTACTTATGGAGAGGAATATACTAGAATTCAATCAGGATGTATTCACTTGTTTGATGGATTACGAAAAGATGTTTGATGGAGTGAATTGGGAGAAACAAATTGATATATTGCAGAAAATAAGAATTGTTTGGAGAGACATGAGGCTAATCTGCCACCTGTACTTGTCTCAGATTGCACAGGTGCGAGTGGGGAACAAAGAGTCCCGAATTTGGTGTTGACTGATAAGGTTAGATCGTTGTAATTGAAATTGAGTTAAACACTCAAATTCACCTGTAAACATTCTTAATTTTTACAACAGGCCGGATATCATTTAAATTTGTTGACCATTATGAAAAAAGGGACTAACTACCAATAATTGATCATGTTGTCATAGACCAAGAACACTGCATAGTAGGTTTGATATCTAGGGTAAGAAAACGAAGTACCAGTACCTTGATAACAGCACATTTTTTCTAAGTAATTAGTTACTGAAATCTCTTTTGATACATAGGTGCTGGAACAGAACTATATATTGAAGATTATTTGCAATTACTTATAGTCTTATTTTCCCATACTTTTTTGAATTTTTTCTCTCATTTCCCTCTGTACTGCTGTTTATTTTTGCAGTATTGATGATTTTGTTAATATAATCATTGCCTAACTCAAGAGTCCTGCTCATATCTTCTTGTTTTTAATAGAATTGTTATGTCTCTGTAATTAGATAAGTTGTTTGGGCATATGTAGATAACTTCTGCTTTTAATATAAATGCTAATAAATTAGCTGTAATGAGTGTATGAAATCCTTTTCTCACTTTATATGACCATGCATGCATCAATAGTTGGTTATATTCTTATTGAAATGGTTATGTTGTATGCAATGAATTTTACCTAGCAGTAGAATTTTGATAATCTTAACTTAATGGTTTTTTTAATCACTGATGGAGTTTACATCTACTATTCGTAATTGAATCTACCTCACTATATACCTTTGTTAGGTGTTTCCTATTGCTATCACTGTAGAAGTTTCGCCCTGGTCATGTACCATTTATAATTGACTATTTCTCGCCGTATACATTTGTTAGGTGTTTTCTACTTTTCGCGGCTTCTAGTTTTTATTGATAAATTTTGAGTTTGGTTATGATGATTAAATTTTATTTTAAATTTGTGTTAAAAATATGCAGTTCGAACTGTATAAAATCAGATATTTTGTAACGTACTCTGGATAATAATTATCTTTTTTCTGTGTTCCCATTTCACAAGTCATCAAAAGTAAGCAGAGGTAATGACATGGAGAAGAAAAATGAGCTTGAAATAAATGAAAATGTGAAATGGCTTCACCATAAAACTCATGTTTTTCTTCAGTTGCAACCTAACCATTTACATGAATCCCATAATTCCACTCCTTGATTTACTTTGTGGTTTCAGGCCTACACCTTAATGAATTTCAGTTCATATTAGAATGAAAAACTGTACTATTAAGATCCCAGTATTTAATTTAGATATGACCCAGGTTTCGATGTTTAATGTCATCTTCAGGCAATACCTCTCACAGTCATCCGCATCTTTGTATTACATTCAGGTAGAGGCATTGAGGTGACAAGAGTGTTCCCTATTGGAGCAATTCTCCTCCAGCTTTCCATCCTTCCCTCCAGCATTGCAATGCCTCACTGACTTAACTCCAAACAGTGACTCCAAACTCTCCCTGCATTTCTTGCCTCCTCACTCCTTCCGAAGTGTAATATACATCTATATACCTGTATATAGATGGATGCCTGTAAGAGTTATTGCCTGAAGATGACATTAAACATCGAAACCTGGGTCATACCTGAATAAAATACTGAGGAATCACAAAGTTTTAATTTTTCATTACATTTCCTTGATTTCTATGAGTTATTATGTAGGTAAGTTGTAGTTTGGTTTTGAGACCATTTGGTAATTTAGGTAAAAGTGAAGAAATGCCATGTCTTAAAACAATGAGCCTTTAAGCAGAATATCTCGGTTATTGGCAATGAGAAGTCTTAATTTTCCTCATAAAATTAATATTTTATTTTGAGTTACAGAGGTTATATGCATATAAATAGATATATTTATTTATTATAATTTAGTTCTCCAGTCAGTGAACTCATTGTAATGGAAAAAGTAATGGGCTATAATCATTTATGTTTATTTTATTACATTGGGTGCTTCAGCATGAATTTAATTACTATATATACTTTAGCGATTAAATGATTATTTAAATTGTTTATGTTTAGAGGTGTATTTTGATCAGATTAAGTGAAAATGTTGAAGTAGTTCATTTCATTGTAGTCACCACTGCAAAAAGTTTTGGAATTTAATTAAAAACTTCAAAAATATCTTTGGTGCTGTACAATCAATGTGTTATGCAAGTTTGATATAATTGTTAAGTTCTTATCATTGCATACTGTCTAAACTTTTTTGTGTTATTGAGTTTGAAGTTGTATTGTATTTGTTCATTTAACTCACTTTTTAGTTTTTGAATGCGACTATGATATCATTTTCTTCTGAATATTATTTTCATGTATGATTTTTTTTAGTACCGGAAGACAGTTTGTGAGGTTCATCAACATGATGATGAACGACACTACGTTTCTGCTCGATGAGAGCCTGGAAGCATTGAAGGTTGGTATGCAAAATGTAATTCATTTTTGAGAAGTTGTTTTATTAAATAGTAGTTTTTTATGATTGCATAATGTGTAAACTTTTTTGTATCAAGGAGTTGGGATGTTATGTTTGTGCAGTTGTGTTTAACTGATTGTACCATCTCCAATTTCAGAGAGTTCATGATGAGCAGGCTTTGATGGACACAGAAGGTTGGCATAATCAACCTTTGGAAATTATCCAGAGCAGACAGAGGCAACTTGGAAACGATGAAAGACAGCTAAGGTAAAACAATGAGTTGCTAGCTCTAACCGAGTAGTAAGTTGTTTTCTTCAAAGTATGTTCCACGCATTGAAAGAGATATTTTTCTTGTGATTTTGACTTTGAAAATTCATATAGAGTGTGATCTTGCTATGTTTTTCAATCTATCTGATTTCTAATGCCAGTACTTGAATGTGAAATGCTGCTACAATAACTTAATTTGGGGTCATCTCCTGGTGTGCATAGTTTTCAGTCAGTGATGGTTCATTACGATTCTATTTTGCATTTGTTGCATCAAAATGGTTGCTGTATTAATGATGCATATGAGTGAACAACCTTTATTTTTGTAGAGGTGCGTGCATGTTTATAATGTTGTCCATCGTACAGTGGGTGGAATGTTATAAATTACATTGCCCATAACATTTTTAGGGCTTATTTGGATTCAAGTCTCTTTAAAATTATCATTCTTACCTATGTCCTTATCCTTTGAGTTGATAACTATGGTTTTATCATTAGGTTTAATCACAATTTTCAAATGCCTTACTTTTTTATTTCATGGAGAGAACAACTAAAAGTCTTGGGCGCATTTTAAATCTTATAAAATTAATATTTGGTTAAGTTAAAACCTAAGACTCATCTCAAAACAACCATAACAGCTTTGTGCTTATTGCCTGTTATCAGTTTTTCAGCTGACTATCATCTCTTCTCTCATAATATAGCTTTCGTCAAAGTCCCGTATCAAATTCATGTACAAATACATACTCTAAATCTGTTGGTAGGATTTTTATTTAGCCTGTTTCAAAATATAAATGTACATGGCAATGCCTTATGGGGGGATTTAACTGTGACTAAGATTCACAGGATTTCAGCTATATTTTATTTTCAGACATCTTGCTTTACATCAGTAGTTTTAATTTGATCGCATTTTAATTAAACATGACTCATCAAGTATGGCTCATTCCTCCATCCCGTGGTCTTAACTAGCTTCAGTTCTGTCTTGAAGCATAATGGGAGATGGTGGAGTTACATTCAAATGATTCTTGGGTTGGAACACATTCTTTTGGGTGAAGCTTTGCAGTTAATTTCATAAAAAATGTAACTCCAGTTACTTAAGCTAGATACTGAAAGTACATGAACAAAGCTGAAAAGAATTTCTCTCAATGAATTGTGGCAATTTTTAAAGAAAACTTTGGCTCATTCTGACTCTTCTTTCCTAACTAATACTACTATAGTCCATATAGTATACGACTTGTATACTAGATAGTTACCCAAAAATTGCAAAAATGTGTACACCCTTATTGTTTGAAGAATAATTTTTTGTGTCACTCACTAGTCAAACAGTTTCTCCATTGCGGGAAATTTTTCCCAACATTTTGTAATGTCACTGAAACCTGGGAGCTTTGTTGAATGTGATCGCTGTTCATCAGTGATCATATAATTAAACTTAACCTAAAATTCAAATCATGTCATATGATTCATCACATTATCACATGCTATACTAACACGATATGCACTATCATGCCTTGCCTTCACAGCCATTCTTTGACATTTTTAATTGCACTTAGTTGGTTTCTGCTCCGTGCCCAGGGTCTTAATGCATGAGAAATAGTTATGTATTATTCATGTAATTCAAATTATTTGTTTTATATTATTTGTGTGTAAATTTGCTTTACAGATCGTATCTAACCTTAGCAAATCAGACAGTAAATCTGTTTTACATATTTACTAAAAAGATTCAGCAGCCATTCCTGCGACCAGAAATAGTTGACAGATTTGCTGCAATGCTGAATTTCAATTTAATTCAGCTTAGTGGACCACAGTGTAAGTGGAATCATCTACTGTGGCACTGTAATGGGAGTGAATACCCCATTAATTTGTAATCTTTCAAATGAATCATTCACATTGATGAATGATAACTGAAGTAATAATGAGCATTTTTTACTTTACTTTCAGGCAAAGACCTAAAGTTAAAGAATCCTGATAAATTTGGTTGGTTTCCCAAGAAACTTCTGTCCAATATATTTGGAATATACCTACATCTTAATTCCGATGAGTTTGCTAATGCTTTAGCAAAAGATGAGGTAATGCTTTCCTTTGAGTTATATACATTTCAAAGAGTAATTAATGTTCTGCCTTTTTCCCATATTAGACCTAAGAGAACAGTTTCAATGATATTTGCCAATGAATCAAGTGGTAATCATTGTTTGCTAGAGAAGGTGAAATTATTCAATGGAGTTTTATGATTTCAATATGTACACAATCAGTACTTATCAAATGACAATTGTAGGAGCAATATGTAGCTCTTGTAATTACAAATTTACTTAACACATTGTGAAATTAACTGTACTTCATGTCATTCTCATTATGTAAGCATTCCATTGTATTCTTATTCTGTTGGTATATGACCTTGGTTTTCAGCAAAACTCATAAATGGTGGTTTATATTGAGAAACAAATTTGTACTTTTCCACTGATTTATTGTATATTACTATGCATTTCAGTTCATCGATCAAGTACTAGAAGTCTTGTACCTTAAGATGGTTTGATGAACTGAAATACATTGTACGTTACAATAAATCTGTGGAAAAGTGCAAATTTGTTTCTCATATTAGTGAAATTCCACTACATCTTGCCTGAATCTGTTGAATATAATGGTGGTTTATTTATGCTAAGTTGACATCCCACCGGCAGTCTTGTGCAACCTTTTCAAAACTATCAAATAGGCAAAGCTCAGTCAAGATCTTAACACTTTAAATTATGTATTTAATGGGTTAGGTAGACTGTGGAAGTTCTTAGTTGCCTTGGTTAAAATAAATATGAAGCCAACGTGCCTAGGTGTGTTGCACTCGTTACCATATTTTCATCAGATATCATATTGACATGTTGCAGTAGTTATCTGCCTAACTCAGTTGTTTTATGTATTGCTCTTATAGTAAAACTGTACGGGAATATCGACGAATGCTGTTAAGGTTTTGGATGGGATAGATTTGATGAAATCTATTTCATAGTCAATAATGTTTTTTGCAGAATAATATGATTTGGAAAGACTTTGTTGTGCTTCTTATAAGATGGAGAAGGATTGATTCAGGAACTCTGACTTGATATTGGTGCTCATATTATTGGAAGAAATTTTTCATTTAGCAATTCAATCTTATCAAAGAGTATTGCATACATATATTGTATACGTATATTAGATTTAACATGTATGGTATTAATCTCTATATTTATCTATTTCAGAGGTCTTTTAAGGTGGACCTTATTAAGGGTGCTGTAGAACGCCTGTTACGTGCTAAGATTAAGTCTCCTAGTCAAGTGCGGAAGTTCTTAGAACTTTCTAGCCGAGCAGAGCAGATGGTTATTCAAAACTTGAAGAAAGAAGTGGATTACGGTGATGCTCCAGATGAATTCAGAGGTATTTGTCAGTCATCCTTTAAAGAAAATTTTGTTAAGCATGAATTCTATATGAAGTGTTCTAATGCTTTGGAATTATGTCCATTGTTTCACATCCAACTCCCTAAATATTTATGGTCACCTCTTGTGTATATTTGAAGAATGATTAAAATTTGTATGCAAGAGTAGACAACCCAGCAGTAAAATCAATGAAAAATGTGTGTCAAAAGATACTTTCTCATATATTTATTTTGGTAGTCTACGATGTAAGGTAGGTTTTAAATAGACTGAACATGCCTACATTTCTTATACCCACCTAACAAGACAACCTGACACCTTACTGTACAATTAACTCAAATTTAACCAATTCACTGGGGGTCACTCTCTGGAAACCTACTGGTCACATGCTGTGAAAGGTTAGGGTATGTTCACAGCAGCAAATGGGGTACATCTGCATACATTTTAAATCCCTTCATTCCATCTAGCATGCCTATATTTTTCCTCTGCCTACATCACTTTCTATCACAGTCTTCAACATTACATTCTGAAATAAAATGTTCTGAATCCATCTATCCTGATTCCTTTGGATTTTCCCCAACAATGTTATCTCTAACTTCCATGCCTTGTACTTCATCATTTTCTTTCCATTTTGTTAATTCTACCTTTTCGATTCTGCTCCATACCTACATCTCAAAAGCCTCCAATATTTACCGATCACCTTGCTTCAATCAGTGACCATGATTCTGTACACTACAAAGGGCTGCTACGCGTGTCTTTGGCACAAATAGGAGGTAAAGGGTGAGGAATAAGTTGGTCATGAAATAACCGTGATAGGTTGAACCTATTCAGTATGTAAGAAAGAAGTGTGCCATTCTGGTTTGCCAGTTTTGAGAGAATTGGTAAGAGTCAAGGAAGCAGATAGCCTCAGGAGAGTGCAGTAAATAGTTTAAGGGAGGGATAAATGAAGTAGTCAAGATAATTATGCAGTTGGAGGCATTTTCTAGACAAGGAATATTTGAAGTTGCAGAAACAGGATAGTATGCATGAAACAATGTATAGATGCCAAAGAGATATAAGAAAAATGCAAGGACAGGGCATTGTGCAGAAGGTTTGTAAAGGGGTAGATGCCACTGAAATATGCTGTAGGTTTTTATTACTTAGTCTATAGCAAAAGAGAGCTTTTGAAGGGTGCATATATGTACATATGGTGATGTTATAATTCTCAATGTGGAGAAAATGCTTGTTTTCTGTATTTATTTTCTGTATGTTTGCTGTTCAATGTTTTGCTATGGTGAATAATAAATTATTTTTCCTTTCTAAGATCCATTAATGGATACACTTATGGAAGATCCAGTCAAATTACCATCAGGCAAAATAATGGATCGTGCTGTAATATCCCGTCACCTCCTGAACTCCTGCACGGACCCATTCAGCCGACAGCTGCTGACGGAAGACATGCTTGAGCCAGGTAAGAGAGATTTTGTGAGAATTGATGTCAAATGGTGTCATGAATTTGCAAGCACATATGTGATATCATGTGAGCATATTCAGAAAATAATAAAATTCAGTGCATGCAATTCTACCTTAACACATTATACTGGAAGCTGTGACAATTGCATTATCATAGATGTCATGGAACATTAATGGTGTACTATTTGAACTCTGATGACAATTCCATAAAAAGTAAACTACATAAAATACCACTAGTGTAACTTTAGAAGAGTTAACCACTGGTTTGCACACACATGTGAACATTTCACTGTGGAGAAATCATTTTTCATGCGTTGGATTAAAAGTCAGATCCTGGTCAAGGTGAGACTGGTTTCATTTGTGCAAGTAAACATTGTGAAAAAGTACCATGTCTGTTGCCTTGATGAATATGCATCACTACCACAAAGTTATGACAAATCATGAAATTCATTGTTTTAAAAAATAATTATGTTACTTTTTGAGGAACTAGTTCCTTTTCTGCATGTATAAAACCTGCATGATATAAGTGCTTCATTGACATGGTACACTGGAACCTTGCATAACGAGCACCATGGATAGCAAGTCATTTGCACTACGAGGAAAAAATATTTTTCCAAAAATGACTCGCTTGGTGACTTCTCGCACAGTGAGTGATATGATGAGGAGAGGGGATACCTGGAACATTTCACGCCTGCTGCTTCAATTTGTGTGTAACACTCATTTAGCTACTATCTTAGTGTCGTAAGTGATCATTCATTTTTTCAAACTTGTGTTCAGATGTGATGTTTTTGTGCAAAGTTCAATAATATTTTGTAAAATATCCCATAAGACAAGAAGATAGCCATAAGAAAATAAAAATAACAGTTGAAATGAAAATTTAAATCATTAAATTACGAGACAAGGTTTTGAGCATGGCTCATCCAGCTTGCACATGCAATCAGTCTACATCAGCAGAACAAGAATGTCATTTGTGAGAAGACGAAAATGATTTTTGTTGACCTCTTTAAGATGATGCCAGGCCCCTCAATGGCCATAGAAGAAGTATTTGAAGAAAGTTGTCGGTGGTTATTGAGGGTTAAATGAAGAACTGCTATCTATGCCCAGCATTGTGAGGCATGGTGAAGCAGCAAGCTCCAGCACAAAGGCAATAGAGAACTTCATAGGTGATGGCAGGAAGCTCATAGATTCTGAGGGTTACCAGCCTAACACAGGTTTTTAATTGCTACCAAATGTCTCTCTTCTGGGAAAAGATGCCAATGCAAACCTATACAAGATCAGTGGAAAATGTATTGTTTGGCTACAAGCCAATGAAACACCCTCTCATGCTGCTATTTTGTGTCAATGCAAGCAGTGAAATGAAAATTAAACTCATGCCTGTTTATCATTCAGAAACTCCTCGCATCTTCAATGGATTGTCTGTTCCATTGCAGCTGGCTAAATATGATGTGGAGGTCATGGGAAAGCTTAGGAAACCGTTGCATTGTACATTGAGAAGCATTATCACAGTAACAAAGTGGCTATGGGTGCTACAAATTTATTTAAGCATAATGCTGTGCCACATTCTCACAAAATTTAGACGTGTCAGCAAAAACTCTACTTTTCACTAGAAAGCTGTCTCTAGACAGCTTTCTAGTGAATCAAAATTGGGAATGTATCACGAATAATCAACTAGTGTATATTTCTTTGAGAGAAAGATTCCCGAACAAATTTTGCCTTTCCACAGTTCCACTGCATCTTATTTCTAGCACTAATCTGATCATTAATGAAGTTGTAGTGTCACTTTCATCTTTAACATTTTGGTTTAATTTTGTGAGTCGGTGATTACCCACACAACCATGACTTTATTAAAGCATATAGGACCATTATTTATCTATGTACATTTATCTATGTACATTTCATCAGTGGTCCAAGTTGTATACAAATCCAACCAAAAGATATTCTCAGGTATATCTAATCCATGACGCATGGATCCCAAGGATGTATATCCCATCTCTTCTAAAAAAGGGTTACATTTCAGTCATAGAGAGTTAAATGTTCTCCATGGTCACATCAAGACTTCAGCATTAGATTTTCCCTGCCTTACTTCTTAGAATCATACCCCTGCCTTATGCTGCAACAAATTAGCACATTGCTGCCTCATGAACCACTTGTTGCCCTTATAATAAATGAAGAATACAATGTATCTTTCCACTGTCCTTTATTTGCGTACAACAGGTTTCAACGCTCAAGCGTCATCATCAAGTGTCATCATAAAGGACAGTGGAAAGATACATTGTATTCTTCGTTTATTAAAATGAATTTCCACAAGGTTGAGCCGGGAACAATTGAATACTTGTTGCCATACTGAAACCATCCCTAGAAGCTAATATTGTGCATTTGTGTCACTTTGGTTAATTAATTTTCCTGGTATAGTGATAGTTGTGTGATGGAAGTTTTATTTCAGTCAGCAGCGTTCAGATTTAGTTTATTAAAACAAAAACAAAGTATCAAGTTCAAAATTTTAGTTGCACCTCATGTGCATTCAGAATAAAATAGAAAATCCTGGTGGGAGTTAAGATTTCACATGAGCTTCAGCCTGCATGGTTAAAAAGTAGTTTCATTTTAAAATCTAAAACCTTTTTTTCATTTCATAGTTGAAGAATTGAAGATTGAGATTCAATCTTGGAAGGCATACAAGCGTAAGAAGAAGGAAGAAAAGGAAAAGAAAGAATCTCCGGAGTAGATCTTTCCCGTCCAATGTGATTGGCCAAGAAAGAATGGCCACTTTTTTGGGCTCTAATTGAGGAAGTCCTCAAACAAAGTCTCTGAAAAACTGTCTTGAGATCCTAAAGAGGTATTATTCATGAGTCTACCCTAATAAATAAAGTTACCGATAATTTTAATGCGTTATAATTTGCTGTATTTCTTGTACTAAAAAATGCAGTGATGATTTTGAAACAGGGTTTATGCAGTTCTTTGTCTTTCAAACTTTAAAAAGAGTCCTTAATTTCATCTAAATGTGTTGTGTGATAGCACAAACCTGCATGTTGAATTTTTTGTAACTATAAAATATCAAAAATATTTCATGGAGTAAACTGTTGTATGTGAAGTCAATGAAAAACTACAGTTTTTGCTTTGACAATTGAAATTTAAGGAATCCCTCTTGAATGTATTTGGCAGAATTGACAAGAATTCAAGAATAATTGTTGTTTAAATGGATACCTATTCTGTAAACGTTGTAGAGGTCAGGGTGTGGCTTCAGTTTCCATAAAAGAGAGTAAGGTTCTTTTTGGCTAAGTTGTAGATTACCTCTGTGAAATGAAAGAATTATTTCTCATATATATTGAAATTATTTCATGTTAACAAATATATGTAAGCAAGGCCATCTGGGATTCTTCCACCACACGTATCTATGTTAAAATGGCCTGATAAATGTACTGTCCAATTTTTAAAATGGTGATTAAAATATATGCAGAACAAATGATATTTATTACTTCAGTAAAATTGCCTGTCTCATTTTCAGTGAGTGAAATTTCCTTGTTTTAGTCCTGTTAATGTTAGAAAAAAAGCCTTTAAAACCTCCTGGTCATTCTTAAAGCTAGATTCTTATCGGTAGGATATCTCTAATGGTTTTTGGTTCTGGAAATGATATGCTGTTTAAGTTTTCTTGAAGTTTGTTGTATTTATTTTGTTCTTCTTGGAAAAATTATGAATCACACCCGGAAACAGCAAATTAAATGTTATTTAGACCTTCAAAACAACAATGAAAATGTTCATGGTGTTCTGTAGCATGCTACTCTTCATGGTATGGTTAGCTCAACTAAATATATGAGTAAACAAAGACCTAGGGTCAATAAATCTCCCACATAAGCATGCAGTTACAATGCATCTATATTACATAATGCCCCGCAAGCCTCTGCAAGGGCGTGTGGCGGGGGGTGTTGGGTCACCACCCGTAAAAAGGAACTTAGTCGTTGTAGTTATTTGAGGTTTACCCTTTGAATTTGTTGCATTCTAATGCACATAGTAGCTGAATCTGTTAAAGTGACTGCTGTGACATGTCCTGCATTTCTTTGAATGTATTCAAGGTAAACATTTCTCTGTTTAAATGTTAGCTTGAACCTCGTGGACTGTTGTGCAGTTAGCAGATTACAAATACTCATGAAATTGTATGTAGGGTATTTTGTCATCATATCTTGCTCCTTTATAAAGCCTGTAAAATTTCAAAGTTTAAGAGGACACCTTCGTAGTTTAACTAGCTAAAGCACTTGGCTGAATATCGTGGGCTCTGGGTTCAAATCCTGTTCAAAGTGATTTTTACTCTTTGAAATTGTTGCATTTTAATGCATGTTAGTGGATGATGCCATTTAAGTTACTGTCCCAGTATTTGACGTCGTTCTCCGAATTAATTGTTTAATTCCCAGACTTTTAAGTAACGAAATAACTAAATGAGGTACAAATGGCAAGTTATTCAATATAATTTAGAGGCTGTGGTAAGGGCACATTTTAGAAATAAATAATTGCAAGCAGTAAATGCCTTAATTAGATTTTTTGAAATTTTGTTGTCTCTGGTGTAAATTTATGGAATATGCATAACATATTGAAAGGAAATGATTGACTTTGTAATTCCACACACTTTTTAAAGTCAAATTACAAAGTTGATTATTTCATTTCAATATGCCTTCATAATAAAATTTAAATTTGTTAGCCCTTGTTTATAGTTTATCACCTTGCAGAAGAAAAACTGGTTTCACTTTTGCAAAAAAAAAGGAAATAGAAAAGTATGTTGCCAGCTCTTCCGTTACACCTTCACAGCTCAGTAACTTTCTTAAGTCACTTCTACATGGGTTGTCTGAAAAGTTTCCCACCTCAACATGAAGATGGCAGCACTCTTGTAAAAAGTTGGAGAATGTTTGTGCATGCATTGAAAGGCAATCACTAAATTTTCAGCCATTTTGGGCCCTTGGTTTTTGCTTGACAATCATTTGAATGAGTCATCTTGAGGGCTTTGGTGAAATGGAAAAAAATTGAGTTTAATCTATCATTCAATATTTGCTTTTCAAAGTCAATATGCCTTCATAAATCCAAGAAAAGTTGGCTACTGTGTATGCTGACTCTGCAGCATCATATACGGCAGTGAAATCTGATGACGAGTGTTTGGGATGGTCAAAAACTGCAACATCTGTGGCCCACATCGAGATCCATGCTTGTCATTTCATTTATTAGAATTACCTGATCTGTAAACCTGTTAAGGAATATTTTAGCCTATTCTCTTTTGGTTGCATATACTAAGCATATCTCTTCCCCATACTTACTTCTTATGCAGATGATAGCAAATTCCTTGTTGCTCGTACAAATACTGCCAGCATATTTAAGCAAATGCGAGATGATATTAACTTAGTTAATGACTTCACCATATGTACGAAATGTCAGTAAATTAAAATCAATTAAATAAACTAATTCCATGCTTATTTAAGCCAATAGCTTCCAGTTCACGCCAGTATCTTGAGCAATCGCAAAAAATTGTATACTAGGGGTGCTGGAAGCAATTTATCAAGGTCTCAAAATTAATGAAAATCTCAAGTAAGAGGATTATATTAAATATATAGAAGAAAGGTATTCCAGATATTAGTGCCTACGTAAATGGTAAAAATTTGCCTATGAAGGCCTTTATAAATATGCATTCATTTTAAATTATAGCCACCTGACATATTATCATAATCTGAGGTGAAGTTCCCCAGAGTTGATTTCATAATCTGGAAATACTGTCCGCAATATAATAAAAATTAAACCTTTGGATTTCGAAGCAAATTATAACAATCCAAAATATGTATCCCACCCCTCATATGAACTTGCAATCATAAAGTCAGTATTTATAACTAATGCCAAATCAAGCAGAAACAGTAAAATATCATCTAAAATTTTCTTAGTGCAAATTTATTTTCATAAATGTTTTTTAAACAATCTTAGATGCCAGGAAACATCTGTTTGAACGCCCGACCGATTACTGCCATATTATCTCCCTGTATAGAGTGATTCCAAAAGATATTTAAAAATGGCTGTGGAGTGAGTACAGTGAACAATTAGTTCACTGTATTGTTCACTAGAAAAGTTCTTTGGACTCATATTTTTATTAGTGATGTCCATAATAGTTTGCCAGTCTGTCACTGTATACTTCTCTTTAATCCTGGGAATAATATAAAAATCAAAGTATTGTAATGCATATAAATAGAGATGCCATGAGTTTGGCAATGACATAAACACATGTTTTTCACCTTACCTGTGTATAGTCCTTGTGAAGCTTTTGGCTAATTCGAAAATGCATTTTGTAATAATAAAATACAAAATATATGTTTACACAATATCCTGAAAATAAAAAGTGGTATGTTCAGGGGATGCATTGAAACCAAGAATAGAGTGGAAGAAATATGTGAAGGGGAAACAGTTACATTGCAACCGCTAATAAGCGACACTAGTAGGCATATTCACATGAAGGGCAAGGGACACTTTCTCTCAACTGAGCTCATTAGCTACATTGATAAATACACCTCTCACCAATAGCCACTCAGTAAATTCTAGATTCTCAACCCCCTAATACCCTTTGTTAGTAATCGGCAAGACAGAATGAGGTTGACAATATGGACATTCCAAAAGGACCCTTAGACTTTAGTGCTAAAGTTGTAAGGGGCAGAGTAGACTTTTTGATGAATGTAGTGTATTTTTAAATCTTAATATGATACCTACGAATTACTAATAAGTTAAATGTGTTTTTAAAGAATAACAACAAAATGGATACCTTAATGCTCATAAGGTGCATAACAAGGTAAAATTGCCATTAATGATTTTTTAAAGAAAGATATTTTTTCATGCACACGCACGTTTGATTTAAAATCAGAACATGCGTACAGTGGTATTTAGCACCAACATACATTCCTTCTTTTAGACCACCTCTCTTCCCACTTGTAGGCAACAGTCAAAAGTGTTAAATGATATCATGTGGGTCACAGAGCTGTCATGAATTTATAACAGGGCAAGAAAGAACCTCTGTTAAGAAAAATGTAGGGTGATATCAGCATGGCTAATAATTCCTCCAGTTGACTAACCTTCCATTGTGAGAAATTTGCACCCCTACTCTGACAATAGAGACTTCTAAGACAGGGAATTTTACATCCCTGCACTCTGACTTGATTTGAGAAAATATGTTCAATAAAATACATATCATGATTCCATTAAATAATAGAGGCCTGCATATTGATTAAGAGACTCCGCCTACACTTGACTACTCACTTAAAAAGGGTACTGCCACACCACTCAAAGAATGCCAAGGGGGATCGAGATGGTGCGGGGGCTAACGTACTGGCTTCCCACCCTGAGGGCGCGGGTTCAAATCCCGGCGGTGTTGAATATTTTTCAGAGGTATCTCGATCCCTACTTGAGGTGCTTTGTGGAGGGCACTTTGAGTGAGTACGGCGTCCGTCGGATGGGACGTTAAGCTGCGGACCCCTTGGCGCCTTTCGTAAAGAGTAGGCTAATGCCGACGCCGGGTTTCTCTCCTCCCTTAATCCTTTCCTGTCCATCCCCTATGGCGCAAATGACCTTAGCTGTCGGTCGCCTCCCCTAAAAACTACTACTAAGAATGCCAAGAAGACTAGCGGCTACCTGCAAGGGGGACTTCAGCGGGGAAATCCACACTACGATTCCAAGCACAAATGAATCCCACCTTTGACCTGAACAAGGTACACCAGACTATCATGTACATAAACAAAAGCCATGAGAATTCAATGCAGAATGCATGCAGTAACTAAAGAAGGGAGTGGAAAAGAGGGAAGTGCTTTGTAATGAATGTCATCTACTTTCCTATTAGAAATAGCATGAAAAAACATCATTTTGTGCAATAGGTTGAAAGGAAAACAAAAATGAAATTATCCATCACATTGAGTTCAAAACTTACTATCAGGGATAAGTTATAGCAAGTTGCTATATTAATGCATTAAAGCAATTTTTAGTCTCATCAAATCCAACTATGTATGTCTTCTACCACTTTTGCAGGCCATTTTTTTTAATGCATACAATTTTAATGATTACTTGGAAATATTTCATACACTTTCCAAACTTTTATAAGTATTACCTAAACAGCTATTTTTTCACTAGCTCAACCAAATATTAGTACATGCCATGTTAGCTCAACTCTGGGAATTTCTGAGTGAATGCTGATGGTAATATAATGGAACTCAAATCAGCCAAATGAGCATTGTTTTCCATTATTATGTTTACACCTATCCAAATCAAGTTCATATTTAATAGAACCACCCAATTAACATGTTTCATTCATGGCTTTCCTATACAGTATTTTTCATATAACAGGAGTCAAGTCTGAGATAGCTTAAGACTGTGAGTATATGTCAGAACTCAGACCAGAGGTTATGTGAATAAGCTGGTTAACAAGTCCATTTGGCCCCAACACTGCTACACTTAAGAATGGATAGGAGGGTCTACCAGGCCCTGAAGCAAAAAATACATATATTTACTCTACTCGAAGGAAGCTTTTACCTCTGTGAATGGAACTCATTTGATGGTAAAAGCAAACATGAAATCCTTCGCCCTCTTAATTTTGAATGAAGCAGTTCCCTTCTGGAAAAACTAGAAAATTTATCTGATACTGGACTCTTAGTATTATGCATCTTGTATTTTATGGGTGGACCACAAGTATGCTGTCAGTAATTTTGTATATAATACCAGAATATAGTTAATGAGGGTGGGCATATTATGCAAGACATCTAAAATTGTTTCAATGAGCTTTTATGAGCATGTTTACAGAATATACATATCTCAAGTAATGAACATAAAATCTGAGTCACCAATTGTAATTTACAGAGATTTCTTTAAATTCTCAAGGCACCCTTGTTCTACATTTGAAATATCTGGTTTCCCAATTTATGGACCAAATGTGTTATTCAATGGACTGCCAATTTCAAATTTACATATTAATTGTTACCTTTGAATTTCCATGTTTATTTCTCTTGTGACATACATCGATAAAAATATTTAACAAATTTATTACACTAAATGAACAACGCAACAGATAACCAAAGAATGAACATGATGCCTGTGAAATTTTCACAACCCCAATTTCCCAATGGCAATTGAGTGAAATATAAGCTGGTAAGTACAAAATCAGTGGGTATCTAAATGCAGATGTGGAGTTATTTTAGCATGCATAGGTGGCTGCCATTAATATCAATATAACATTGGTGTTAGAGTCTCACTCAAGAGCTAAAACAGATGAAATAAAAAAGAATAATAAAACGAGCATTACAAAAAATCAGCATATTAAGAGTGATTCATATGCATTACACCACAACAATGTAGACCAATGCAAATAAACACACATTTCTCTCATTTGTACACATAATTTGAAGTACATGTTTGAGATAGTAGCTTAGAACACCCTATAATCTATTAATAATTCCAATAAAATCAGACAAAGCTGCCCTTTAAGTACCTACTTTACAACAATGTTAGTCATCCAACAGTTCCAGCAATTTTATTTTATGAAAACATTGACGCTAATGGCACATACATTGGCTGGAAGACATTTCATTTCCTTCAGCAGGCATCACTATTTCAGGCCAAACATAACTCACTTCTAAGAATTCTGCAAAACCAACATTAAATGGCACCTTCCGAGCACAGTGTAGAGTATATTATTGTCAAAACATCACAAAAAACACTTATATAAGTGTTTTATAAATTTTATGTTCACAACAATTTCGGTATAGAATGCCATGTCAATTTACTCATTTAAATACTTCAATGGTGGATGGGCATGAATCGATTCCTGATATTCAGAGTCTTTAAAAAATTCAAATAGTGCCAAATGCAGGCTATTCCACAACTACAAAGGAGCTAACTCTCTACTTTGGCGTTCATTGAACATTCTATCATTTCAAATGAAACTCATTACAATTGAGATTGTTTCCAACGCATACACAGCGTTCAGTACTATACCAGACCCATATTGAACATTGGCTGCATAAATTTCTTTATTTAAAAACCTTCAGGCCACAAAATTGAAAAATAACAAATCATCAACTTTGAGGTATGAAAAACATAAGCATGTGAACTAGATTTATTTCTTTAATGTATTAAAAAAAGTGTAAAAAAGTTTTTAATTTCACTGATTAATATAAGGCAGTCTTTCTGAGTTTACTAGAGTGCATGTCAAAACATACAACAGCCCAAAAAATAGATTCAACTTAGCTGTCTTTCGGGGAACAGCTTGCATGCCACCACTTGAGCGTAATTCTTTTTCAAGCTGAAAGGCTGCTGGTAGAGTAATGAGGGGCAACAGGAACCATATGGAGTGATGCAATGAGAGGACAACAAACATAATATATGGCGTAAACAACAGAAAGGCATAGAGCACATGCGACGCTGTGTGCCCTGCCAAAATAGCCAATGTCACTATGCCAGCACGGCGATCAGATTCCAAATCCCTTGTGTTATTTCCATGGAGAACTGCTTCTGCATTCAGAGCCAAGGGTAGGGCGTAGAAAATAGTTGCCCATCGCGCAGTACCTGCTTGTGCTAAAAATGCAAACAGCACAGAGAGTGGACCAAACAGCACCAAAACCAACACGTCCCCAAGGGCGATGTACTTCAGTCCAACACCACCAGTGTAGAGGAAGGATGAGGAGAGACCACCAAAATACACAAGGGCAAGATGCTCCATGCGTGCAGGGGATAGCGCTGCAAGGGCAACAAAGCCGAGGCACCCAGCACCATACAGGAGAGCTCCTAAATTGGCAACTTCCTCAACAGAAAGCAGGGCATCCACTAATATACGATCATCCGACTTGGTTTTGCTGTCCACACCCTAAAATTATAATTAACACCAATGAAAGGTGGGTTCTCAGCATTAAATTCTGATATATTTATACATAAAAATCATTTAAGAACTTGAAATTTATGGTATATCTGAACTAAATAAGCCACTATTTTTGAAAGGCGCTGAACGTTCAATTGAAGTATTTTCTATTACTGTGACAGCGACGTATGTTACTGAAATAATGCATAGAGTTAATACTTAACTCACAAACGCAAACAAAAAATTGGATCAGACTTAAGACAAAATTAACACTTTTTCTTCAAGAAATAACATCATCATGGGTTAATACCTAACCCATCCATAATTTTCTCTTTCTCCTACCATTTTCAGACAACAGTTAATTATAATATAATAAAGTATAATTGCCAATACTTAGAACGCTTTCTAAATTAGTAAGAGTAGTGTTTTCTGTGACCATACCTTCACATAATCGAAGTATGTATTGACAGCATTGCCAGCACCGTGAACAGACAACACTGTAAATGCCGTTACTAATAGAATCAATAAGCTAAACTCTCCGGTACATTTATGAGCAAGGGCAGCTCCCAGAAGAGTTGGCATTAGAGATGCACTAAGAGTCCAAGGGCGTAAAGCAAGAACATACGACGTTAATTTCCTTCTTTTAGACGTTTTGCTGGGGTGAATGTTATCCTCAGTATGATTGTTTTTCCGAGTTTTAGTTTCTTCTTCCTCATTGCCCATCCTCAAGGCTCTGTAATTAATAAATACTGAGAAAACCGCTGTTAGCCAAAAATATTTTCAAGCATATGAAGTGTTCTATCAACAAGGCAATTAAATATGGAACATTCGTTATGTACGTGCACCATTCGATGTATATTACTCAAGAAGTAGACGATTTAAAAGAATATAGCCTTCTGAGTTGTGAGAAATATAAATGAAAATCTTCACACCTTTAATAAAACCTTCAAGTCAAATTTATTAACGACACAAATCAGTGTTGATGGTAGTCCCGCTGAGCCAAACAAACGACAACACCGAGTTGGCAAGATTTAAATGCCCTAGTTCATCTGTGTACTTCAGTAATTCTTCCTGAAAAAATAAACAAACGGTGGAGATCTTTCCAGACACTACAACAGAATGGATGTGATTTTTTAAGTTGTTTCTCAGGGAACATATTTAAATCGCGTTCATAATGTAACCATTTATGAATGAATAAACAAAGAATAAGACTGACTTCGAGATTTGTTGACTACCTTAAAGTTAAGCTTCATTACACCAATTGTTTCTCAACTATTTCTGCCAGTAAAACCAGAGAATATTTCACACAATGCACATTACATTGCCAACCACAACCACACACAAGTAACGTTGTACCAATGACGATGAACGCATCAACGGTTCATTTGTTTTTGTAGTTGACACGAACGACAGTAAAGCCCTTAGTTGCAGTCACAAATCGCCATATTGGCTCATTGCTAATACCAATCTCCCGCAATACGAAAGATTTAATTGATATTGTTATTAGACCATGAATCAATTTAATATACCGCCGGGGATGAATAGCGAGTGAGTAAATTTTAATTAAAACTTACGTATTTTCATTACATGCTGTTATGGAATTAATGGATTTTGCGTTCGAGTTTTGTACGTACGTAATTAATCAGCATTTGCACTTGCTGCATTATCTGTAATTGCAGATAAATCTGAAGGAATTTTTTTCATATCAACATTAAATTGTCATATAGTGGCGTAATTTCTCACAATCAAATTTTCAGGTTGTATATTTATACAGTTGTCCTCATATTTGAATTTGCGTGGATATATTGGCAAGGGTTTTCTTAGTGTCAAGTTCTCTTGGTTTATTTACTTTCGATTGATTAGGAAAATGTTTTGTCGGGATTTCTAACAAATGCAAGATGAGCACGTGGTGATACCATATATCTTTGGCATTTCGGTGTTTACTGTCTGTCTAAAGATTGATAAATGAATCATATGACATGTACTTTTAGCCATTATTGACTCCTTAATTAAACTACTAAATTTTTCTTTAGCTATTATTACTATCCCCGCGTGGTTAAAACTTACCTAAGTAAACGGCCCGGCGTTGACCTATTCTTTTAATATTTGTAATATCTTCGAACTTTTTGGGTGTTCATCGCCAACAAATCAAGAATATTATCGCCCGTAGTTAGTGAAGTTCCAAGTTGATGTGTTTAGTACAGCGTAAAAGAATGTAAAGTGACTCGCAGGTATTTGTCTGTACACCCTGTTTTAAAACTAAGCACTGTAATCTACCGATGGGATATTGAAATGCCATAGTTTGTTTGGCATAGATATTTGTTTTGGAATGAGAAACCAGTGAATGCAAGTCATACGGTGATTCTTTTGGATTGATAATTAATTAGAGAGATTGAGATTGGCTCTCCCCGCCATACGCCCGTTCGGCGGCCTGCGGGGTATTATGTAGATGAGAACAATTAATTGAGCACCAAACTCTTTTATAGCCCCTGTCTCGAATTATCTCTGCATTATCTGCTAGTGCAACAGTTCTTAACTACAATAAAGACCCCACTCATGATTCTATATGCACTTATTTCTGTAAATGGAAGATGATATTTGGGGAAATGTCACTGCTGTCATTTCAGTGGTTATTTTAGATAGATTTCAGTACCTTCAAAGCCACCGCTAGGGTGTATGGCATGGGTTGCATACACACCAGACTAATTTTGACCCGAATGTGTCTACCTCCGTCGGAAAATGTTATTCTGTTCCCTTATCGTTCGTGGAGAAAATGCCATCAGAAATCCATCTGTTGTTCTGAATTTAATCTCTCAAATTTTATTGACATGATCCCTCCTTACGTAGTATGATGGGGTTAATATACATTTTCAACATCACTGCTAAAGAGGCATCCTTCCAATTTATACAAGAGATTTAATCTGTATCTAAACCTTCGCTCCACGAGTAATTCCCTGCCTATTTCCTGTAATATTTTGGATACGCTACTAAGTTTATGATAGCGTTTTACAAATCCAGCTCCTCCACTCTGCACGCAACCCAATTAGGCAATCAATCCAACTTCATGTGGATCCCATATACCAGTAGCACATTCTCAATGAGACTTAACTAGCCAAACATAACATTTGTCTTAACCATTTCTCCACGTATCCCCAATGCTTAACTTAATGAATTCTAAGTTTTTGGTAGCTTGTCCATATTTTCCCCCATTTGTTTTTAACGGTAGATCGTGAGGGTAACACAAGTACAAAAAGAGTTTATACTTTCTTTTTCAGTGCTCCTGATGCTGTAGACATTCTGTAGGGAATTACTCTCTTTCCAAAATTCATCACCACTCTCTTTTTAAAGTTTGTCTTATTGCCATGTGCCACACCAGAGTTGTATAGCATTTAGATCATCTTCTAAAACTGCTTTGTCTTCAGGATAATGGATATATCTGTGTACCACTCCATCATCAGCAAATAAATGTACTTTACTAGTGCCTGCAAAGTCGATGTTCAAAATGTGAAGTAGGAAAAAAAGAGGTCCAATAACACTTCCCCGAGGAAAACCAGAAGTGACTTTAGCTGCATTAGAGATAACATTATCTATGACTACTCTTGGTACCATACCAATCAAAAAGTCATGATCCAGACTAGGATTTTTTATATGTGCCATAGGCTTCTAGCTTTGTGAGTAGTTTACCGTGAGGTACTTGGTTGAAAGCCTTTAGTAAATCTAGAAAATGTGCATCCACTGGAACATTGCTCTTTCCCAAACTAAGACTACCATGAACAAAAAGCACAAATTTTGGCTTGCAGAATTTACCATTTGGGAAACCGTGCTGATTTGTCATCAGTAACTGTTGGCTATCGTGGTGTGTCGCTATTGAACTAGCGATTATATGTTCTATCACCTTGCATGATATGGATGTGAGGGAAATAGATCTGTAATTGCTTGGTTCCTCCTTATCTCCATTTTAAATATATGTAATGTGTTAATTAGCAGTTTACCAGTCCCTGGGAACCTTGTGATTTCTAGATGAGGTGCAATAACCAATGCTAGTTCCTGAAATATATGAGTGGGTATTTGATTCGGCCGGAAGAATATATGAGGGTTAATATTTTTAGCAAATGTACTGTTCCATCTTATGAGATTTCAATTTTGGGTATCAGCTGGCAGAAACAATTTGGTAAGCTATCGGAGCATTGGTGAAGATGCTTTGCAAGATGGGACTTGATAATTAGGGATTTTGCAAACTTCTGGTTACAATTTTGCCTTTATCGTTTTTGAGTGTATTCATTGTAGACTTACTTCCATGAACCTCTCTGATATACAACCAAATTTCTTTCGAATTCTCTTTCAAATTTTCTGCTAATCTTTTCCTTTTGAATTTGGTTAACATTCCAAAATTCCTTCTTGGCATTTGTCGTACATATCATATCAATGATCTCATTTCTTTTGTCAGTACAGATATCATTCCAAGTATTTTTCACCCTGGAATGACATAGCCTTTAACGGTGCATGATTTTCTAACAACCACATAGCACCATCTAGGTTCCGTTTTATCTTCAATAAATTTACTGGTGATGGACTTTGTCAAGGAAGTAATTGTCCTCAGTATTTCAGTGTTTGCTATATTTGTGTGGCAAGTTGATGCCTGGAGTTCTAAGTAAATGGAATGTAATAGTAACTCACAGGTATCTTTTGTCTTTCCCCCATTTTAAAACTGTGTGCTTCAATCAATAGATGGGGCCTTGAAATCTCCACTGATTATAGTGATACTCTGGTTGTTTGTGACAAAAAAATTCCCATTTTTATTATAGCGCAGGCTGAAGGTCAATTGAGGTATCATCATCTCTGCAGGAATGATGCCCCCTCTTGATTTTTGCCTTTTACTCTGTTCAAAATGATCTGATCTGTGATCAATCCTCAGTAGAAGGCTTTTATTTATTTATTTGCATTACCCTAAAAACAGCACTTCTGCCTTTAGATCGGACTTAAAAAAATGATTTAACAATATTACAATTACGTACACCCAAGCCCTAGATGGAGGAAAAACCACCTACAAACAAAAACCAGTGGGAATCGAACCCGCAATCTCTTGGTTGGCAGGCAAGGACGTTACCCCGCCACCACCAGGGTTGGCGGGTTGAATCTCAAGCTTTAAATCAAGTCCTTAGAAGTCCCTTAACTTCTTTGCTTTAAAGTTCATTTATCTGAAGGATTGTAGAAACTCCATGGATACATGGCCCATGGCACCACTGACTCCTACATGAGTCCTGTGTGCAGCTGCCACCCCAACTGCCTTCGTCACTTGGGAAACAACACCACTCAGAATGCACCTGGCCATCAGTTGCTGCCCTTTCCTGGAATGGGAGCATCACACTACTGAACTTATTACTGCCTATCATTAGAATACCTTCCTTCCTGCTCTTATGGTTCCTTTGCGGTAGTGCTCTCACAGGACCAGGCTGGTTGTGATGAATCATTTATATGTATGGCAATTAAGAAACAATAGTGCAGGAGGTTATAACATTAGTAAAATAGTAATTATGCAAGTGTGGATCTATTTCCTGATTTGTGGAGTGGCATGGTCTTGTCAAAGTTAAATTTGAAAAACTGCAAAATTACAAATACCATCCTTATATGATATACACGCGTAAAAGGTATGTACTAAGTAGATTTTATGCTCAGTAAGGTTTTCTACTAACAATTATTAACCTTTGCTCAACTCTAATCTCAATGGCTGAAGTGGCATGCTTGCATTTGACACAGCATCTTGGAAAGTTCTTTGTGGTTGTCCAATGGGTAGAGAATTGAACCATTGGCCATGTGTATGCCTGGGTTCAATTCCCGGGGATGCCTCTGAGCACCCTCATCTCTACCCAAGCTGTGTGTTTTTTGAGCTTCCAAATCTTCCTGGGAAACCATTGGCGGCACAGGGAAAGGCACTAACCCCACTAACTTAATGAGAGAATATCACTCCGTGAGCTCTATACTCACCTACCAAACAAACCTTTGGGTTTTTAAATTACTGGTTACAAATACTATGAAAAACTAACAATCCATCTGATCTGTGTCGAGGTAGATTTGCTGTATTTATTCACATTTACATGAATTTTTATTATAGCATGTATATGACTGCAGCAAGAAGTTTGTCACAGATGATGGAAACTATATATATGACACTCATAGCATGTATGTACGATATTATTTAGATTTTATGCTCAGTAAGGTTTTCTACTAACAATTATTAACCTTTGCTCAACTCTAATCTCATTGGCTGAAGTGGCATGCTTGCATTTGACACAGCATCTTGGAAAGTTCCATGTGGTCATCCAATGGGTGGTGAATTGGACCATTGACCATGTGAATGCCTGGGTTCAATTCCTGGTGATGCCTCTGAGCACCCTCGGCTTCACCTAAGCTATGATTTTTTGACTAACCTCTTGAGGGTAAGAGCTCACTTGAGTGAAATTCTCGTGATGGGGAATTCCTTTCCCAAGTGAGCTCTTACCTTCACTTCTCCAACTAACCTCTGGGTTGGTAACTGGGGTGGTGATTGGTTATAAAAAACTAACAATCCAACTAATCCCAGTGTGACATGAATATGCTGTTTACTCACACATGCATGATTTGTTATTATAGCATGCACTCCACGGCATTATCTGGTTTAGCTATACTTATTGGGAATCTATCCATTAACGACTATGCCAATCAGAATCTGAATTGGATGAACCCAGAGTTAGGATTTGCAGTATGTCCAGCGATGGAGAATTATTTCCGTCCACTTTCCTTGTTGCGGGAAATGAATTCACCCAGCCCAATTGGTGTCTTCAGAACAATGGTTAGTATCTTTGAACTTTCAATGCATGCATAAATATAACTTTTCTGTATTATTACATTTATGCCAGTGCATTTAATCCCACATATGATCACCTCACTGCTATTATCATTGTGTCCTCCCTACCCATAATATAATTCATTGTCACAGTTTCAAAGAAAGCTGAGGGAAGTGCTGCTAAAACAACTTAATTTGAGTCCACTATTGTATATCAATTGCTAAATCCTTTCCCCAGTTGTTAGTGGCTAGCTTACAATCCACTTGGTGCTTTTTGAAATCTACATATGTAGTTATGCATAGCCCAATGATGTTCTTCTAATATTGGAGCTTCTAATCTATATGCTTTCATGAGAAGCTGGTTTTTCATTCTCTCTATACTGTTTTGTCTCATAAATTCCCAAGTATCTCATGTTACACTCATGTGCACTACATTAATTCTTATCATGACATTCCTATGTCATTTCCAAATGGGAAGTACTTATCTTCTGGGGGATTGGGATGGTGCGGTGGCTAAGGTACTGGATTCCCCCCATATTACCTCGGTTTGATTCCTGGTGCCGGCAGATATTTTTCAGTGGCATCCCAATTCTACTTGAGGTGCTTTGTAGGAGGGCCCTTGGAGTGAGTACCCTGTCCGTCGGATGGGACGTTATGCTCCAGACCCCTTGGTGCCTTTCGTGAAGAGTAGGCTAATGCCAACACCGTGTTTCCCTTAATCCTTTTCTGTCCATCCCTAATGGCGCAAATGATCTCTGCTGTTGGTCGCCCTCCTAAAACTACTACTGCTAGTACTTCTTGCACTGCTATTTTTCTTCCTTGGAAAAGCTTTCATTTTATTATGTACTCCACATGCTAACATAAATCTTTCATTCAGAATCCAAAATCCCTCAAGTCTATTGAGCAGTATTTAACAAATATTCTACTAAGGTGGTCAAACGAATGAATTTTTCAGTTTCAACTTTCTCGTCAGTCATACATTCGATCCCCTTATTAAAGGGCCTCCTGTATATCAATTAGGCTTTCAGCTATAAATACTGTATTGACAGCATACAGGAGAAGAAGTATTATTACATGTCCAATTTTCATGCCTGACTTATCTGTGTGTCGGACCTCTCACACACGTATCCAAAAACCATCGGAACAATTGTGTCAACATAGTTCATCCATGTTTCTCACCATGCTTAATTTCAAAGTTGGCTGACTGAAGCATAATGAAAAATAACTGGGACACTCTAGGACCTGAATGTGATTTTTATGTGCTTTAGGTAATATCACAGGAGAAGCTCCGTTCTTGCTAATCAAACTGAACTAAGTGCTGATGGCTATGGTTATGATTATCATGTAGACAAGAACACATGTACTCTTTTTTTCTCTTCTCTTCATTTTAGTTTTGATTTGCGATATATTCTTGTAACTTTTGGATGTATCATCTCTGCTGTTTCTAAAATGTGTCATCTTTGAATATTGATTGATAGCTGATGTGGGGTGGGGCTTCAGAAGGAGTGCACTTAGACCCCTTGTCCAATTGTGCCCATCCATGTTTAATTTGCCCGCCACGTGCGGACAGGGATATATCTCCCATTATAGCCCAACATTGCTTAACTTTGGTGATGTAGTGGGAACCAGTATGTCAGTGTTTGCAGGTGCTTGCCCCATCTTTGCCCCAAGTTTTCTTCACAGGTTTCTTACTTAAATAATTTTAATCCAATTGTACTAACCAGTGTATTATTTTATCTTTCAGGTTGCCCCTAATGCAAGCTCCCAGATGGCATACTCCTCGACATCGCTAATATCTCCTGGTCCCCAAGGTTGCCAAATGGTCAGTGCACTTTCCCTGAAATGAATTGATGGAACACATTTTGTCCTATGAACTGGCATGATATTTGGTTTTGGTGGCAATATTAATTCATATCAATTTATCAATAAGCATTGAAAATATTCTTTCTTAAGATGCTAGAGAGGAGGAATACATTACTCCTCCTACGTCACTACCAAAAGTTAATAGACCTCACTATGAGGATAATATGTTAGATGGAAAGGTCTGTTGGCCTGTGGGTGAAATAAATGTTGAAGAGGGTATATATTTGTTTACTTGAATATTTAAATCATTCACTCTTTCAATTTATTCGAAATCAGTCAATTATCATGTGGGTCAAAATGTACTTATGCACTGTGGATTTTTTGCCTAAGAAAATGAAAATAATAATGTGTCTTAGTCTAAAATTTCAACTGTTGCTGGTTTTCAATGTAATACCAGAGGTCACAAATGAAGCCAGGCTATGAGGGGAAAGAGGTATGTGGAGTGCAAGTCTTTAAACATGTACACAGATATAATTAAACCTCAATTTCTGGGCTATTCTTGTAGCCATTGTTTGGGCACTGTGGATATGAGAATTGGCCCTCATTATTAATAGGTTTGGTACATTTAATTATTCAATCTGATTTATTATTTCCCTATTATGAGAAATAATATCGGAAGCATGGAAATTCTCTTGCCCAATAAACTTGGTGATTTATTTTCTTGCATTGATGTCGTAAAGTCAAGTAGTGTGTGTCATTCAATAGGTCCTTCGGGAAAAAATATTTTGGTTAGATGTCTTTTTATTTTTAGTGTAAACTCCTTTTAGCTCAATACACTTTCCCTAGGATTTCATTGCCGTAAAGTCAAGTAGTGTGTGTCATTCAATAGGTCCTTAGGGAAAAAATATTTTGGTTAGATGTCTTTTTATTTTTAGTGTAAACTCCTTTTAGCTCGATACACTTTCCCTAGGATTTCATTAACTGTTTAAAGCCATCCAAAAAAAAATAGGTATCAGGAAGGTCTTCAGAATAGACATCTATGTTGGCAAAGACCTCATTCAAATTCGTACCTCATTCAATGTTAATTGTTTTCCGCTGAGCCATTTGTTCTAGTTTGAAAATGATAAAAGTCAATAGGGGCCAAATCTGGTGAATACCATGCAAGTTGTAATAATTCTGGCTTTAATTCTATAATTTTTACCATAAAAACTGCACAGATGTGCATCTGTGCATTTTCTCGATAGATGATAATTTTTTTGTTGGTAAATGAGGATTTTTTATATATTTCTTCAACCAGTGCAATAATGATGCAGAATACTCTGCATTTATCATCTTTCCTTTTTGCTACTTTTTGCTTAACTAATTGATTTAGGTGATTCTATATGCATCCCCAAAAACCATGGCCATCAACTTTTCATGATGATGTCAACATCTTCGACTTTTTCAGAGCTGGATCGCCTCTGGAAACCCTCTGTTTCTGCTATTCCTTTTTCTCTAAAGTGTAGTGATGTATTCATATATCATCCACAGTTATTTATTGATGCGGAAACTCGTCCATATTGCCCCAGAAAATCACCAAACCAGCCTCCAAATCAAGCACACGATTGTGTTTATATCTACCAACAGCAATTATGGCATCCATCTTGCAGAGATTTTTTTCGCACTGAGTTTTTTGTGTAAAATTGAAAACACTGTATCGTCTGATATAAAATGTGGCCTTAAATATTTCATGATCTTTGTTTTGTTGTTCACTCAAAATCAAGTTTTGGATTTTGTCAATCATTTTTGAGGAATTCACTTTCCCTGGACGTCCTGAAAAATGTTAATCATTTGTTGATGTATGGTCTTGTTTAAACTCATTTACCCGACCGTAAAGTCCCAAACACTTGAGCAGATGTGCCAGGAGCTTCATCCGACTCGGCTCTGATCTCTTTCTGTTACACCTTTTAAATAGAAGTTTTTAACCACCACACAACATTGTTTTTTCATTTATCTTAGTAAGAAAAAAACTTGTTGCTTCAATCATCTATGAAAATGAAACCACGGGATACATGTTACTGAACTTTAACTACAGTGTAGTTGTAGATGAGGCTTAATGAAAGCAAACTTTCAAAGCATTTGACTTTTATTAAAAGTGAGTTTGGGTAGTGGGTTGCATTGAGAGTGTTGACTGTCATGTGTAATTTATGGGTTTTGCATAAATTAATCCCTGCAGAACATACATTCCAATACTATTCACAGAAAAAATTTGCAATGCATTAGCTGTTTTCTTTAGTATAGTTCATTGTGTCATGTAGTGCATTCAGTCATTAAGAAACAACACATTTTTGGCTTCAACAAGGCCTTACATTTGTCCCAAAGCCTTATTGTCTTTGTGCAACCTACGCAGCGCAACAGTAACAACTTTGCTCCAAACTTATGACTCATTCTGTTTCAATGCCTCAACTTATTTTATTGGACAGAGCTAGTCATTACATTTTGTCCATGGAATCTTAGTCATTGTCCAGTGGATAACCATTGCCGGGATGCATCACTGAATATCCCAGCATCATATTGAAATGTAATGAAATAATTGACTTTGTAATTCCACACACTTTATTTAAAAAACACGACCCAGGTTTCGACATTGAACGTCATCATCAGGTGGTCCTCATAGAAGCACGCTGGCTATAATATACCTTCTGATCATAGGAGGGGGGGGTTGGTCAGAGAGGGAGGTTGGAGGGGTAAAAAGGTTACAATGTAGCTGGGAAGAAAAGAGAATTACATTTTTGATTTAGAAGAGTGGTAGGTCTAGGAGTGGGGAGTGGGAGGGATACAAAATTTCGTTGGCAAGATCATCTTTCCAACGGACACATTTCAAAATTTCTAACTGCTCCAAAGCATCGAGCCTTTGACCTTTTTCTTCAAAATGAATAATTTTTGTCACAAAGTCACTTTTGTGGTCACTTTCGATGAGGTGCTTTGCAAAGAGGGATGTTATGTTCTTATTTTTTACAGATGCTTGGTGTTCTTTAATCCTTTCTTTAAATTTCCGTCCTGTTTGCCCAATATACTTTGTGCTACAATCTGAGCACTTTAACTCATACACTCCACTCCTCTCGTTTTGGGGAATTTGTCTTTAGTGTGAGATCTTAAGGCATGAACGACTGTAAAAGGCACATTTAATTTTTTCTTTAGGAAAACTTTTAATTACTTTTTGAGAAATAGTCCCAAGATATAGTATTCTCCGCCATTTGACAGTGGGATCTTTTACAAGTTCGGGGTTGTAAATGTGGCTTAAGGCTATTTTTGTAAGTTTATTCCGGTAAAGTTTATTTATTAGATCTTCTGAATAACCATTGTTTACTGCTAACGTTTTAATTACATTAAGTTCCTTATTTACATTGAATTTTGACATAGGGATAGCGGTTAAACGGTGGATCATTGCATGAAATGCCGAAAGCTTTTGGGTGAAGCAATGCCTTGAAGAGGAATTAATTAATTGGTCTGTATACATTTCTTTCCTAAAAATGGAATACTGTAACCCGTCTTTGTCTTTAGAAATGTATAGGTCGAGGAAATTCAGGGAACCTTTTTCCTCTTTTTCAAACGTGAATTGTACATTAGAATTGATAGAATTTAGATGTGCCAGAAACTGATCTAGTTGCCTATCAGAACCTGTCCACACACAGAAGACATCGTCTACATATCTTTGCCAACAAAATACATTATTAATGAGAGGGTGAGCTGAGGAGAACAAAACTTTTTCAAAATTGTCCATATACATATCGGCCAGGAGTGGGGACAAGGGCGAGCCCATGGCTAAACCATTGGGTTGTTGGAAATAGGTACCATTAAAAATGAAATAATGTTGGGAAACACATGTCTTAAGTAATACACAAAGTTCACTTGTAACTGGCACTGGGATGGATTTCCGGATGAGGATGTCTTCGGCAAGATTCACTGGTTCCATGGGTGGCACGCTGGTGAAAAGGTTGCATACATCAAAGGAAACAAGCATGCACTTTTTCGGGATGACCTTTTTCATAAGTTTGTTGACAAGGTCCAAGGAATTCACTACACCATATTCCATGGAAAATTTGGAAACCTCCCTGAAGAGTACATTAAGCCTTTTCGCTAGTATGTGGTTGGGAGCTGACATATTTGATACTACAGGCCTGATCGGAATCCCATTTTTGTGGACTTTAGGTAGCCTGAAAAACCGTGGTGCTGAGGGATTCATTTGCACTAGTTTCAACATTTCACAACTTTTGAATAACGTGTCACAAGATTTAATCACTTTCTTAATTTCTTGTTGAAACTTGGGGGTTGGGTAAAATAAAGTGTGTGGAATTACAAAGTCAATTATTTCATTACATTTCAATATGTTATGCAAATTCCACAAAGTTACGCCTGAGACAACAAATCTCAGCATCATCTTAGGGAATTCTAAGTGTATGAGAAATATAGCACCTGTGTCCTAATCTCTGTACTGCCAGAATGAATCTATTCACTAACTGGTTGGGAGCCATTCATACCCCTAATTAAGCTTCATATTCACAAGCCTTGGAGCATGTCTTTGCAGATGGTGTATATTGTTATGACATGAATTCTATTCTTGGCTATCTCTCGGCAGTGAACTGTTATTTTTCTCCCTTATTGTTGCTGACCAGATTCATTAATGCGCTCCCCAAAACGCTTAATACAATTTTGTTATTTAATTTCCTGTGTATTATAAATAACATTAAGTTTCTTGATGGCACTAACTATGATTACAACAAGGCATTGGGAAATAATTAAAAGAATGGTAGCACAGAGCTTAGTCAGTACTGCTTTATTGACTGGCTACCAGATAATAATTGCCGGGCTTTGTGCTACTGGAAAATGCAGTTTTCATAAAAATTTCAGCGATTGTGAATAGAAATGCAAAATAGGAGTTAGTTAGCACATGAGCGATTTACAAATGAAATATTGTACTTGTAAATCTAAAGTAAATATGTGAGCTAATTGAGGAATTAAGGTGGATTCACAGTATACATATTTACCACATAAATTATGTGCTAACTTTGCCTTAGTCAAGCCTATGCATATCGAGTGAATATACTGCATGACAGGAAAGACATCAAAAGCAGGATTGCTTTGGAAATAAGTAACTTTTTGTTCATGTATTGTTGGTATAATTGAAAAATATGAAATTGTCCTCTTCATGTAATGGATGGATAAATTCATTTGACGAAACTCATTGCTCAACTTATTACATCTAAGAAAATTGTTATAAATTTTGGAGCAAATGAAAGAGGAGTGCTAGGTATTTTCCACCAACTTTTTATTTCATACAACTAGCTTTTACGCATAGGCATCATCAGGTATTGGAGGAATATGCCTATACATTTCAACTAGTGGTACCAAATTAAATGTTCATGGAAAATACCTAGTATTCTTCTTTCATTCAGACTGAATTTCCGCATAGCCTTGCTTGATACCTCATAGTTTAAAATTTTTAAATGTCTGTAAGAAAGTATGGAGAAAAAACATGCTAATGGAATTTCTCAATAAATAAATTGCATTTTTCATCAGATGTAATTGCAGTTTGTCATTTTAATGTTGTTAATTAAACCATACCTTGTTTGTAGGTGTACAAAGCCACATCTTCCGCCAGATCTGGACCAGGTGATGTGTGTGAAATACACGATTCAGTGTACAATGGAAGCAGTGGGACAAAAAGAAGGCGGACTGGAAGGCACTACCGCAACAGAAGCCACATAGTGGAACAAGGGGACAATTTAATGCCCGGTTTCAGAGAGCATAAAGTGGGACTCTCTAACATCGGAAATGGTAAAAATTATTTTAAGAGGAAGTAGAATTAAAGAGAAAAAAAAGTTGGAGCATTGTAGACAAGATGAAGTTTTGTGAGAATTTAAATTTAGGGTCCATCCATGTCACTAATATGGTTTGTGAATTTGGTATAACTGAGCTGACTGTCTGATCTGTAAAGGATTAAATCGAGGTATTTTCTCTCAAACAAGGTGAATTGCCAGCTAAATTATTTTTGCTTGCAGAAATATAATTTTTGTGAAAAAAGAGAATCTGGTGAAGTCATGAGTGCTGATAGTGATGCAGTTGAACCATTTAGGTTCAGATTGCTTTGATGCCCTGATGGCTGAATATGATTTACAATTATGTCAAATGTATAATGCAGATAAAAAGAGTTCTGCAAGGGCGAACAAACTCAACATTTGAAAACATGTCACTGGTCCCTGAACTCAATTTTGCCAAATCTGGCATAATTTGTAATAGAGCTGTCCTGAATTACTTGGAGTACTTCACACAGATGAGAATAAGTTGCCTTAAAAAATTCTCGTCGAACATGCAAGATGCATCCAAGGTTGTCCTGTAGGCGCCTAAATTGATCAGATATAGAGAGTAGAACATCTGAAAGGGTGTTCGAATGCATTGGGCAGCAAGAGGGTGCAAATTTAGGCACTTATTTTGACCCTCGTATTTAAGTTACAATAAATGTATTCTTGTTACACCATATTGCAACCCCATAATTTCAAGTACTAGAAGCGAGACAACTAGCAGAAGAATAATAGCCATAGCAGGAGTGTATTATACTGGTATATGTTGGTTACATTAACATTGGTTATCTCTTCGAGAGAGTACACTTATACTCGTTGAAAAAAATGAAAGACTTTATAAACACAAGGTAGGAAAAAGCAGAGCTTTCTTTTAGGCTAGAGAAATGTGAACTCTTCCATATGAATGTAGTTTAATTCTACTAATAACTTAATTTTATCAAGTTGTTGGATACAGATAATTGAAATGTAGAGGTAAGAACATATTTCTTTGCTTGATGCTTTATTTCATGACTAAGAACATTATCAGTGTTTGTAGCCATGCCTCTTTTGTGTGCTTATTAAAACTTATTAATACTACTGAAAATAATTTTTAAGTGTAATGTTGTGTTTTGAGAGTGTAAGCAATAAGTAATGCCCTTGGTAAAAATATAGTTGTCTGCATGAATTTAACTGGTTAATCATAGGTCGTTCACCAAACCTTTGCAGGAGTCACTGTTTAACGTCCAAGCTTTCAAACTCAAGCTGCCTTTTCATTAGGCGCTTAACATTTAGGCACCTAAAACCATGCTGCCTAATGTCTAATCAGTTAGGATGCAGCTGCCGTCTTCTGAGAAGGAATGAAATTATATGTTATTTACTTAGCTTCCTTTTGAGTCACTTAACCATTCTGTGCCTAAATGAAAACATGTGGTACCCTTAAAACAGTGAGATTTGTATTCACACATACAGTCCATGGTAGATTCATAAAGAGTGGCATGATTTAAGTAGTTTAAACCAAATTGGTAATAAATCTTAAATGCTCCAAGTGGTACAGCCTTTTCTCTCTTTCCTTATATTAGCAACCTCTTGTGGGATGGTTTTATTTTCTTTGACTATTTCAGATATATTTCATACCCTTTATTTAATTTCCGCTTCAAAAATTTCTCTGGAAATAAAACAGCCAAACAGTTTGTAGCAGGTGAGTGCTGGTGCCTACTGAATCTCTTCTCAAGTTTGTCCTAAATTTACTTTGTAGAATGCATACCAGAGGCAGATTCCATAAGGAAAACTTAATTAGAAATGGTCACTAATGTACTCCAATTTATTGCCAAGGATTTTTTTTGAATAGGCCTCATTTTACTTCTATATTCCTCTATTGGATTACCTACTGAAAAAAAATAGAATGCTTTCATTGTTAAGTGTCTAGCTCAGCAATTTATTTTTACAATGATTTAAATTTACCTGTAGTTTTCACAATTTTACACCAAAGTTTTAAAAGCAAACACGTTTCTTTGTGCTCACCCATAGTCTTAAGGGCTCCAATATTGGGTGATGCACTAAATTTTCAGCATAGTAAAACATTGTTACTCAAAATTACTGGGGTACAAGGGGTCCTTACGTTTAATTAATAGCCTTTATTAATGACAGTGCTTCTTGGCAGGAGACTATGAGACTCGTATATCAGTCTCAAAGTTAGGAAAAATAAAATATGCACAAAGTTGTATATTATACAATGATCCCTATCCCCTCGTAGCTAGGATTATTAATTGATAATGCCATTAGATAAAAATCTACATATTTGGATTATGTTATTGTCAGTTGTCAAGGACTCACAGAACTCTAAACTGAAGTTATGAAATGAATCAATAGCATCAATAGTAACTTTCAGTTGAAATTCATAAATATTGCCGACAGGCAATAATTTAATTTCTTGGAAGCATCCAAATTGAGATGCTACCATGAAACTAACCATATTTTCGGCAGTTTTTTTATTATTCTGTGTGAAGCAAACTTATGTATTGGTTCGTTTATAGCTGGCTATGATAATATTTCATCAATCAGCGGAGACATTCTTTTTCACTGGCAATTATATTTACGGTAAAATTACATGGGTAATGTGAAATGCTTATCCCTTTGGGGGAAATTTTTAAAAATAAGGAAATTCTCTGAAAGTACTGTTATCGGGAAATAGCAAATGTTACTTTTATGAATTATAAGCAATGAAGACAGAATAGATCATGGATTAAAACAGACTGTGGAGAGATTTTACATGTTTTTAGTAACCTCGATTGGTCTATAATGATGCTTAACATCTTGCTGTAATAGGAAGTTAATTTGTTTTGCACTAAGGCAGGAGATTTTCAAACCGTGTCCACTTATAGTGCAAAAGTCAGAGGGCAGTGTTCAGCGTAAATCATGCACAGGAATTTCAATTCCCATGAGGTTTACTTTCATTACTTAATTTTTATCCACTTAATTTCTGCAGACCACTGTCAGCTCCTTTGACTGTGAACATCAATCTTTAAATATACAAATATTCACTCATATCACCTTTTAATTTCCAATTCTGACTCTGAAAGTTGTCTTAAGTGCTTTGGAAAGTCTTCAGTGAAGTGAGAATATTTCTTGATATCATGATATTGAAGTGATGTGAGCATTATGCTTGCTATTCTCCTATAACTGTTGTCAATTTCTCTTCTTTGGGTGGGCTTTTTTGTGGTGGTATATGAAGTCAAATTTTCTAATAATCGAAGCACTTAACACAATTTAGGGAACGTGCGAGGCCCTCCACAACACCATTTTTATTTAAAAGTTTTGTGAAAAAATCTCATCACTCTATTTGAAATATTAATTATCAAGTACTAATTCTGTTTTACTAATCTGTTTTTATTATTATTGGCATGCTGCCTTGAAGGTAGTTATTGGATGGTCACAATTATAATTTAATTGTGCAACAATATATTTATTTGCATCTCCTAACAAAAAACACGACCTGACATCAAATACTACAGTAAGTCCCTCTTTCATTGTTGGTACTTCCTCCTTACCTTCATAGCAACTAACATGCCTGTCAGTGCTATTCCTTGCCTAACATTCTCCGCTCTATCACTGCCTTCAACATCCCATTCCCAATCAAAATACTTTGAATGCATCTTTCCTGCCTCCTTTGGATTTCTCCCAACAATCCTCTCTCCTTCTCCGTTATGCCCAGCACTTTCTCATTTGTGTTCGTTACTGTCTGTTTCACCTTTTCCGTTCTTTTCTCCACCCTCATTTCAAAAGCCTACAACTTATGCCTGTCATCTTGCTTCAGTGGCCGGGATTCCACGCCATAGAAAACATACTCAATATGGAAGTTTTGATTAACTGTTTCGAACTTAGCTGTCCACTTTCTTGAATACTGCCTAGCCTTTTTTTTTTACATTTATTCTCATCCCATGCCTATCACACTGACTTTCCGATGCAGTCAGCATTGTTGGCTGACTAGCAAGCTAAAGCTTGATCATAAACAAACCGAACATGGATTCCCAGCCATCTTTCTTTCTTGCCTCCAGTTCTGCCCATACTATTTCCTCAACATTTACATTGAAAAACACCGGCAATAATGGACACCCTTACTCCTTTTTCTAACACAGCCCATCCCAACTCTCCATCTGCTACTTGCACCAGCAAGAGGGTGCAAATTTAGGCACTTATTTTGACCCTCAGATTTAAGATACAATAAATGTATTCTTGTTACGCCATATTTAAATTGAGTAAAATATTGAATATTGAGTAAAATTGATGAATTCATTGCAGAAAATAAAGAGTATATTGGAGGGATACTAGACTTATTTGCAAAATCAACATGCGACCTACTGGTCGCATGTTGATTTTGCAAATAAGTCTAGTATCCCTCCAATATACTCTTATTTTCTGCAATGAATTCATTAATTTTACTCAATTGTCAAATACTTTCTTGAAATCTACTAGATAAACAAATACATCCCGATTATATTCTATGATCCTCTCTATTAGTGACCTCATTACTGCTCTAGCATCATGCATGCCTTTCCTATACCTGAACTCCAACTTATCATCCCCCAATATTGGTTTGCTGTGCTCTCCATCATCTTATTGATGATACTGAGAACTAATTTAGGTTGCGTGGGAAATCAAATTATTTTTTCTGTGGTCCTTACATGACGTAGCCTTGTCCTTTTTCAGAATAGGAGTTAAAACTGATCTAATGAATTCTTTAAGCCAATTTCCTCCCTCCTAAATGGTATGAATAAGTCCATAAAAACTCTTTGTCCCACATTCTCCTAAAGCTTTTAGTAGTTCTTCGGCTGTATTATCTACCCCCATACCTTAATTGATTTCAATTTCCTCAGTGCCATTTCTATCTCGCCTTTGAGTAACACTCAGAGGGCCTGGGCTCAAATCTCGGCGATGTTGAATATTTTTCAGTGGTATCTCGATCCCTACTTTAGGTGCTTTATGGAGGGCATTTTGAGTGAGTACGCCATCCATCGAATGGGACGCTGCAGCTCCCTTGGTGCCTTTTGTTAAGAGTAGGCTAATGCTAATGCCAGGTTTCTCTCCACCCTTCATTCTTTCCTGTCCATCCCTAATGGTGCAAATGACCCCAGCTGTCGGTCGCCTCCCCTAAATACTACTGCTATTGAGTAAGCCGGGATCTAAGCTATCCACATTTACATCTTACTCTCTTTTGATGTACAAGCTTGGTGGCCTAATGTCTGTGCCATATAGGTTCTAAATGTGTTCTTTCCATATCTCTTCAATATTCTCTAGTTCATTTAATGATTTTCCTGACTTACCTTTGATTGTTCACAATGATTTTCTCTTTTTTACCTCCTGAATTCAACCCTTCCTTTGTGAAGTTTCCATATCCTCTCACTGCCTCTTTCACCTTGCTTCTTTCTCATTGTTTGCATCCCATCACATGACCCTCTGGAGCAAATCTGGGTTGTCACGGACAGTCCAGCACCTCATTAGCAATGTTAATGTGTTTCTGTTTTTGGTCGAAATTGAGCAACTGTGGTACCAATTTTGTGGCGACCCGTATCATGCCCAAATCATTGGTAATGGCACGAGCCAATCGATATGTTTAGGTCCTCAGCAACTTCTCTAACAGTGATTCGACGATTGGCCAATACTATTTTCTTCACTTCATCAATGTTCACGTCTATTATTGACGTGCTTGGGTGTCCGGCACGCTCTTTGTCCTTCGCATCCTCTCAGCCCTCTGAGAACATTTTGCACCACCGATAAACGTTGCTTCAGTCCAAGGTAGCTTCTCCATATGCCACAGTCAATATTCGGAATGCACAGTCAGCATTCAGAATGCACTTAGCCCCTTCCACTTCAATTTATTTTCTGAATATCGTGCTCCTATCCTCTATTTATTTTTTTCTGTGGCTTTTTAAAAATAGTATGGTAGGTAATGAAATGAAATTTTGTAGTTGGTAATCAACGTAGAATAGTGAAATAAAAAGTTATTATTATGTCATATTGTAAAGTATCTAGTTAAATGATTTTTTTCATCAAGACATTTTTCTTTTGAACTACAACTGCAATAATAATAACATTAAATGTTAACAAAAAAGAAAATTACTTCTGTGTTGTTGAAAAATCTATACATAAAGTTAAAAATTGGGAAATATTTATATTTAAAGTAAGACAACATTATTTTACAATAGATTTGAATACATAATATTATATACATATATATAATTAATAATCAGAGAAAGTATGATACTTCTCAAAACACTCAGGCAAATGTGATGGTACCTGGCAGTGCTTACACTTCCAAATTGTCTTACTTCTGACATAATTTTTAAGCATGCATGGCATCTTTTTGTTGGATGTTGTTTCTTTGCTGTTGATGGGATATTTTCAGGAAAATGAACCCAATTTTTAGCTGGCAATCGGACTGGTATGTCACCATGTGAAGGTCATCCAGGAACATTGTAATCTGGCAGAGTGACCTTGGCCAATAACATCCAAACAGAAACATCCAAACAAAAACTAGTTATACTTTTCTTCTTTTTTTGTTTACTTTCAAGTATAACGTGTAAGAATTAAACAGTGCATTTTCAAAAATATAAAAGAACATTTTATTATATCCTTTCATGAACTTTCTCATCAACGGGAAGCATGCCAGCTCCTCGTTTTGTTTGTCCACTCCTCCCATTCCTCGATTATAATCAATCACACTAGCTGGTTTTGAAATAATATCTTTGCTACCATCTCTCCAACTCTTCTTTTCAATGCTCTCATCATCACTTTCACATACACAATTTATAAGTCTTTTATTCATTGAAGAGTAATTTTCACCACAAATAAAAAAAACGTGGACAAAAACTGAAATTACACCCTGGGACACACTCCGTCTAACCACATGAATGATCGCATTCAAACTATGGTTATCGTGAAGGAACTGCATAGGCACCACCAAGAAATGCGGAGAAGATGACTCATCGTGTAATAGGAACACCCTTTTCGAGAAGGCAAACTCGGTACAAACTTGAGTAGAAACTTGCTAGTCGAAACTTGTAACTCTGTAGTAGAAACTCGATACTTTTATGTGAACACGAAAATGAAAGAAAATAATAATACAGAAGGATGGCTAAACTAACAGTTGGTCAAAGATTCCAAATTGTAGCGTACTTTCACCAATAGTGTTGCCAAAAGTATACCGATGAAAAACTATTTTAAAATTTTTGTATTACAATAGCATTTATCCTTTGAATTCGTAACATGTGTGGAAAAGAATTCAATTGATTCATTTCCACATATCATGGCGATCAAGGAATTAGTTCCTGAGCAAGTGTGATTTAAAATTGCTGCCCAAAAGCAGGATTTTAAAAAGTTGATGAACAAACCCTCTTCCCGTAAAAACATCGAGAACACAGCTATTGCTACTCGTAGAAAATCATTTTATTACTTCCAGTGCATCATATTTCATGAAATATGAGTTCTTTATGTACAGAAGTGATGTTTTAATATATTTAAACTTTCAAAATAATTATATTGTTCCCCTAAATAATGCTAAAATTATGAATATCTGATGACGAGCTACTCTCGTCATTGTGCAATTTGGCATCAGAAGTTATGGACGAGCTAGACTCGTCATTTCAGCGCAAGGGGTTAATTTTGTTTTTCACACAAAATTTGATACAGATTCTCTGATCCATTTTTGGGAACAGGCAAAAATCAAAGACAAGCCAAAACAGTTTGTCAACAATTAACTGAACATTCAAAATGGCCGAACTTTTCGGCATAAGTGAGAGACATAAGTACCAACATAAAACCACAAAAAAATCAAATATACGTGACCTGCAAAAGTTCAAAATTCGTGATACGTTTTGAACAGACCTCGTATGTCCTCAAAACTGATCATATGCCACGTTGACTTCTTCTTCCCTTTGATTGCTTGGTGGATTGTAGACTTGTTTGCTACATTATCACCAGAATAATGGGCAGATATGCCATGGAACTACAAGTTAATGGAAAAATCTATCAATTGTAGGATTTAAACACCTGTCCTACAACCAAAGTTCTCTCCCACTAACTCAATATGGTCCTGCCAATCAATCAATCAATGGAAAAGTTTCTGGGATTGAGGGCTGCACTACGTCCTGTTGTCCTTCTCTTTCTGTTCCATTGCTTATTTTTTCAGAGGTATCTCGATCCCTGCTTGAGGTGCTTTGTGGAGGGCACTTTGAGTGAGTACGCCGTCCGTCGGATGGGACGTTAAGCCGCGGACCCCTTGGCGCCTTTCGTAAAGAGTAGGCTAATGCCGACGCCGGGTTTCTCTCCACCCTTCATCCTTTCCTATCCATCCCCTATGGCGCAAATGACCTCAGCTGTCGGTCGCCTCCCCTCAAAACTACTACTACTCCATTGCTTATTGGCTTTGAAACATTTTTTTCAGGTATTTCCCCATTATCCATGGAGCCTCTCACTCATTTCTCTAATTGTTTGCTTATTCAAGCAAAGGTTCATTATATCATCTCATTGTTTCAGAAAGTCATGTAAAACTTTTTAAATTTTTTATATATTTGCCTCATTTGAATACTTTTTAGTCTTCCAAATAGGTATGTAAATTTATGTGATGATAATATTTCCATCTAAAGTAAAGGATTTACCTTTGTATCCCAAGCTGCTCAGTTCCTTGGGAGTTGCTTATGCGTAGCTTAGGTTCCAATTTCTGTGGATTAATCTAATGCAGCTGAGCTGAAGTCAATAGAAGCTTATGGCATAAATTTGTCATCCAAAAAAACAAATTATTCAATGATGTTGGTAGAAACCTAACCAAATCATGTTTTAGATATTCTTTAGATAGGTGTTCTTCATCAAATTCAGATTTGCACTTATTCTTCTGAACTTTGAGGTATACCCATGATCATGATCTCATTGTTACAGGTTTAATAATCGGCCTTTAGCTAAGGATCTTATCTAATCTGTTAGGTTAGTTTCTATTTATATAAATACTTGTTTTTTTCCTTTTTAGATGAAGTATCTGAATTTGTTGAAGAATATCAGCGAAAAGCTCCCTGGCATACAGAATCATCAAATGCTGCTCCCTGGCCAGATTACACGGAAAGAGGACATCACATGGCATTTATAACCAGCCCCACGTCCCCTGCTTTGTTGTCCTCAAGGCCAGGTCGTGTATGGAAGTACATTCCAAGGAGTAGATCAAATGGTACTTCTACTGCAGCCAGAGTTTATCCAGAGGAAATCAATAGACAAGGTCCCACAACTTCCAGGTATCATTTTATGTATTTAAAACCCTCTGGTTCACCTCATTCTATAAAAATATTTTGGGTGTAAATTTGTCTCTTTTAATCAATGCTTTGGCTTAGTTAAATATTTAATAATTATTGTCTTAAAATGTTTTTGTGGGAATGTAGAGCAACGATAAGTTCTTTCTATGTTGCTGATTTTGAATTTTTTGTCTTGATAACTCCAAAATGCGGTTGCATTTTTACCTATTGTAAAAAACCTGGAGAGCTTGAGTCCAGTCTGTTGAATTCCACTTGATCTTGGCAACTTTTTCCTTTAGGTCTGCATGAATATACTTTCCATGTCTTATTTATTTATCTTTGTGCCTTAAACAGTATCAGTTGTTGTTTACCCTTCAGTTTACTTTATTTGACACTTTGGTAGGCTTTACGTCACCTGACTACAAATTGCATGGAATAATTGGATGTATGATTCAATCTTTGTCAATTCTAAAATTTATCGATATGTCTTTAGCTGGTCTCTCGACATAAATATGAAAATTATCGCCCATTCTATGAAGTTTTAATAATGAAATTGTTATTTTATCTGGTTGCTATTTGGTATCATTGATATCTAGTTAGAACTAATATTATCAGTTGGCAGTTAAACATTCATACTTCTGTTTAAGGACCCTAATTTTGATCACATGGAAATATTATTTCTCGCTTCAATTCATTAGTAGTTATTGTTCAATAATGTTTTTGCCACTTAGAAAACCCTTAGTTTGCAAAATGATTGGGCCAGAACCAAACTTGATAAATTGAATTTCAAAGGAAAAATGTTCATTAAAAATGAAAAAGTCATATTTTGCTTTTTTTCAGTTTTTGTAATTTTCAACCAGGTATGTAATTTTTTCCTTTGCTAAAGGCAGATAGCTCTAACAATGAGAGCACCTAAGGGGGGGGGTGAGAATTTAATATTCAAGACTCTGTCTTTAGCAGATACAGGTAGGTATCATTTCTCATAACTTATCCAGTCTTGGGTAATGATATTTGTAGGAAGTAGTTGAGGAAAATATTTGGATTGTAATCTCTAAATTTGATTTCGCAACCTTATATTGGAGGAAAATAGTGTTATTTGGTTTCAAAGCAGTTTCTTTTGTATCCTTGGAAATTTTGCTCCTTGATATTATGTAATCAGTTTAAGGGAGATATTAGGCTGCTTATACAGGGAAAAAATATGTTAAAGTTATCATTTTGAGCATCCATTTTGAGGAAACATAGAATACTATTATGGCCCGTAGAGCTCTGGCCACTTAGAAAAGGCAAGTTAAGATGCCATTTCAGGGTATCCGCTCCGTTGAGTAATTGGAAAAAAATCTGGAAGTACTCAAAAGGGGGAAAGAATTGGGATAGGGGGCTGATGAAATATTTCGGAGAGGCCAGGAATTTGAGTGTGGTTTGGAAATATGGTATGGAAATCAAGAATTTCGTATGATGTTGCTTTGTATTGAGATCAATTTTTGTTTGCCATAGGACATTACACATGTGGATCCCAGTAAAATCCAAAACTAGTAGCAGGATCAACCGTAGTCATACCATTCACTTGAGAAGCAATGAGTCCTAACACTTGGCAGATCAAGGGGGAAAAGTGTCAATATTTTTGTTGGGGAAATCTGGGAAAATTTAGGAATCGGAATGCAGAAAAAGATTGGCCTCACTATTTTTTCATGTCATTTTTCAAAGTACATTAAACCCTTTCTAGTCCAGTCTCCCATTAATCTAGACAATCTGGCCATGTAGAGTGGGTGGCTTATTAAAGCATTACAAAAAGCAGCACTGCTGTGATTTGCTGAAATGTATGTTTAGATTGAAAGTTTCTATGCATGTGATTGAAAATATTTATAATATTTTGATCAATATTCCAGCTGTACATTTGAAATTATGAATAACCATTGCCAAATAAAATATAATTGTTATGTTCATCTATGTATTGTTATGTATATAATTTCTATTTTTCGTTTAAAACATTGTTAATTCTTTAATTTGCCTTAAGTATTCCATTTTTGTAGTTTTTCACTTTTTGGTTTTTTTGCCTCAGTTGTGCACGAATGAGTTTTGAGTAAGATGTGGACATATTTTACTGAGTTCATATTTGTACTGAGTTTTGCAAGTAATGTGCATATTTTACATTGAGAAATAATTGTTTTGTATGGACATAATTCAGTCACCTTTCCCACAAGTAATTTTAAATTTAAGGTGTTAAAATATATTTCAAAAGTTAAAGGCTTTCTTGTGTACGTGAATTAGATTTGTCCTATAATGTGGATCTAAAATGAGGACTATCAGATAAAGTTTAATCTCTCAACATTTAATTTGATGTATTAAACATATTTATTTTGCTTTTTACTTACTTTTGCTACCTGACCCAATTTGATCTCTGTTGATACATATTCTTTTTCACTCCTACCTAATCAATTTTTTTGTGAAACAGGGGATGCAGGAGGGCAAGGAGCCGTCAATCCCACTGGAGGAGAATCAGCATTGGGCATGGGAGGAGCAGGAATCTGGGAAGGGCAATGCAGGAGTAGAGAACGTTTTTCACGTAAGCTTTCACTAATATTTCGTAATACTTATGATAGGTAAAATTATTGTATTTATTTTATTTTTCAGCCTTCAGTTTTCAGCCACCAGAAATTTAGTTCAAGTTAACTGAATTTTAAAAATAAGTAGAATATTTGCACTCGTGTTTAGAGTATTAATCCTCTACGTCTGTCTTTAAACTATTAAAAAGGGTTTGATTTTGATTATTTCCACTGATTTTGGACCTCTGCGACTGGGCTTGACTCCTGACTACTTTAAATGGGCTAAGTTTAGTACATATTTCAAAATGGTGCATATTTCATATTATTTGTCTTTGCTTTTTTACTTTAATTTCCATTTAAGGTGTCTTTTAAAATTGGATGTGATTTACATCCATATTTGTTTGAATTAAAATTAAGATCCATATATTTAGCTCACTTAACATGAGTCATGCACTGAACTATTAAAAGTTCCTTTGTGCAGTCATTGATGAAAGCATCATAGTCATTGATTTATGATGATTAATTGATTTGTTCTCTTGTTTATCCTTTTGTAAATTTGAACATGTTGAGAGCCAAAAGTTTGGGTGATAGTCCTATAATATTAGAAAGAGCAATAATGAAAGCTAACATAGAATTAGGACACTTAATAATCTCTCAAGGAGTTCCTTTCAATGACTGGAATCTTTTACTGACTTTTTTTACGTAAAAAGCATAACAATCACTTGTTTTGTTTTCTGAGGGAGTAGTGTTTTTCCAGGCATCAGAGGGAAGCTATTACATTGAATCAGTGCAAGAAAATCTCATGAAAGTTTTTGAATTTAGTGCCAAATACACTATTTGTAAAAACAGACTCCTAGGATTGATTTTGGAGTAATCATTAAAAATTTGATTGAGCTGAAAATGAGTAAAAACGCTTACATTTGACCCCACTATGAAATGTGCTGAAGTCAGCATTGAAAATAAACTTTAAAAACTGAGTTAAATGGCCAGAGAAGTATGTATCTTAGTTAATACTTTCATTTTGTACAATGTTGGAGATGATCCTGTCAATCCTGCCTATGATTGAGGAGGAACTAGTAACCCTACTCAGGTTTATGAAAGGGGTAATTTAAAAGTGGTTAGAATATCCATTAAGTCATTTCTCTGAGCAGACAAGGAACCAAACTCATTATTGAATTGTGGTCTGATCTTTCAAAATATCGGACCAAGTAAAAGTCATTGATGCTGGCAATTTTATTTTTGTTCGGTTTCAGCCAGTGTTCAGAAATACACTGAATGCTTACATGAAGGGCATGTGCCCTAAATGATGGCTTATAAGATAAAGTAGCATGATACTATGAGAGATAAGTTTGAAACAGAGATGTAAGATATATTCCTAAAAATGATAAGGAATCAGAATAACACCGGACCATGCTAAGAGGGTGAAGTATTTTGGGTCAAAAGTAGTCTGGTGTGTAATCAGCCTCTGCCACACACCTTGGTGGTGGTTTGCATGGTTCTATGTAATAAATAACAGAATAAATATTAGATGCATCCACATTTTATTAGGGCACACTTTAAAAAAGTGTTTTAACCGTCAGTGTGAAAGTGAGGGTAATTTTTTAAAGCAAATAATTTCACTCATTAAAAAGAGCACACACTGTTTTGTTATGATCAAGTTTGCTTGATATCTTGCTCACTCCTCTTTTGACATTGCAGAAGCGAGCAACATGATAGTCACATCACATAATAGGGATGAGCTTTATAGTAACAATCCCAATTGCAACGTTTTTCAATTGAATAATAAATAGGATATATAATTAATCATAATAATCTAAATATAGTGGAGTCAAAATAACTGGTACTGACCATCAGGGGTAACAATAGCATTCTGTATTGAACATTAACCAATGGAATTCTCATATAAGATGCAGGTGATTTTTTTAACTGCAATTTTAGAAAAAAAAGGTGCTTCTTATATGCTATCAAATGCAGTAGATAAATATCCCTGATTTTTACTGTTGTGTGTGTTACTTCAGGGCTAAATAGTGAACTTTCATGTTACAAATAAGTTCTCTTACTTCACACTTGGTGAATAGTTATGGATAATGGACAGCTTTTCCCATAGTCTTTTCTTGGAAATTAATGTTATTAGTGGTTATGGAGCTAAAGCAGCTAGTACTTACAATCTTATGAATGTTGAATATACATTTTTGTTTCACTAGAGATGCTTCTCTTGATTGAAGCAAATCAGGGAAGTTAAGCCATAATAGCTGCATATTTTTTCCAATTTTGCATTTTTTCCTCCTAGAAATACTGAAAATAATGCTAAATTATGAACTTTGAAAAATGTGATTTAATGTGATTGATGGTCAATTATGGTTTAATTGAAGAATGCTATGCAGTGAATGACATGTTTTACATTTGCCATAATTTGTCATTTGTTCCTTTTTCCTAGTTTTCTTGGTGTTGATTGGTCCTAAATATTTCTTAAACAGTTTCGATTTTTAATGTTTCTTGTTAATGAAATAGCTATGCAGTAACTCTAGAATGAACATTTTATACCTTGCTTTTTTTTGTAAGGATATAATTGTTTCCGAAACTGCCTGTTGATTTTGCAGTATATTCATTCATTTAGCACTTTTATTTTCAGGTCTGAAAAGCGGCTGCAGAGAGATCGGCCGGGGTGAGATTGGGTGCCCAATTTTGTAAGTCTAAAAGACATACCATCGAAATTATGAAATGCTGACTTCTATCCTATGATAGAAAAATAGTATAAAATGATGGCTTATGTGAATATTTTTTTATATTTTACGAGCATAGAAAGTTTCATCCTTCCTAACACCTTCATTTTTTTGGTTGAGTATTTTGCACTTGATGAGATTATCTCAAAGATGGATGAGAGGAGAAAATAGAAGAATGTAAACACAGAGTCAGGCAAAATGAAGTTCAAAGAGTTAAATAATAAATTGATGCCGGCAACAAATAAAGCAAAAGAAGCATGGTGGAAGATGCTGTGCGAGGATATGGAAAGTTTGCAGAGGAAGGGTGAAATTGGTGCGCTGTACAGAAAGATTAAATCACTATAGGGAAGTAAGAAGGGAAGACCTATGCTAACAGTTAGCGATAAGGTGGGTAAGATAACAGTTGACACAGAAATGATCCAAGAGAGATGGAAGAATATATAGAAGAACTGTATAGTCTAGAACTTAGACCAACAAAGTTAGACATAGAAAAGGAACATGACGTAGAGGAAGATAGCTTAGGTCCAGGCATACTCGGCGATGAGATAGAGAGGGCATTAAAGGTGATGAAACTAAATAAGGCTGTTGAGGTGGATAACATTCCTGCGGAACCACTGAAATGTTTAGGAAAATGTGGGAGGAAGAGACTATATGGGTTGATTCGTAGTATCTATGAGGAAGGAATCTGGACAGAAGACTTTGTGAGATCAGTTTTAGTTCCTATTCCAAAAATGGTAAAGGCTACATCATGTGATGACTACAGGACAATAAGTTTGATATCCCACGCAGCTAAAGTTGTTCTCAGGATCATCAGCAAAAGGATAGCGAGTAGGGCAAATGATTATTTACGGAATGATCAATTTGGGTTTAGGAAAGGGAGAGGTACGCATGATGCCCTTGCAGTAATGAGATCACTAATCGAGAGGAATATAGAATATAATCAGGACGTATTTGCCTGTTTCGTAGATTTTGAAAAAGCGTTTGATAGAGTGAATTGGGAAAATCTAACGAGTATATTGCAGAAAATAGGAATAGATTGGAGGGAAAGGAGGCTAATCCGCAACCTGTACATGTCTGACTGCTCAGGTGAGATAGGGGAACGGGGGGAGTCTGGATGAGCAGTGTTATGAAGAGGTGTAAGGCAGGGTTGCCCATTATCGCAGTTGCTGTTCAATGTACACGTGGAGGAAATGATTAAAGAGGCATGGGAAAAACTTGAGATAGGAGTGAAAGTCGGTGGGGAATTCCTAAAATCAGTTAGATTTGCTGATGACCAAGTTTGCTGAAGTACATGGTATGGTGGGCGAAGAGAGGGATTTGTTAGGAGAAATCCTATGGAGGCAGAAAAAATGGATTAAGGGCATATTGAGTGGCAGTGGGATGTTGAAGACTGTAATAGAGAAGAGAATGTTAGGCAAATGAGGAAAGGGACCAGGATAGGGATGTTGGACGGGATAAAGGGAGGAAGGTAATGCTCAGAGATGGTGAGGGACCTGATATAGACTAGGTTGCTGGTATGCGTTTTGTTAGGAGTTACAAAATATTTATTTGGTAGTTGTGTCCATTCAAAAACCTACCTTAACCGGTAGATTACCTTATAATAATAATAAACATGCAATTGAAGTTAATTTTAGAGCCCCTCATCCCTGTAACATTATGGCAAGATTAGGAGAATAGGCTGACTGTGCCAAAATTTCCAAGCCACATCGCTTTGATTCCTAAACCACACCTCCAGGATATTGAGCAGTTGCATTGTTGACAAGAAGACAGATACCTTCGGTGATCATACCTCACATTTATTTCAGAGCATCATACATCATTGTTCATCAGTGTGCAGTAATTGGCACCAGTGATAGCCTGACCTCCAATTATTCAGTTGAAATCAGTCCATGACAGTCCCAAAATTCAGACAGCATGGCCTTCCCTGCAGACATCTTCTTGTGGGGAGTTGAGTTGCAGTGCTTCATTTCCTTGCTTATCTTTTTGCTTAGGATGATACTGATAGATCCAAGAGTCATCCATTGTTACCACGCAACCAAAAAAATCCTCTTTGTCCATCTCCAAAAGATTAAGCATCTCCATGATGGGTCGTTCAGTCTTTGCTTCTGGAAAGGAGTCAGTAGTTGTGGATTCAAATGTTCTTACACTTTTTACATGAGCAGCTCTTTGTGAATAATTTTCCATATGCTGCCATGGCTAAGATGAGTCTCATTCATCATAATTTGGATGGTCACTCTTCAGTCTAATAGAGTCAAGTGTCTTTCTTTTTCCGTTCCACTTTCTTCACTGTGGCAGCATCATCCTTGAGTGATCTTCCACTTCTCGGATCATCTGTGAGGAACATGTGCCCAGTTTGAAAATTTGTTTTCTACCTTACGACTGTGAGGCATTATCATTTCCTTTTAGAGCCATCATCAATTTTTTGGGTACTGTAACCTTTCAAATGAAGGAATTTATTTGTATTGCAAGCCTCAAACCTTTTCTAAACTGCAAGTTACTTCAATCTATGGCTTCCTGGAACAATAAAAGCAAAATTAATAGCTGTAATTTACAACATTATACAAGGATCAGTTAATATTAAGTATAAATTTATCCAATTATCTTGGTTATTTCATAGTAATAATTTCTTAAAAACAATACCCCCACTAATACACTGACTGACGTGCTATGAGATATACCAGGGTAGCCCAAGTAATGCCAGCCAAAATTTTAGCATGTTGCTGTTTTTCATGGCACTAGAAATTATTTTGTTTTCATATATAAAGCTCTTTGCCAATTAGAAGGAATGATATTGTTGATGGCTCCCTCATCCTAGTTAGGCTGACCTTGTTTCTTCCACAGTTTAAGCTACTCAATTAATTGAAATGTGCTCTAATCTACCCTTATCTTTGGGTTCATGTAAGTTTCAACAGTTGAGGACTTTTTGAGTGAAAACATTTTACAGCTTTTCAAGGTTATTTATATAATTAATAAGACAATTTTAAGAATTCATGGACAAGATTCATTTTTGGGATTGCAGTGTAAATAAATTATGTAATATAGTGAAATTGTCAGAAGAGGTGTTTCTGAAATGGTTGGTAACCCAAGTAGTGAAAGCATTATAAGGATCACTTGAGCATCATAATAATTCTTTTGATACATTTTTTTTTTATTTTCATCATAATTTGAATTAAACTTGAAAACATTCTCCTTTAGGAGATGTTTATTCTTCTTAAGTATCAACAATAAACCTGATGGCATTTAAAATATTGCCTTATGCTTTAAAATTGTTTTTATGTTGCTTTTATTTAGTTGAGTTTATGGTTTAAACTTGTGACTGAGCACCTTAAGCCCTAATAATCATTAATTAATGATTAATTATGATTATGATAAATTGATACTGATATACACATGGAATTCAATGACAAGCTTTAGTCCTGGATGATTATTAGGATGTCAATTAAAGAAATATGTTATTGTTTTTCATTTTTTGGAAGGCTGAAATAGTTTTATGCTGGATGTATTGGGAGGGTATTATAATGTTGCATTGTATTTCATGCATGAGAGGTATTAAGAAGGTAAGTTACTTTTACTCCTCACTTATATATGCAGCCGTACCCTATTCATGTAAATTAATGCTTATGTAAACATTCTTTAGTTATTAGTCCTAGATTAATGAAAATAAACCACTAATGAACTTAACATTGGCTGCATTAATTGTTCATATTTACTTTCTTTGTGTAGATCTTTTTATTCCTATTCCATTTGTAGTCAAATGGCTGCATTATTTAAGAATAGAGTGAAATGATTATATCTAGTATGTCCTAAATGGTGAGCTTTACAAAATTTTCACACTAATGGGAATACAGGGATACCTCTTGGTGAAACTTGGCTTAATTCCTTAAATTATGGTTACAATTTTAAATTAAATCCAATCCCCATGAAATGACAGACATTGTCTATGTCTCATTAGTCATGCTCCTCAGATTTTCAGAGTAAAACAATTGTGTTGGTAAATTGGAACGTACATATGATGAACTGTTATAAATAGTAGAAGGTGCACTGCTGTAGCCCAAACTTTTTGCAGGCTATGTACAAGGTTTCACCTGGCATGAATGGCATCACAAGTTTTGTGGATGCCATTGTGATGCCAAATTGAGTGAGCAGAGTGATCTTGTCCTCACGAAGTAGCGCAGTCTGTGTTCAGTTCTAATATCTATTTTTGTAAACCAACATAAGCCCATGATAATAACTGTATCAAATGCTAACAGGTCATGCCGCAGTCTTTAAATAAATATTATTATCAGTTTGTAGCAATTTTCAAGGAATTCGCCAGACATTTTATAATAAGGTCAAATGTAAAATGATCAACTCTTAACAATAATGTGCTTTATTACATCTTTTACAGGAACCAAATCCTTTCATAGTGTGAGGTATGGGCCAATGATTGGCCTTGGAGATAGTGAACTTAAAATGATTTTAGTAGTAATTTATGCTCCTTCACGATTTTCAAAATATTCTATGGCTGCATTTTGTTTTATAATTTAACATGTGTTATTTGAAAGTTTTTGGAAGCATTTTCTGATGAGCATAATATATTTTTGGATGGCTTGTAAATATTTTAGCTGAAATTTAATTTTGTTGTGTTTTTTAAGTATTTTAAGGTATTTAAACACATTAACTGAAATTTAATTTTTCATTTGTTCTAGGTGTTTTAGAAGCTTTTTTTGAAGGATATAGAAGTTATCTGAAGCAAAAAGTTTTATTTTGAGGTCATGAGACCTATTAAGTTTAAGAAAGTTTTTTAAATCTTGTGTATATCAGATGGCTGTGGTACCAACTAATATTTTTTGTTACCGATATATAGCAAACTGGTATTTTTGTCTGTGTTGGAATCTTTTTTTAAGAATTTTTCTTTTTGAAGACTTTTTTTTGTATGTAATTCTAAATGTAATGTGTTACCTGTTATGTATGATTGTTCCAACTGGTTAAATAAATAAAAAACTTGCACTGACATATACTTCTTGTATTAGTGATTTTTGTGCTCCACCAAACCTAATTCCATTTCTTTCATGATAGTCATTTATACTGGATGACAAAAACATACCTTTTACAATTTTATTTTATTCATTTAATTTCAATATGTTATACTATGAGGCATGGAAACATTTTAGCTTCTAATGAGCAGTGAACTAAATATAGCCTTCATAGTTAAGCATGAAATTCTCGTGTTATTATGGCCACCAGCCTATGTGGGCACTTCAATGTCCTTAGGAAAAAATAGAAAAATTATTTTGGGTAGATTCAACGATCTCCTTTAACCTCGATACACTTCCCAGCATTTCTTCGATTTTTTTAAGCCATCTGAAAAGTAGGATTTCACAAGGTCCTCAAAATAGGCATCTTGGCGATGACCTTGATTGACGTGAATCATTTTCGTTGAGCTATTTTTTGAAGTATGGAAATAAAAAATTCACTTCGGGCAAAACATGGGTGCCATGGATGCTGTAATTTTTCTAGCTTCAAATCAATAATTTTTGCCATTGAAACTGCACAGCTGTTCACCTCTGCATTATCTTCAATAGAATGTTTTGCTCTGCTAAATGAGTATAATTTTTTCTTTCTTCACTCAAATAATGATGCATAATATGCTCATTTTATTGTTTGTCCTTTTTGTAAGTAATTGATGTAGAAGATTCTGCATGCATACAAAAAACCAGGGCCATCTTCGCGTGGGCCGATTTCAGAGTCTTCACCTAATGGAAGCCTTCTTCACATTGCCTTTAGAAACTCATTTTCCACTGTTCCTTTGTCTCTGAAGTGTAATAGTGGTTCCATGTTTAGTCCACAGTTATGTATTGATAAACTCATCAGGATTGCAGCAAAAGCACCCAACCAGCCTCTGAATTAAAACACATGATTTTGTTAATTCTCTACCGAGACCAAAATGTGACATCCATCTTGCCAAGATTTTTTCCTAAACTAATTTTTCCTGCTAAAATTGAAACGCTATCTCATGATATGCCTGTGGCCTCAACCATTTCGTGGACTTTGATTCTTCGATAACTCAAAATCAAGTTGTGAATTTTGCGAATCATTGCCGAAGAAGTCACTTTCACTTCATGTCCTGAGTGATGTTCATCATTTGTGGATGTATAGCCTCGTTTAAATTCATTTGCCAAATTGTAAATAACTGCAAATACAGGAGCAGATGTGCCATGACTTCATGTAACTCAGCTTTGATCTCATTCTGTGTTGTCTTATCTATAGAAGTATTTAATCACAATGCAACATTTTTGTTCCATTTCTCTAAATAAACAAAATTTTTTGTTGTAATCAACTTTGAAAATGAAACCATATGATGGATATAGCTGAAAATTAACTAGCAGTCTAGTGGAAGATAAGGCTTACTGAAAGTGAACCTTGTACCGTCCTATGGGGAACATCTTTTGGGTTTTCTAAGGAGTTATTGAACAACCCAAATATATTACTTAACTCTGGTCTCCTGGCAGGTGGTCAATGGAGAATTGAATTCTCTCAGCTGGTGATATTTTCATATTTAATTTATTTTGGGTTAAAATGTTCATTGCGTGCCAAATTTTTGGTGTAATTTTCCAGTTTGGTTTCTCTTTGTATGAATTACAAATGCCATTTTTGTTGCTGAATTTAGTTTTAGTTGAAAGAAACAAAGTGCGTTGAAATTTTGCACTGCTCAAATAAATTTTTTCCAGCACCAGACCTCGCACATCATGAGATTTGCATGCTGTATATTCTGAAATTGAGTTATTCAACCTGCATGATTTTTTGGTACTGTTTCAATCTGCAGTTAGTTATCAAAGTAATGTGATCCAAAGAATTCACCTAGTGTGACCCTGTTGCCTACACATCTATATTTTTCTGCTTTATTTGTAAATTTTCTTTTTCTTTAAGTATCATTTGAAGTTAATATTTTTTTACTTCCATGAAAGGACACAATACTTTGTGGCCTGCTCACGTATTATTACCTTTTTTGTCACCAGTGTCAAGTGGCCATTCACGTATTAATTTGTGTTCATGTAGTCTTCAGGTTTTTATGCCATGGTGAATTATTTTGGAACTATTAGGAGCTGTTTCTTTGATTTTTATCAGTTGATCAGCTTTCCACATTTTTTGCAAAAGTTTAAGGTGTTTTTGAGAGATAGGATGTTTTTTTTAACCTGTAGCATTGTTGTTACCCCTTACACAATGATGACTGCATAGGAAAGAAGGGGAATGAGAAAAATTTTATTTTAAATTATAGTATTTGCTAATTATTTGTCTTATGTCCAAATTTGTGATGGAGCTAATTGAAGTTTTGATGAAAATGATAACCAAATCCCAAATGACAGCGATGAAGATGTAAAAATGTACTAGAAAACTGTTCATACTCTACCTTTGCAGTATTCCAGTGATTCTGAAGTTCATGACAGTAATGATAACCGACATGATGAGTGGCAATGTTTTATTTTGGTTGGAAAATGACATTATTCCTGCTTTAGGAACAATTGCTGGCACACCAGGTGTGAAAAATAATCTGCATGATCCAAGAAATTTGAGTGACATAGTTTGTTTAGTGGGGATGACCTCTTTGCAATAATGGTGGAGATATCAGAATGCTCACAACTGCAAAGAATCTCTAACAAGTTTGGAGTGGTATGATATAAACATTGGAGAAATGCAAAATTCGTTAGGATTGGTTATCCTAATGGGGCCCCCGCATAAAGACAGCCGGATCAGTGGACCATCTAACAGAAAAACATATTGCGAGAAAGACCATGAAGTGTTCAAAGAAGACAGTGCTGTATTTGTTGAACAGTGCCTTATTCATTTCTCTTATGGTGTATGCGGAGGTCAATAGAAAATCAATTGTGTATTAAAAAATCTCGCATGAATTTGCAAGACACTGGGTGAGGAGAAGAACCCATCTCAAACACTCAGGCAAGAAACATTCACATTTTTCCTACAAGGTGTGCACCTAAGATGGACCTACAGGGAAGACTTTCTACAGGCATGAAAAAGCATTAAGTGGAGAAAATAGTCTTTGCTGGAAGCAAGAAAATTCCTCAGAGACCTTTGAAAGTAATGCAGGCAAGAAAGAAGGAATGAGACTCGCTTTATTTGTGGATTATATTGTGTTTCAATTCATAGAGGGACATGTGTTGCACAATACCACTCTAATTGTTTACTCTAGTTTATGATATCTACGTATTTAAAGTTTCATTTGAAAAATATATATTAGTTCAGGAGTTTTGTGTTTTTTATTGAATGCTTATACCTTTAATTAATTAGAAAGAAATTAGAAACAATTAATAAGAAAGAGAAGAAAATGGCAGGCCCCAAGGGCTGGTGAATGTACAGGGCCCCAGAACACAAAAGTGTGAAGCTGGTTGAGGGTCAGGGAATACTAAGTATGTGTGTGAAGCTAAAAATATACATTATGAGTTACAACAAAATGCAGTTAATATCTTTAAAGCGTTACTTGGTCGATTTTTTCATTCTTTTTCTTAATGTTGTATGGAAAATGTTCTTTCTTGGTGATTTATGATTCAAGAGGCTCAGCTATCCACTTTTCTAAGGAGTCGAGGTCTACTTGAAACAAGGGACTTGTTCACTTCATGCTGATGTTCTCAGAAAGGAGAAATTGAGCTACTTAAAACCATTTAAGACCGACTAGCTCATTTTGCCTCTACTCCAATTTATTGAAAGTATGTACAAGTATGAGTTAACCATCTGCATTTGAGCTAAATCTGAAGCTACCATAAGGAAGATGGTATTTCAAAGCCATAGAGGGAAAGAAACATTACAGCCATCACACACCATTTATAAACTTTTTTATTCCACCCCGTATGATAGCTTTTCTTTTCCTTCCCCTTTCTTTGACTCTACAGTTTTTGATGCCTGATAGTTTTGTTTCCTATTTGTGCGTGGATGACTTATTTAAATTTCTTTTTAATTTATGATTCAGCATTATAAATATTGCCGGCAAATCTTATGCTCATAACACTGAGGTATGCAAAAAAGTGGGGAAATTGGGCACAGAAAGAGTATGAAGCAGGGGATTTGGGGAAACTTGGACTAGTGACCAAAATGTGGGTACCAACCACTAACCATTGAATATATTTCAGTGCCCCATAGGTGCCCATTCACTTTTTATGCTGGTAGTTCCCACTCCTACCATAAACTTCTGTCAGTGAGTTCCTACCTGAATGGGACAAAGCAGCTCTTTCAATTTGGTTTCCTTGGACGGGAAGGGACACATAAGCTACCCCTTCACCCATTTTAGGAATAACAACAATGGGCATACAGTGTGTGCAGTGAGATTGGATTTTTCTGTATTTTGGGGTGTCTGTTGGGCCTTCATTCATTATTCTTGTAATATAAGAACTAGGAGTTAAACTTAATGAATCTTATGCAGGAACCCAAATATCTGTGTGCGCAAAATCTTAGCTTTTCTCCCAATAAAGATTGCACAGGAGGGTATATTTTTAAAATGGTCACATAGTTTGGAGAGGTGCTCCAAATCTAACCTGATTGATGGCCCTTGATGATGAAGCTACATTTTAAATAATGATTGAATCATACAATCACCTCAGATGTTCCATTCGTACCTACAAAGACGATCCAGGCATGATTGTGGTCATGGACAGCAATCTTGAATGGCCAGCAAAAGTTTTGACATGTACTACAGTCATCTCCTTTCAACTTGCATAGTTATGTGTTATCAATTGTGACTTGTGTAATTGGAATTGGCTGCTTTCATTGCAAAGACTGTGGCTGAATAGGTCTGGTTATTATAGGGGATAAATAAGTAGGTAATCCACTAACCTGATTGCCAACCAAACAGTGACTTGATAAAGATGTGTTTGATAGGCCACTGGCAAACCATCCTACTGGGAAGAACTGAGGAAATTCTCTAAGCTATAAAATTTCCTTAACAGTTTCCCTTCCAGCCTTCCCACCCAGTAACATGGGTTGTGCTGTGTTAAGGATTTTCATTGGAATTCAATGATTTTATTAGAGTTAATCAGGTGATATTGTAATGAGAAGAGGCATAGTTGTACTTGAATTTTTAAAAGTCAATATTTTATTTTACATAATGAGATATTATAAATGAAGTTGGTTTTAAATGACAACCTATACAAGCCAACAAAACCTAATGCATTAACTAGAGTACAAGTTGAAGACAAAATATAAATTATTATCAAGCCACCAATTCATTAAGCGTTAATATAGGATAAGCTTCCATTATAAAATTAAAAACATTACATTGAAAATACCACCAACAGTGACCTTCACACAAAATAATACATTGTAGGAATGATAACATATATTTAATTATTTGCTGCAATTTCATTGATTGCATTATTAATTCCCAATAACTGATCCAAAAAGGATTTATCCTTCATTGCCATTGCTAACTGAGAGAGTAGATTATAGAAATCCCCTCCTGGTATCCCTAACTGCCTTCCTACTTCATCTACAAACTCGAACTCTTTCTGTGCACTTTCCATTTTCTTCCCCTGAGCCCCAATAAACAATGAAAATGGGACCTTATTTTGATGTTTTGTTCCTCCCATTTGGTAGAATATAGTAAAACCTGCTTTTTGGAAATTTGGTTGGTTTAATGAAAAGTAAAGACCCGCTTCTAAATGCCCTTTGGCATCTCGATGAAGGAGGGACTTGAAATCATAAACAAGATTTCTCCGCTCAGTAACAGACACAGGGTTTAAAAATGGTTGTCCAACATATACAAGACTTAGATGCTCTGTAACTTTTACTCCTGGCTCACAGCCTTGAGCCTCGTCAATGCATTGCACAATGGGTCTCATCTCCTTCACTTTCCAGACTACATAGGCACCACCACCACATGATGTGTAGAGGTAATCCTTTTTACAGTGAGGCTCCTCCATTTGAGTGAACCAACCTGGAACAACAAGAGCATTATGAATATTTGGTTAATATGTAGTCATAAATTTGTGTTAAATCTAAAATTTAGAAAATTGAGTTCAAAATCCTGCAGTAGAAAAACACGCAAAACATGCACTTGCTTTCCTTAAGTTTATTTTGATTCCAGATTAAAATCAGCTACTAGCATACTTACATTTGAGATTAATGAGGAATACAGATTGATGCTTAGGTAGTAATAGGTATAGTTTTAAAAATTGATTTTGATTAGTCCCCATATCTAACAAAATTCTTCCATTTAAATTTAGTTTTTAGCTTTGAAAGTATAATTAGACAATCTGGACTGCCAGACCCTTATATTTTAATTAAATAAATGGTATGGCAATTTACAGTTTTGTTTATAATAGACAACTAAAAACGTTCATTTGAAAGGTTTTCAATTTTTCAAAAATGTAAGATCCTACCCCAAGATGGTTTTAGTAACGCTACCGGGATGTGTAGAGTTTCCAACATAGAAGTAACAGAGTTTCAGGCATAATATGGTGAGAATGCTTCATGATGAAAGAAAACACTTGGCTTTTCTACATAAAATAGCTTAAATAAGACCTAGGTGTCACTACAGCATAACATCTTCAGGTAAATTACAATCATTGGACAACATACACATACCATGATGTAGAAGGGAGAAGGAAAGGGGAGAAGAGAACAAAACAATGGCTAAAAGGTGGGAGAGGGGACCTGGAGAAGGGGAGCTGAATTGGGGGAGAGAAGGAGGGTTGGAGGATTGACGAAGGATGATTCTATCCATTAATGGCATGGTGGTTAGATGGAGGTTCAGGAGAAATCACTAATGGCCTGGTAGAGGGTGGGTTGGTGATAAGCTGGTTGGCTGGTTGAAGGGTTGGTCATAGGGATACGTAATAATGGGGAGCAAGAAGGATATAGGCTGTTAATCCCACCTCCCCTCACCCCCAACACCCAACCAGCCCACTCTTTTCCTCTCCCCTCCTCTCTCCCCCAGCATGGTGTATGTGTGTTGTCAATGACTGTAATTTATCAGAAGATGAGATGCTGTAATGAAACCTAGGTCATATTAAAGCTATTTTATGTGGAAAAGCCAAGTGTCTGCTTTCATCATTTCAACAAATAGGTTTCTCCTTATCTCAAAAAGTAGGAGGTAGGGCTTAAACTGATTAAAAGTATAAGTATTTGCATTTAGAAAAACAATTAGCTTTGGCACTTCTCATTTTCATGCAATTTACGTAAATCTTGTTTTACTTAATGTTACATTTAAGCATGTTTGTTATGAATCAGTTATAGCTTTATCAAGGAATTACTTGTTTTGCTTGATGACTGATCAACATCACCAATGTTCATGCTATAAGCCTTAAGAGCATCATTTATGGCAGAAAATGAGAAATCATTAAACTATATAGTATGACATTTGATGGCAATGGTTCCAGAAACCTTGTCTATGGAATACATATGCTCACTGTTTTTACATTAACACATTCAAATATTTGCTGAAGTTCCTACTACTGCCATAAGCTATTTCCTTGTGTTGGTTACTCTTTGAGCCATTCCTCATCCCATTGTGTTGAGTTTTATTCAGAAGGATACAATGCCCTTATGAAATTTCATAACACTCTTCTTAGTAAGTTTATGATACATTACAGAGCATTCAAAAAGTAGTAATGTAAAAATTGCTTAAAGTCTAAATTGTTTCCAAAAGAGTCAATAGATTAACCATTTAAAAGCAGCCTATCAATGTGTCGATATTCCTTTTGATGATCCTTCAGTAATGGTTTATCTCCGGCAACTTTAAGTAGACAGGATAACTAGTTTTCAGAAATCACCAAATATGCAAGTGTTTAACATAAATGCATTTTTAATTATCATGTCTCAAATGCCATAAATCCAAGCAGACATGCCTATGTTGGCTTATTGGCTATGGAGAAGATTTCTGCAAATGCCATGGCATATTGATACCACAGAATCATTTTAAAAAGACTAATGCATACACATACATCCAATGTTATTTTTGAGAATTAGACAACTGTTCAAGAGCTGTACTTGATGATATGCCATCAGTACAGCAAAAGTTGATGTATTTTTAGGATTAGTGTAGGACTCAAAATATATAATACATGCCTGTATGTGGATAGCTGCAATCCTGCATTACAGTTATAACCCGTGCAATGTGGTAACCAGGATCCAGTAGCAAGACTCCTTTTCGTCCAGCAACTGAAATTTTAAGTCCAACTAATACATGCTCCTTTTCGGCAGTCCATTGGCAGGGTTCACCTCCAGTCCCAACATATCTCTCAGATTCTTCAATTGTCTGATGAAAAAATTAATATTTTACTGAAATGTAGGCTTTCAGTTAAGCCTTATTACATGTTTGGTCTTTATTGAACAAATATATGCTTTGGAATAAAAGGTCATGAAGTCTTCTCATAGTTATCATTATTACCTCTTCACAAGAAGCCAGGAAAAAACTTTCTTTGATGTGTGAAAACACTTCTGATAGCCGCTTAACGAGCTCCAAGCCTAAGCCTACACATGTATGATGCTCTGCAGTGATGGCTGGCTGATACTTTCTAAAATAACCTTCCAAGTCTTGCTCATCCCAGTCACTTGAAACAAATGAATCATAAAACCTAGAGGAAAATTAAAATAATGAGTGTATAATAAAATGAATTTCATTTTGAGATCAGAATCAAATAGTTCAATTTCATTTGAATGTATAAGCTTAATTTTAGGAAAAGCTTTGCATGGATTTTGTTCCCACCATCAATATTTCCTCATTGAAGAGAAGCAATCCTCGATTAACCCATAGAATTTCAAATCTGAATTAGTTATTTTTACCAAAGTATATTATATCAATAGAGTTTGTGAAAGAATGGTTCAAGGCTTGAATTTCATGCAAACTGCTCAAATTTGCTCACAAATCACATTGCAGCTACTTCCTGAGGAGTTTCAACAAATTCGTACGGGCTCACATGCATTTTTTCCACTAATATTCAAATTTTAATCATGATACCTCACCTTAAGAAATTTCCCACGGTGTTGTAATTGTGTGCCTTAAGCAACTGCTGAACTTGGAGCTCCATGTTAGAAGCTAGATGTTCATATTCTTCCACATCAGAGAATTCGATTTCCTTTGGCTGCCTTCTACCCCACATTGGCAATGGCAAAGGCCTTTCCACCGGCCACAATCCTCCGGCCCACCTCTTCACCTCCTCCCAGCACCAGCGTCTCTCTAAACTGGTTGAGAAACATCCATCAGATTCCTCGGGGCCGCTTTCCCAGCTCCACCACGAAGGGCTTGGGCTTCGGTTCTGAAGGCTCTCGGCGGACCCGGAGGACCCGCCATCCTCTTCATCTGCCTCATCCTCGTCGTCTTCGTCATTTCCCTCGCTGCTCACACTTCCATCTTCTGAAGAGCCTTCTTCCTCTTCTTCTTCGAGTGGCCCCTTTGCTTGGTTCGACCATTGCACGCTGGATGCTACTTGCTGCTGGGATGGTTTTGAGGATTGTGGCCGGGGGCGGGAGGCGCTGAGTTCTGCATTGACGTCCGAGAAGGGCGTCGGGAGTCAACTCGGCCATTCGCTGCCCCAACGGCCAACGGAAGGACCAGATCCCAGCCTTCTTTCTTCATCGTCTATCTCCGACGGTGTCCAGATCGGGACTGCCTGCCCTGCCACTCCTCCGCGGCCCCGCCGGCGGCTAGTCGGAGTATAACTCCTCTTCTCTCGATCTATGGGAAAAAAAAGGTCGCAAGCATTTATATGTTGGCTTTCGTGATTATCCTTCATGCTCAAGACTTGTTTTCAACGAGTCATTTAAGTAATAGACTCCCCCGCGTATTGTTTTTACTTACTTCCAGTTTGAGATTTGCGCGGCGTTATATAGTGAAGGGATGGAGAAATTTAAAAACATCACTAAATAGGGGCTACATTTAATGTGCTATCGATTAAATTATGTATTAGTTGGAAACTTTATTCATTCTCTTTGACTCCCAGTTGAGCGAGTAAACGGTCACAAACTGTTTCTTATGGAATTCAGTGTATGGACTCCATGACTGCCCTCTTTTCTAAATCTCCTTATCCATGTCGCGGACGATCGTAGGGAAAAGGTGCACTAGGGGGAGGATGGGTAATAAGTGCACCTTTCAACGAACTCATTTTTTTTCAGTTGCTTAGGCAAGTTGTCGCAGGAAACAACCGACACCATGGGCGTCTTGCCCCCTGTTGGTAGGGATGCCAGCCCAAAAACTTCCCCCCGTGTGGAAACCTGACCTATCCGCATCTCTTTGGTAGTATTTCTTTAACTTTGAAAAACTATTGTATCTGCAATAACTTTCAATTTTGAATCAAACTTATCACAATCTAATAACATTTTATAACAATATCTCTCGTCTTTATCTTTTTACCTCCCTCGAGTCCTCCCTCACTAGTACACTGCAGGGCCTCCCGTCCCTTCATTGTCATGTAGTAACATACCCCAAATAATTTACCTCTCTACATATTTTTTTATGCTAGCTATTGTCACCTCATGTCGAATTTCATCCCCCCTCTACTCTCTACGTTCTTTGACTTTACATATTCTTAAAAGGGGTAATCCAAATATGGAGCGTGTGAAATCAATAGCTCGATCATGGGGTATATCCTTGACGCTCTCTCTTGGAAAATTGATAAAAAGTGTCATCCAGGAAAAATATATATTTATTTTCGCGTCGATTTATCCCTAGCCCAGCCAAACCCCATCCCCAAAAACCTTAAATTCACCTCCCAATTCCCCTTCTTCCCTACCGCACAAGAGCCAAATTTGAGACTTTCAATCAACCCATGGATGGAATTCAATCGCTGGTAATGGGGCCACTACCAGCAGGGGAAACCTGCAGCTATTTCTCCTCTGCCTTGTTCGAGAACCTCTCTCTGCGATTTAAGAGCGGAGGGGTGAGGAGATTGGCGGTAGCCTGCCCTGCCTCGCTGCTCAGTCATATTTCCAATGGAACTGCTTCTCCTTGCCACTCTCGCAGCACGCCAACGGAGAGGAAGGAATACTTTCAACCGTTGGACTTTCGGATATCTGACTGCTTATAATTCATGCTTGTGAGCGAACATCATTAATAACATTGAAGTGCGAGTATGTCCGTAGGTTAGGAAATAAAGTTTAATCCTTACCCCAAAGTATGTGGGGTTTTTACGGGGTGCCAAATTTAATTTTTGGATATTAAAATCAGGCGAAGATAAAATTTATTTTTAAGCAAATGGTCTCTAAATGCAAAGATCTTCAGTAATAATTGACCCTCATCACTATCAACAAACAAATTGCGTAGTTTCAGGCATGATGTTGGGGAATTTGAACATAATAATGAACAAATAGTAGCACTTTTCCACTAGATATTTACTTACAACCGGTCGTTGGTTGGGTTTATTTGAAATAGTGGTTTATATAAATATCTAGTGGAAAATTGGTACAATATGTTTATTACTATCATACAAGTTATAAAAGTTTATATAGCCTAAGCATATGAAGTATTTATACCTTAATAACAGAGACGAATACTACTATAATTTTCCTTGAAATAATTATTTAGTGGAAAATTGTAGTAGTCTTCGTCTCTGTTATTATGTAACAGTCCACCACATCACTCCTGAATCTGCAATTTGTATTATCTATGCCTTAATTAGTAAATAACGCTGTTGAAGGATAATCAGGGTATGTTTTTCCGTAGGAGAAGGGGTAGCATGATGCTAAATTTTACCAATATCCTCTAACGAGTGAAGGTGTGGTAGCCTAGTGGTTAGAGCGTTCAGTAACTGACCAATGAGTTCAGATTTAAAATGCGGGTGAATCTGTTTACCTTTGGATTAATGCAAGCTGTTTGGTTTTTTCCGTTGCCAGGTCTTGGTGGTACAGGCTTGGGAACTGACTCCGCGATCCTGATGTGTGCATTTCACGCGCCGTGGGTCCTACGACAGCACAAGTTCTCCTCCATTCTCAACTTTTAAACCAGCCTTTGGGTTGGGATTTTAGTCTTAAATGTGGATAACGATTGAAACTGATCCAACAAGTGAGACGTTTTTCTTAACGCCTGTAAATAATGAATTATGTACGCTGGAATAATTAACTAGTGCAATTGATATTTCACAATTAGTTCACGCCTAAACGAAGCAAATGATAATTTTTACACCTGGGTACCTCACAAAATATCTGAAAAACCATTAGTTTTGCTAGTTTTTCGTGCATAATACGCGAAAAATAGAAGTAAGTTTATTATCTCGCTTCCTTTAGTATAATTAGTCCCGCGAGTCTCCATTTTGTAAATTTGCCTCACTTTTTTAAAGGAGCAGATGTTTGTGTATGCACATACATGTATGGGTCACATTTTAATAAATTATAAACTATTTGCAGAAACTGTTTAAATATATCACCACCATCAATTATAGATTGATAGTAATTTACTCTAAGCTAGATGGTTACGATGGCTTTTAGAACTACTACTTTATAGAAAAGATACTAATCTACCATATAACTTAATAGTTGAACTATAAAAAATGTTTTATAGGCCACAAGATCTCTGGAGGAATTCTTCTCCAATGCAAAATGATGGCAGGATTATCCCCGAATAGCACTCAAGTCTTATGCACACACTAGGATGGGCTAATTCTTCGCATGGGAGGACGCGCAAGATCAATTATTTAAAAAAATGAACAACGGGCCCGACGAGATGGTCTGCATTTCCAAGCGGGCTAAATGTCCCGAGCACAGCCCCACCACTGCATCCAACGAATCAATAGTGAGGACGGCGAGGGCAAGACGGGGCGAGGACGGGTAGGCGGGGTGGTTGAAGGTAAACCTCGAGGGGAGGACGGAATGTTGAATGGGGGAGGAGTGGCTGAAGTGGACCACAAAAATAAGTGGTGTCTGTCCAGTGAATTGAATGGAAGAGGAGCAATGAGCACAGCAATCGTCGGAGGGTTGTCATTTTCGGTCGAGTAGAGGAGTCATTAGTAAGAGCCGAATATTAATTATCTTATCCAGCCGATTTTTTTCGTAAAAAACAAAAATGATTGAAGTGAGCCATATTAAACTATTGAAGTCGTCTGGTATATTTTAAACGCAGCCCACGATTGAGAGATCTTATTCCAAGGGAGGAGCACTATCCAAGAATACTTACCTAGCGTTATTGTCTTTTAACTGAATCTTCGATAATTTAAAAATTTCCCTTTCGCTACGTACAACGAAGAGAATTTCTGAAAAGAAGAATGGTGAACCTAAGATCATTTAATGAAGGATTCATAGGCGTTATTCCACACTAAATATTTTTTTTATACCTAGAATGTAACTAACTCAGTAACTAATTCGGAAAAAAACCTGAAACTAATTCGACGTGCTTAAGAATGTCATACTCTGGTCACGTCCCTGTGAATAAATGAATCAATTTAATTTTTATATTAATTTTTAAATACCAGGCTTGTTGACATAATTGGCAAATAGTGATTTCGTTCACATTTTTCTAGGAAAATCCACGAAAAACATTTGCGAGCAATGATCAAAAACACACCGTTTGTAAGTGCTGCTCTCGTTCCGCATCATATCTCCGCATTATGTGTAATATCTGTGATGGAAGAACTACTGAAAATGGGTAGTACTTACTCCGTCAATATCTCTGGCACGTTTGACAAGCATACTATTTAAAAATGGACATTAACTGTATGCCTTACAGAAATCGTTTGACTTCCAGGCGCAATGCATTTAAATTTCAAAGAATTCGATTAAATTTTCTTTTCGGTTCGTGTACAGGTTTTTTTGATTGACCTCTATGATCTCATGATAAAATACTCGCTGAAGTAATTTTTCAAGTCAAACTTTAAACTTAGATAACTCACTATTTTTACGCGATACGGATTACAGTATTTTTCCTTCGCCGTGATTAGTTGGTAGGCTAAGAGTACCTATGCAAAATTTTTAAGTACAAACCTTTTAAATGTATTAAATTTATTTAATAAATGCAACGATTAATTATTAAATCAACGATTATTCGAAGGAGCTACCCAAAATGTAATCTTACTTGAAACGGAAGTTAGTCTATGTCGAAGGTGCAGTAAGAGGGCGCAAGTAATTTAGTTGTTTGAATTCACGTACCTGTATTTATCACAATTTTCTACAGCAGAAGATTTATCGTGTGGTGGAGGAAGGTTTACGAAAATAGCCGTGCCACGGCAGCCCTGATTGTGAGGTTAATGCGTATCCCTTAGTAACTGCTTCATCTGATACTTTTGAGCGATCTTCAGATATGTTCCATTTAGCTTAATAGGCCAATCCTTCCAGGTTGATGAGTGCCTTCTACGACAAGTAACTTCGCGAAGAAAAGGAAGTTTTTCAAATTGTGTAAATGGGTAAAATATTATCGTAATTGGGCAAAAACCTTTTCTAAAACTCTTTTTATTACTATTTAATTTCTCTAATATCACTTTAGTACGGAGATTTTTTATGCTTTCGTGCATTTTTTTTGCCGATGAATATATAGTTTTAATATAAGATTTAGCGGTCTAAGTGGGTTATTTTTTATGGTTTTCTATAAATGGGGGAACTAGCGCATTATTAGAGGATAGCAAACTAAATGCTATCGTATTCTTACAAATGCACCTAAAAACGTATTCCATTCAGCCTCGAGAGTGATAATGCTCTTGCTCCCACCTACGTTCTTCATTTATCCGCGATAAAAAAATGGCAGAAGGGTTTCTCTTCAAAAGCAACCAACCTGGCGTTTCCACGAATTGTCATTATTCAGCACTTCAAGCAGGAAGTCATAATACTTTTAGGAATCTGACACAATGTATATTAATAGATTGCACATATAAAAGGCACTGCTTAAAGCATCTTATGCTATACTATAATATTTTAAAACTTTCTTTCAAAAACGAGGAACACTTGGAATTTTTACGCGCAACATTTTCCCTTCCATTAATCAACCTAGAAATTTAAGACCCTTAGCTCTGAGGGAAATATTTGAAGATGATATTATTTATGAGAAACATTACTCTATGCTTATGCTATTAAATTTTTCTTGTAAAATTTACAATGTGAAATAATTTAAACTTTTTGCTTTACATGAATAAAATGCTTTTCGCATTGCGACATGGAATGCCTGACTTAGTAATGGGGGCTAAAATAATGAGGAGCTTTAGTGCTGAGTCGACAGACAGACGTTGCAATCAAAATGTATGAGCAAAGCAAATTCACTCCAAGCCCATTAAACGAATGGCATATCGGTCGTATTCATTCACAGTCCCAAAAGTTTCCTCCTCTTACGCTTTCATGGGCCGTTGAATTAGACGAACTAATTCCAGTTATTTTTTCCCCATTTTAATGAAGTCATTGAAACTAGCGTCAATTTATTTCACTATGATTTCACCCTTCACTTTCCACCTCTATACCTATTAACGTTATCTCTTGGAAACAGAGAATTTCGCTCTCTTATGCATGACTCGCGACGCAGTGTCTACCATTTCTTACCCTCGCACACGTCCATATGAAGTACGCATACTCCCAACGCGATGGAATGGCAGAAATATCGATTTTCGTTATTTCATTCCCGCGTGCCTGCCTCTCGATTTCTCTACTGCTGGCCAATAGCAAAATTTTCATTATTTCAATGTCAAACATATGCGAGTCGAGGGGCAACAAATGTCTATTTTACCGCCCATCTGTGTATTACTAAGTTGCCACAGAGGTTCCGTTTGGGGACGGGATTTGGCGCTTACCCCTCCCTACCCAGTTGAACAGTAATGCATGAAAAATTAACCCAATACCATATTAATAACAAGGAAGTACACCTAAATTGCAGGGTAAGAAGTAAAAACTGGACATTCATGGAAATAAGTTCGTTTACCACTTTTAGAGGAACATATACTATAGTGGGCTGCCAAGCTATTAACCCGACGAAAGGTCTTCCCAAAAACATCTCGCAAAAAATGACAGTGTCAGTGTTGACATCAATTGTTAACTGTCGTGTTGTTAAGAAAATCTAGTTGCTGCAACAACTACCATCGAAATTAATTCTAAGCGCCGCGAGCCATTTTCATGTTCTGGAATTTAGAGCCGAGAAAAACATAATGAGGTCATTGTTAAACGATCGCCCAAAAAACTTGAGTTACAAACCTAAGTGAAAAAAAAGCTCACACGAAACATTCGTGAGGCACTTAAGTGGTTCCTCAAATCCCTCCAGCGTTTCCCAAATGTGTGGCTCTTCATCAACATCTTTTCTAAGTGCAAACACATGTCGTCACAAGTGCTAATCTTCGAAACGATGACCGAGCTCTCAAATCAATCGTAGAATTGTCAGCTGGCTACTGCAGTGCGTAAATACTGTTGAACGGGGTGCTCCCATGGAAGCGAAGTCATTAGACCGAACGCTCGGTTTCCTCAACGGGAATAACGTTTCTCCTCCCCGTTCGGTGACTAACATGTGGAGAGACCAGTGCGTCACATAGAAGGGAGTCCAAGATAAGGGGGTCGTTTAAGTACAAATACTATGCGCGTATGAATGTGTGTTGTTTTATTCCGTACCACATTACAAATAAAGAGTTATCCCCTTTATTGCGTCAAGAGGGTAACTCTGCATTGCAATTTTGATGGAAACTCCATATACATGTATCCATGTATGTATGTATATATATATAGAAAAATATATACATGTATATATACAAATATATATATATATATATATATATATATATATATATATAAAGCTTAATAAAATCCATAAATAGGTCGGGTGTCTTATATATATATATATATATATATATATATATATATATATATATATATATATATATATATATATATATATATATATATATATAAGACACCCGACCTATTTATGGATTTTATTAAGCTTTTTTTTATTGAGCACTTTTTACTCAAATTCCTATAACAACATTCGATTTTTGTTTTCCACGCGCTTTTTTTATCTCAATACACTGCATAACATATAAGTGAATTCGACTGGAGTGAAAAATCAATTCGTGAATGGAAACAAAGTCTGCTCATAGCCAATGACGTATTAGAATTTTTTTAAATTCAATTTTTAAAATGTCGTCAACGTTATTAAATTTTATGCTACGGATGGATATCAATTCTAAACAAAAATCTTACAAACTAATGAATCCGACATTCAGTTGAAAAATGATGAATTGAGTAAATTAACAACTTAGTGCCAAACATTTGTATTAACAAGAAAATGAGAGCAGACCACGCAATTTAAGTTAATTTCCCTTTGTTCGATGGGTAAGCAATTTATTGAATGTATTTACTGAGTGTCACAAACCCCAGATATCATTGAGAACGGGTACACATTCGATGCATTACATCCCTCCGGTAGTAAAAACGAAGAGGGCGTTTGCCACGTAGCTCTCTTTTGGGTCTAACAAAAAACCAATGTGATAGAGCACTCGGAAGACTGGAAATGTCCAAAAGGAAAAAGACCATACTTAAACATGACAAACCTCTGTCGCCAAGAAGGAAGTTGACGTGGACATTTGCCAGCGTCTCTCTATAAATTCGCCAGGAAACGGACTACGTTAAAATGCGGGCCAGCCAGTTAGAGAGCTTCAGACCAAACGCGCACACCAACCGGACGATAAGGCGCAGCAGATTCTGACGCAAATATTATGCGTGAAATAATGCCTATAGGAATTTCATCCCGTTCCATGAAATTTTAATTAGTGAACAGATATATGATCTCATGTTGTGAAAATTTGTTTATTTTTACATGCATGATACTTGAGATACTTCACAACAGAAAACTATTGTCCTTATTTTATCACCTTACTCAGGAAAAAACATTTAATATCTAGGCAGAAACATTTCCCTTAACTTTTGATTAAATAAGAAGTTCAACTCCAACACGAACAAGATATAATGGAAAATTATACAGAATCAATAAAATGTTTAATTCTTGTTTTTGAATATTTATATTTTACGAGAAAGGGTAAACCCTAATCAAATTTGAAACCAAGTTAGAGGTAAAATGAAACAAAAAGCACAATCCTTCTCCCTAGAGAGTCAATAGAAACAAGTAGTGCTGGATGCGGAGTGATGCCGCGTAAAAAACGCGCAATTTATTCGATTTAGTTGCGTAGTATACATTTTTTTACTTCAGTAAATGATTTTCTTGGGGTATACGTGAATCTTGATTGAAATTAACAGAACACGAAAGTAATAAATCCTCTACATTCGGAATAATGCTTTCACCAGATCGTTAATAAATTTTCAGGAACCTTAAATTTGAATGATGTTTCTTTATCAACGCTGAAACTTAACTATTCATTTCCGTTATCCGAAATTACAAACAGAAAGAATGCGGAAAGGCAGCACTCACTGCCCTGACTCAATTGACCAATCGGGAGTTGCCAATCAGCGCGCATAAAAAGCACATCACATGCTGACACATGCGTACTAGTGCTCTCATATAAGCCACGAGAGAGCACGTGAATTAAACCACTCAACTCACCCATACAACGTAACTCCAGCGGGTAATGTTCTTCCTCTACTCTCTTCTGTTTCCTCCTCCTCCCTAAATATGTAAGGACTCTTCTCAAACCCGAGAAGACACCGACTGCTCAAATGTTTTATTTCCAAGAAATGTCTCGAGCGACTGCGCTCCCTCGCGTTGACTCGTTAGCTTGTCTCGTGCGCTGGCTGCCAGAGTCGCACACGCTCTTTATATATATAAATAACAGCTGGTAGATAAAGTGGGACGAGAGCACCCCTTCCACCGCTCCCCTCCTTGCCGTTCTCTCGCTCTCCCGCCCCTCTAGCAACGCTTGCCCAATACCATCACTCCCCTCCCCGCTCCACCTCCCACCCACTCCCTCACATCACACTCGTTCATGCCCACTCCAGTCCTCACTTCCATCTTTCATGGCACAAGGCCCCCGTTCTTATCACCCCTCTCGCCCAGCAAGCGAATCAGTCTCCCGCTCTTCCGAGAACCACTGAATCCTTTCTCCGAAGTGGGCCGCCTCGCAGGGTGGGAGCGCGGAGCGGCGAAAACACAGCAGTCAGTCCCTCTCCCCGCGATGCTCTTTTATTTTCTCTTCTCTCCTTCCGCGCTGGACAGTGGCCGGTCTGAGTGCTCCTGCTGCTACTACTGCTGCGCCTAGCGCCCTCCACCGATGACTGAACCTGCACGCGTCGCCACCATGCCGTCGGTGGCGTCGTGACGCCGTGACGTCATGATCGATATGCGCGGAGACATCGGAGGTGGGGCAGTCGCGGGGCTCAAGGGGGCGGGAGGGCGGGGCGCGCGCGGGTGGGAGGACGTCGGCGGGGGTTATCGGGGTGTGTCTGTGTGTTCGCAACTGGGGGGTTGGGTGGGGGCTTTGGTGGGAGGAGAACGAGACCGCAGGGGGGAGGGAGGAGAAGGAATGGGGAATGCGCTCGTTGACGACAAGGAAAGAGCGTCGGTCCCCTCCTCAGGCCTCTCGACTTCCTGTGAGCATCGCAGAGAAAGGAAGTCTTTGACGTCACCTGAGAGGGGCTCGATACAAGAAAGAGTAGGCGAGGGAGAAGATTGCCGCATTGCGAAAGATAAAAGCTGGAGGGGGGAATGAGGGGGAGGGAGGGAAGGGTTGCTCAAGCCCACGTCCGCCAGGTAGGCTCTGGAGGACTCGAGGTGTGCACGTCGGTCGCCGAATGCGACCGGACCGTGACCCCCTCCCCCCCGCGTGGTTCTTGGAAAACCACATTGGAGGTAGCTTGTGCTCAGCGTGTTTTTCCGAAGAACCTGAGTTCATCTTATACTTATTTTGCTATATCTAGTTTATATTGTTTTATTTTATTCTATGTCTTACAATAAACTAGTGGCTTGTGTTGATTGCATTAATTTTTCCTGTAATTCATTTAAATATCGGGCAAGCAAGAGGGAGTTGTCACGATACATAGAAGATGCATGTATTATTAGGCGTTTGAGACGATCCAAAAACCTAATTAATGAGGTAGAATTGCCAGAATTAATCGAATAATGTCGTTTCTTAATAGGTTATCCGTCTCGTAGTTTTTGCTTCATTTTCATAGTTCAGGTAGTATTCCATTTCAATTGCAGTAGCCTTTTCATCTTTTGAGATGGAGTAGACCTTGTTTACCCCTTGGAAGTAGCTAGGCCTACTCTTTGCATTTTGGTGTAGGGAATGGTATTCCCTGAGTGTGTATTTCTTTATAATTAAGGGAAGCTTCATGCATATATTTAAAAAAAATAAAAATTTGGTTTTCTATTAGTTTATATTTTGTTTTCAAATTAGTTTAAGTTGGCCCTGTCCGTGCACTTTTGGTGGTTAAATTTTTCTCTACATCTACATCTATAATGAGAAATCCACACAATGACCCGCAAGCCTCTGCAGTGGCATGTGGCCGGGGGTATTATGTCATCAACCATGAATGCACAGTCCCAATTATGACATTCTGCACACATATTAATCTGATAAAAACTGGAACAAATTTAATCGCACGGAACACAGTACATACATGCAACAATATTCATGAACAGGATACGTATACTCAAATCATGCGGGAGAACTGTCGAAAAAATGTCTATTGAAAGAAAGGACCTAAAAAAGTCTATTAAATAAAAAAAATACATGCGGGTCTAACTGACGTAAAATAACAAAGCTCCTTAACCCTCTCATTACATTTCCCAAGTAGCCTTTATATGAATTCTAACTTTTTATTTGCTATTCCACAGATTTCACGAATGTTTTCCCCAAGGACATATCCTAAGTTAACACCCCAATATTTTACCGATTCTACGTGTGCTATATTGGTTCACTGTATGGTGTAGGGGCTTCTTGGGGGTATTACTCTTCCTCAAAAAAATTATTTCTTCAAAGTTAATTCTAGCTCCCATGTCTCGCACGTTGAATCACGTTTAGGTCATTAGATAATGAATCCCTATCATCCTGATTGGTTACCTCCCTGTTAATCACTGTATCGTCAGCAAAGAGACGAAGTTTACCTGAAACATGAGAACTGATATGATTAATGAAGTAGTAAAAAGTAAAAAAATAACATCGACATTTTATTATACCGATAACACTTCCTTGTGGGAAACCAGATGACAAGCTGACTGGGTCGGATGATACGCCGTCTAATTATCGCCGAGGCTTGCTGTTGTTCCTGCTATCTAATAATTTCTCCCGGCAACCCGCCCTCTTCTGTGAAAATAAACTATAGGAATTCTTTGAAATACCTTTTATCTAATTTTCCTGTCGTTACAAATAAAGTGAACGTTGCGCAATGTGGTAAAAATGCCATGGATGTGGTAGGAAGGGTGGAGTCGCATGTCTTCGCGGTTTTTTGGAAGCCGGGACTCCCTCTCACCACTCTGAAGACTATCCCAAGTCTTAATCTTTTGAGATGTGTCCAGAATCATGCGCCTGAATTCCTCGTTCAGGAAAGACCCCATTTGAAGAACGTCCGAACTAGACATCAAGAGAGCGCGAAATAAATCACCTTTAATAGCATTTAAGGATTTCCTTATTTGCATTGAAACCCCCAAAAAAAAGTGCAAGGAGTCTGGGTTATTGGCTATAGCAACCATGGGGGCGTATTATAATATTTTTTTGTCTTTCTTTGAGAGGGTACCCTCATTTGACGAATATCGCATTTGACTGATTTCTGTAATATCTCATGGAGCGATTTCCGCAAACAAGCCCATGTATGATGCACCCAGTACCTTGCACCGCCTAAACACACAAAACGCAGAGCTACAACACAGGAATACGCATAAACATGAACTACTCTACATTTGAAAAAAATTCCAAAAATAATTAAAACCATTCATTCTCTTCCTGGCCCTCGACGAGTGCGGACGTCTTTCGAGCTCGCTCCCGAGAACCGGTTTGACCTTGCCTGAGCCTACCTGACTGCCCGGTGCTTCCTTTGGCTGAAGTAACTTTATGATTCATTGGGTCTTCGTAATGTGTGATGTTGGGTTAATTTAAACTTTGGAAGCAGTCTTGTTAGTCTTTACCAATTTTTAGTTGATTTTTGTGTTGTTTGTTACTAGTTCTTCGTTGTGTGGTGGTAACAGGTAGTCTTGTAGCATGTAGTTTGTGTCCCGCTGCCTGATATGGTACTCAGTAATTTTGAGATGGCTTTTCTCAGGTCCCCGCTTGATTGCTCGAGAAGGCTGGCGAAGGCGCATTAGAGAGAATGTCTTTTAGGGCCCATATCGTCGAATTGCAGAGAATCGCGCGGGTGATTGTATAAGATTGATGACGGGGTGACTACCCTTAAGGGAGGTGATGCTTTGGGTGAGAATCCGAAAACTCGCCGCGAGGGTCTTGATTAAAGGCAGGGGAGATTTTGTCAAGTAAATGGATCACATTTCGTGGATGTGAAGCCCATCCTCTTATCGTGTCTGGTACCCCTCAATCGTTCCGGGGTTCCATATATCGCCGAGTCATCGCAATTGGTAGTGTGTAGGATATACGAACACGTTCCGAGAGTTTAGCATAGTTAATAGGTAAGAGAGTAAGTCATCTAGTGGGAATTTACTTAACAAGCATAACAAGGGTCCTTCACTTAATAATTGCGACAATAATCACGGAAATGAAAGATAGACCGAGTAAACAGGAATGAGCAGGCTAAAATAATTCATAAAGTAAGAATCATCGGAAAGGGAAATTACTATAAATTGTATAAAGCTGTCTCTGTAATGGTAATCAACTACCGGAGTCTGAGAAACAAAATAGTCGAATTTGACCATGCAATGAGAAGTATCGAGGCCTATATAATTATTTGAACCGAGAGCTGGTTACTACAAGACAATGCAGACCCCCTCCTCTCTCTCCAACGGGGTATCATCGGATAGAAAGATAGAGGTCTTTATTTGGGTGAAAATGAGACCAAATGGTCTCTTCTTCCATATAACCCAATGTCGTATACATACTATATTGGGCCTAATATTTATAATTACATGCCGACATACACATAAATACAGGTAGACAGACAGACATATTATGCACAGATTTGCACATCGAAAAAAATGTATGTCTATATATATATATATATATATATATATATATATATATATATATATCGGACACAGTAAGTGTAAAATCGGGTGTTATTGGTCCACCAATGTTTTTTTATATATCATACATCGGGTCTCAGGTTTCCAGTAAACTTCGTCTATTTGCTGACGATGCCGTGATATAGGAAAATATTCAGTCGTGACGGTAGAGTATCATTATCTAACGACCTAAATGCAATTAAAAAGTGGTGCGAGACATGGGAGCTAGAATTAAAGTTGATGAAATGTATTTCGATACATTTTTGGTGGAAGAGTATTTCTCCCGAAAACTCACCATTTAGGAAACCAAACGTAGAATCGGTAACATATTTGGGCGTTAGAATAAATAAATAAAACACATTCGCCAAATCCGCGGAATAGCAAATAAAAAGTTAGGATTCATGAGCAGGATGCTTGGAAAATGCATTGAGAAAGTAAAATAGCTCTATTATTTTTCGTTAGTAAGGCCCACCAAGAGACAGCTGCGAGTGTATAGGATTCACACGAGGTAGGTATGGTTATGGAACTAGTTCGAACGCAACCTAGAGCAGCTAAGATTATGAAGTGTTGTCACAAACAACGGAGCAGTCGCGATACTATTGAAAGAACTAGGATGGGAGCCACTAGTTAACCGTAGGTTGAATTACAGGCTAAAATCATGGAGATAGTGGATAGTAGATAGATGGATTTAAAATTTCATTTTTTCCTCTTATGATTAGAGATCAAAATAGATATGATATCAGGCGCGAAGGGGATAATTAGTATTGGTAGTGTATACACATTGCCGATATCCTGAATGCATTTTAATTTGACCAATTTTGATAACATTTTTCCGCATGATTTGAATATATCCTTTTGTTGAGTAATCCTGTTATGGAATATTTTTGCATGCAAGTGGCTTCTTTCGTGTGAATAACTTTGTTTGAATGCATGGTCGGACTACTATATGTGTGGTGTAATGATTCTCCCTCTACGACTAACTAACTTAACTAACACCCCCGACACACGCCCTTGCGGCGACTTGCGGGGTACTACGTTGATGTAGATGAGCAATAGGGAGGGAAATTTTGACAGATGTTGGGATGACGATCGAGGGAACATTTGGTTTAGAGATGTGGATGAAGGAAAAGGATTGCCGCGTTGGGCGAAATGAAGTGAGGCAAGGAGTACGCGGAGTCGAAAAATTGCGTATTTAGAGTGAAAGTTTGTCTCTGCCATGTTAGGAGAAGCTATGAAGCGTAGCAGTGGCTTTTCTTTGCCACCATCAAGAGCCTGCATTAATAGGTAAACTACCATCAAATATCTCTACCGATTTATACCATTCATAATTTTACTAAAAACGAAAGTCAACTCAGATCATCACTAAACTTGGCGGGAATACATACTCAACAAATTTACAATAATATACATAGTTTTTATTCAATTGAGCTTGCATTTGAGCCGTAACTGAAGCCGTGGGATTAGATTTCCATTTATGATAGCTCATCTCATCAGCTGACCGAAGAGTCTAATTTAAAACGCGGGTAACTTCTTTGGACATCCCCAGCCTTACCTAACCTGTGTAATTTTGCGAATATCTACAAGATCCTCCTGGTGGCACAGAAAAATAAACTCCCTTAGCTTGAATACGCGAATTTCACCGTACACGGTTTAGTATTAATTTAGCTCTTCTCTCGTCAATGATTAAATCACTGTTCGGCGCGACTGTCGTAATAGTAGTGTTTTTACGTTCCTGGCTCTTTTCTGAAATTCTTTTGACGCGACGAGATGCATTGTTCCGTTTGCGACCTTGGAAATACACGTATCCGTACCACCAGCCTGGAACTTCCGCTCGTGAAGTTGACGAGAAGGGGTATGGGGGATAGGAAAGGCAAAAAGTTCAAGATTTTCAAAACAGAGTTACCTAGACGGTAACAGAGGTAACAAGACATGACAAAGCGATCCCCCAGTCGGCTCTGACTCAAGACGCAATGACGCTTGACACTCGACATCGCAGAATTTTCGATTAGGAGTGGGGCGGGCGATGAAGGGTCGTGCCGGTCTAACCTCCTGACCTCTTGACTTCTCTCGGCAAAGGGCACGCAGCACCCACGTGAGCACGCCTGCGAAAACAACGACTTCGCGAAGTCTGCCCCGAGATGCAATAAGACGTCATATACATTTTTTTAATTGTGAGGAGAGAGGGAACTCCCTGACCGCCGTACACATTGCTGGCGTGTTTTTCATTTCCAATTGACGAGCACCATTCGAATCCGATGAATATTTTTGTTCGGAGGAACTTACGGATCTTAATTTCACTGAAGTTTAATTTGGTAGAATAACCCGTCTTGCATTCCTGTTCCTCGTGAGTTCGTTTGTGAGGATGCTTAGCATTGTCATGAATATATTTCAGAGCAAGAATTCACTTTCTTTAATTTCTCACTTGAACACCAGTAATAAGTTAAGGTAAGACTATAGCTGACAACTTATCGTGGGGGTCCCCACGTACGTAAAATCTACGAGCATGCAAATACAAAATTAGGACTCATTAGGCACATTGCTGGTAGGAGTGAATCTAAGGTCAAGGAACGTTGCTACCCTGATCTCGTGAGGCCCTATTTAGAATACGTATGAATGTAGTGCGTGGGATCCGGCGAAAAAAGGCCTTATTCGGGAAATTGAGAATGCTCATCGTAGGTCCCCATTCGCTAAAAATAGTTTCGCCAAAACGAAAAGCGTCACATAAATACTTCTACAGCTGGGTTGAGAATCATTGTCTATCAAAGGAAATACATGTATTTTGCATATTAGACAACATATTTTTCCTTTACTAAATCATGCCAATTATTGTTTTATGCATTTATGAAGTTTTTCCAATGATGATGAGGTACGAGCTCTCTACTTCTATATACTTTTACACATTACTCCGTAAACCGTCGTAATGCCTTGCGACAGGGGGTGCTCATCTACATCCATGTATTACCCCGCAAGCCACCGGAAGGGCGTGCAGCGCGGGTTACTAGGACACCACCAGTATTAATAGAGTGAACTAAATGCAATACCAACAAAACAACAAGTCAATGCACACCTACGCAGACGTATACATTCACGCAAATGCATGTACCAGCTACTAATATACACAAGCAGATGCACCTACGATTTAACCAGATGCCTACGCTGCGCTTAACCTTCTACTCGCTTGCAAAAGGATGTCTATGATGACTTGGATTTCTTAATAGTATGATTCCTGATTGTCAGAGGGAAGAATGAATATTTTTATCTACCCGTATTGGAGCCTATATCCCTTATCTTATCTTTGTGGTCTAACCTACATAAATAGTGTGGGGGCCATAATAATTCCCTTTGTGTCACCGTTAATCTCGTATGCTGTGAACATTCCGTAAAGTCTCGATCGTTCTCTTCGCATTCCAAGGGGCTCCCTGCCTAATTCCTCTGAATGACCTTTCGCATTCGTCTTGTTATCGCAACAATTTTTGACGTATCTGAGAGATTTTCTCTGAGTTTTATCTAATTCTTTTATCAACGCTTTCTCCCACGGATCCCAATTACTTGCGGTGTACTCCAAATGTGGCCAATTAAGGTGAAATAACACCTCTCTTTAACGAACTGTCCCTGCATCATGTCGGTAGCCTCCCCATCGTTCGGAATTACATTATACGAATGAGGTATGGCAGGAGGTAGCGAGTAGAATTCAGGAAGATATATTTAACTGAGCCTTAATCTTTCTGGGAAACTACTTAACCTTGGTTTTTTACATTTATTTTCATCCAATATCTATCGTACTAGTTTCCAATGAACTCAGGGTTGCTTGCAACCCCTCACAGACTGACAAACTAAAGCCTGTTCATCAGTATACCTGAATGATGTTATAAAACTCCCCACCGTCTTTGATTCCAATCTTCAGTTCTTCCCATCCCTCTTTTACAATTTCTTCCACATACATATATGTGTGTTAAACGGTGAAGGCGATAATGGACAACCCTGTCTTTCTCCTTTTCCTCACACTACCGGACTCAGACTCTCATCTACCTATGAGGAGAGTTAAGCATATTTGGATGGTTATAGAGTGGGACAATTAGTGGGAATTCACTTGACAAGCATTACACGGGTCCTTCACATAATAATTGCGACAAGAATCACGGAATATGCAATGAAAGCTTAGAATTAGCTAACGGGAATGAGAAGGAAAAAATAATTCCTAGAGCAAGTAGCATCGAAGAGGGAAATTACAATGAATTGTACAAGGATACGGCTATCTCCGTTTCGGTAGTCAACTGCCGAAGTTTGGAAAAAATAATAGCCGAATTTCACCGTATGATAAGAAGTACCGAATCCGATGACATTTCCTGGGGCCTTACAGAAGAGGGAATAAAGAATTCGTCCAGAAATTACTTGAGCCTTGCTAATTCCCTTTTTTAAAGACGCGTACCGTTAACTCCTCTCCAGTCCAGGGAAACGCCTTCCAAGATGGAACAGCGCTCTTAATTCGCACAGTTTCCGGAGAACGGATGCTCATTAAGATCATTATTTAGTTCAAATAAAGTGTGACGTTGGATTGAAGAGGATAAAACAGGGAAGATGGGTGAGGAAATGGGGTACAGAAAATTTGAATGGAACAAAAAGAAAGGAGAATCAGGCGACAGAAAATAAATGTTAGTGATAAAAGAGTGACCGGTACAAAAGAAGAAAGGCGGGAACTTATAAAGAAAAGGGATTTTAAAGCCGCAAGCTAAGTGGCCGGAACAGGTAATGAGAAAAGGAAAAAGACCTTATGGATTACTAACGAGAAGATTAGAAAAATAGATGAGAGAAGGAAACGGAAAAATATGAACACAGAATCAGCGAGAAAAAGTACGAAGAGATAAATAGGAAATTGAGGCGAGAGAAAAATTGGAGCGAAAGATGCGTGGTCTAAGATGTGGTGCGAAGAAATATAGAATTTACTAAGAAATGGGTGCGCTGTGCGGAAAAGTGAAAGAACAATTGAAAAGTAAGGGGTGAAAAACCGTTCAAACAATAATGGAGATACGTCAGAAAATTATTAATCGAGCCACAAAAGATTCAGGAGAGGAAAATTATTCGTAGATGATATATTAGGTTTATTAAGGCTATTAGGTCAACAAGATAATACGTATGAAGATAATTGACGCAGATAGAAACAGCTTAGGCCCAAACATGCATGATCTTAGTTGTGTTGGGTATTAAGAGAATTGAAACCAAATAAGGAAAATTTTAAAACTGTGATTGATAAGCACATGTTAAATAGTATGGATTGGATAATATCCCTTCGGAACCGATTAATGTTTTTAAAAAAAATTGGACAGAAGAGATTGTATGAGGTAATTCTGTGGTAGCATTTATGAGTTAGGAATTAGGACAAAAGATTTTCTTAAATCAGCGTTAGTTCCCATCCCACAAAAAGGAAAGGTAAGCGTATGATAATGCACGATTAGAATTAGCACACGGGAATGAGCAGGCCAAAATAATTCCTAGAGTTAGTACCATCGGAAAGGGAAATTACTAGAAATTGTAGCTATCTTCGAAGTGGTAATCAACTGCCGAATTTTGAAAAAAGAGCCTAATTTTACAATATGATAAGAAGTATCGGAACCGATATGATTATGGTCTAGAAGGCGAGAGCTGGTTACCGCAAGACATCGCAGGCTAGGAGATTTTTCCAAAAGGCTTTAGAATCAACAGAAGGGACAGAGGAATCAGGATTGGGGGGTAGTGTTCATAGCTGTTATAGATATTCACAAAAGCAGAGGTGAGTCTTTCTCTAATATTAACATAGAAAGCGTTTGATGCTCCATAAAAAGACCTCGGTCAAAAAGAGTCTACATTTTTGCCTACTGCAGACCTCACGATTTCGGAGATACATGGGGATCGAGATGGTGCGGGGGCTAACGTACTGGCTTCCCACCCTGAGGGCGCGGGTTCAAATCCCGGCGGTGTTGAATATTTTTCAGAGGTATCTCGATCCCTACTTGAGGTGCTTTGTGGAGGGCACTTTGAGTGAGTACGCCGTCCGTCGGATGGGAGGTTAAGCCGCGGACCCCTTGGCGCCTTTCGTAAAGAGTAGGCTAATGCCGACGCCGGGTTTCTCTCCACCCTTCATCCTTTCCTGTCCTTCCCCTATGGCGCAAATGACCTTAGCTGTCGGTCGCCTCCCCTCAAAACTACTACTACTCGGAGATACATCAGTTTTAGAACTAAAAAGAGAGGTCGCTAGCTTGAATGTCCATTTACACCATAGAGAGAGGGGATTTCAATCTTACATCCATAGACGGGAAAGCTATAGTTTTACAGCAGGAGGTAAGGACAAAGAGCCATGCGCGTCACTGCTTCGTGTTCTTATACCAGCCAGTACACATTAAATATGTCGTTTTTTCTAGAAACAATTAGAGATAGTAACAGCTGCTACTAACATTAACCAGTGAATAAAGAGTACCACCATTACGAGTATATATGCATGTTGGTATTCATGTGTGTGTGTAGGTATATGTATATGTACGCGTGCATATATTTAAAGCAGTCGATGCCATATTAAAAAGCAATTTAATAATTTAATATATTTGATAAACATATTACTCTTTCACATGGCTTTACTAGAAATGGGGGTGGTGTCATGTGCATTCCCTTTTAGTTCCAATAAGTGGTTGCAAGTTAATTTACATGCCGGCATTGTCTTCTGTAATGCCTCTCGTGCAAGTGCGTGACCTTGTCTGTTCGTGTGCTGTGCATACCTGATGTGGATAAACACCCTGTCACACATCTTGCCGGCGGTTTACCATGTATTACATGTATGTCGATCTAGATTTGTAAAATGTACTCCCGAATGATCGAGACTCCCGATATGATAAAAGGACAGGCCGTAAAGCAATACAAATCCATTCCAATATCTTTACGTTTAAAATGGTGAGAAAAAAAATTAATTTTGCTACGTACCAATGTATACTACTCCTATGTAAATTTCAGGAAATTTAATAACTTTTCATCTGTACCCAATTTGATGGTTCCACTCCGAAAGAGTGGAGCCGTAGGGAGTTGAACAACGGAAAACTGTTACCCGACGTCTTGTTGCTGATGTCAGTCTACAAACTCGGAGTATAAAAAAGTCTTATCAAAGATGAGACTTTAGATTTTAGATAGACAGAGACCGTCATCTTGCATCAACCGCCGTTTTTCGAGATTTTCCTGGGGAGCTGCACGCGGCACAGGGGAAGGAACCCTGGATTGAAGAAGGAACCCCCCCCCCCCCGAAGAAGAAAGGATATCCTCAGGGTTTAACTGGATTGTGTGAATTCCACAGACGACCTTGGCGCTTAATATGACTTACACAAGTAAAGCCAAACGTAGGGTGGATTATTTACTCTAGTTTTGGCGCCAAATTCGCTTCGTACATGCCTGTAGCGCAACGAATGGCGCAACACTTCGTTACGACTCTCATTCCAATCGCACATCACATTTGAATCCACTGCAGCTCTCAATGTCGCATTTGGTGACGCCTTAACGATGCAACGCAATTGCATTTCGTTGCGCAGATAATCACAGCAGGTGTAACGTCGAGCGCAGCCATTCTTTTCCCCTATCCTAGACTCGACAATCCCTTTATCCTCTTCCTGCCCCATCCCATTATCAGACCAAGTGCACAACGACGGAGGGGCGGGGGCGCTGGGTGTAGTGGACGCCATCCACTGGCCACGTGGGGAGAATTCCTCCATCGTCGGAGGACCGTGACATTTCGTTGATTCCAGACTGATGAAGAATTCTCAAGTACCCGCTCCTATCTGAGATTCGACATCCCTTTTCTCTGTTTACTGATGGAAATCCGGAATAGCTATTTCGGTTTTTGAAGGAACCAAACCTTTGCTTCGCGGCCAGGATATTCATTATCATCCGGTGTCCCTACTGTATCTTCCCTTGAATAATGGGTATCTCAGATCTACATCTACACACTACCCCGAAAGCCGGCGCAAGTACGTGTGTCAGGTGAGGTTAGGTCATCAGTCATACTACGTCAATACTAATACTTCCACAAACAAAGATAGCACAGATACCTGTACCAATGGTTTTGCATCCGACAGAGAAAATATAACTCAGCCCTCAGTTTACATAAGCAGAACAGGCAATAGTCACAAAATATGAGAGAGAGAGTGTTGTGCGGATAGATTCAAGTATTTGTTTCCCCCGTGAAGTATTCGCGACAACAACTTAAGGGGAAACATCTGCATAAAACCCCGCAAACTGCCTCAAGGGCGTGTGGTGGGGTAATTCGGTCACCAGCCACGCAGGCAATATCATTACATTTCTACACAGATACTAGTTCGATCATGCACTCGAACAAAGGTATTCAACTCGAAAGGAGCTACTTACATGCAGAAGTATTCAGTAACAGGGCAATATTAAAATCATATTGGAAAAATGTCATAAAATTGGAGCATAAATTAACTGGTTTTTTAATAATGGGTATATTTAAGATGAATCCAGGATACCGACGTACTATATACACTAGCAATACTAAACATCCCCTTAGCGCCTCCGATCATATCTATTTTGATCTCTAATCGTACGAGGAAAAAATTACATTTTAAATCTGTCCATTCCACTGTCTCCCTGATATGATGTACGTTATCTGACCTACAATAGTAAGTCGGGGCCTGCAATGCGTCTTTAACATCCTTAGATAAGTATGACCTACCTCAAATTTACACTGTAAATTTAACGAGTATTTCAACCTAGGGTATTGGCTCCCGTACTCATTCTTCCAATAGTGTCGTGACACTGCTGCCTTGTTCATAACAATGTTTCGCAAGCCTAGGTGCTCTGCGTCGCACTCGCTCTAGTGCCAAAACTAAGCTTAACTCGTGTGGATCCTATACACGTGCAGTATACTCTAGGTGGGGCGCAACTTATGTAGAATAACAAAGCTTTTTTACCCCCTCGTTACATTAACCAAGTATCCTTTTTATGAATCCTAACTACTTTTCATTTGCTATTCTGTAAATTTCGCGAATATGTTTTCCCCATGACATGTCCCTAGTTATCGTAACACCCAAACACCAGATCATGCGCTTGCTATATTGGTTTCTTGTTTGTTGTAAATTTTTGCGGGTGAAATAATCTTCCCCCGCAAATTCATCGAAACGTATCTCTTAAAATTTAATTCCAGCTCCCATGTCTCGCACCACTTTTGGATCGAATTTAGGTCATTAGACGATGATTCCCTATCTCTCTGACTGGATATGTTTCTGTACATCACTGAATCCTCGGCAAGGAGCAAATTTTACTGGAAACCTGAGTGACACTATGACTGATAATGGGTTAGTACTGGCGAAAATAGTCATGAACATACGAGAAACATTCCTACTTAACTCACTCTATGGTTGGCGCCCTTACGCCCTCACCACATGCCCTTGGGCCGGGTGGTGGGGTGTCGTGTATATAAATATATTTTTAGATCTAATTCATATGTGATTTGTCCGTTCTACATGAGTGGTCTGTTACCTGTGAGTTGGTGACTGCGTTGCACGTTAGCCCGTGATTTTTATTGAGATTTCTAATAAGTGTTTTTAATGTATTCAGTGAAGTGGTAACTAACTAACAGTAGAGAATTTGTAAATAAACGGGTATTGCATGAGTGATGTCTTGTCACCCCTTCCTTGTGACCTTTAGGTGGATCACGGGGCGCCATGTGTTTCCGGAATAACTGAATTATGTGTATTATGCTGGTGACCTAACGCCCTTGCGACGGCTTGGGTGGTTGTGCATTGGTGTAGATGTGAAACATATAGCACCCTTTGATCCACCGAAAAGGGCAAGTGGAAGGGGATGATTATCTTTCTTCTTCTACATAATAGTCTCCAAGCCACTTGGAAGGTGAGTGGCAGGAGTTGTATCCGCACCAGGCATGCACAGCACATGAACACCCAAAGTCACGCAACATGCATGAGACACAACTACAGAAAAAACATGTCGACATACAATGAACTAATAACAACTCAACGGGATCAAGAAAAATACACATGGTACCATCACCATTTGTGGTAAAATAAATCAACAAGAGTGATGTTGTTGTTGTTAAATATAGCTTCGACCACTTTAAGCATATGCATGCATACATGTATATACAAGGTTTAAAAAAGTGTCGGGAAAGGCTTCACAAATAGATTTATAAGTACATTTATTTCATATATTCCCAAAATTCCTCAAAATTCTTCAAAGTACATCCCTTGAGTGTCAACACACTTTTGCCAGTGGCTTTTACACGACTTGAAGGCTCCCTGGTGGACGCATTCCGTAAGGTCCTTAAGGGTACGCGTGCAAGCTTCTTTGACGGCACTCAAGTGGCGTCCTTTGAGGGAGGATTTCACTTTTGGGAACAGGAAATAGTCTGATGCTGGTGCCAAATCGGGACTTTAAGGGGGTTGGGGCCATATTTGGTTTCAATTTCCTTATTGCTCTATCTCGAAATCCTCTTCCAAGTTATGTTGGTTTTGCATGCCTAAACTTGCCGGCCTAATATACGTATCTATAACACATAGATCCTCTATATATTTGCTGTCTCTCTCGATTTTTTTGTGGTTTGATTAGTCATTTTCCGGCCGCATCTGTATTTTTGTTTGCAAAATTATGTTATAAATAAATTATATTATACTAATGCTGGAAAAATTCAAACTGATAAGCATTTTAAATTTGTTCTATAATATTGACTGTCACTTGCGAATTGTTTACGATGTTGGCTGCGAATGTCAAATATTGTTCCAGACGCTAGCTGTTAATACGGTAAGTTTCAAAGAGTAGCGATTAAAACGACTGATCCATTCGAAATGTACTTGGGTCCTTTAATAAGGCTATAGAAGAAGCGTCAGCACACTTTTGCTGGAGGCTTATACACGACTCGGAGGCTCCCTGGTAGACGGATTCAAGAAGGTCCTTAAGGGTACGCGTGCATGCATCTTTGACGGCACTTAGGGTCCCATGGTGGTGTTCTTTGAGAGAGGATTTCACTTTTGGTAATCGGAAGTAGTCTGCTGGTGCCAAATCGGGAGAGTAAGAGGGTTGGGGAATCGTCGCGATATCGTTGCAGAAGGCCTTCGCAAGTATTCGACTCTGCTCTTGGCCGTCTTTCTAGACCTTCGGGACGAGTTTAGCGTGGCTCTTACGCATCGTCAAATTTTCAGTGATTACGGTGTGCACTGTCATCTTATGAATGCCAACATGATCTACGGTCATGCGCTCACTTAACCAACGGTCTAAATTCAGCACTTCACGCACATGTTGTCTTCGGTTCTTGACTTCAACGGGCGTCCAGCGCGGAGCTCGTCCTCCACACTCTCTCGACCATCTTTGAAGGGCTTGTGCCACCTCAAAACTGCAGTTTGTGGCATTCTTTCATCCTTGAACTCTTCACGAATCATGCCCAACGCCTTCGTACCCGATTTCGCCAGTCCAACAGAAAATGTGATGGCGTACCGTAGTTCAATCGTTCGCTGAATTTTGCACTTGCATCGAGTCACTCGACAGGGGTCCAATAAAAACACGATATGGCCTGAACGAACGCTAGGAACGCAGGCGATTGGAACTTGGCGTGTGTAGAAGATCTGACCCCCCACCACCGAGAGACACCTGATGTTACCTCAACTGTATTACCAACCGTCCAATCAATAACGACCCGTTGTGACCGACTATTTAAGAATTCTCTGAGCCAGAATATAACTTTATGGTCCATCCCAAAGCTTTCTAACTTTGCAATTAGCATCTCATTCGGCACCTTGTCGAAAACCGTTTTAAAATAAAAAAATCGTATCAACATCAGTGTTATTTTCACCAGACATCAAAATGTCGTGGACGAAAATAGCTAGTTGTGCCGCGCAAGATCTACCCTTTCGGGATCCATACTTTTTCCTTATCATAATTCCACTGACTGTCGATATATCAATTATAGATGTGACAAATATGTGTTCTTAGAACCTTACATGAAATAATGTCAGGAATATTGGTCTGTAATTACAGGGGTCTTCCCTATTGCCACTGTTAAATTACAGGCTTGATGTTAGCTTATTACCAATCTTTCGGTACATTGCGCTCCGCCTCTGATTTGCTAAAAATATTTCCAAGTATGGGGCTATTTCTGAGCCAAATGACTTAGAATCGCGGACATGGACAAAATCCAGAGGTATCCTTAAAGTAAGTACTTCCATTTGATATTCTATGCATGGAGGACATCGACATTGCTTCGAGGTAATACTTTAACGAATGGTTATTCATTAAATCGTAGCACTTTTCAACTTTAAAGCTCTACGATCAGTTATTCATTATTTACATCTTCCACCACATCATGCCTGAAGCTACTCAATTTGTAATACTTTAACTCTATTTGCATCCTTGCCTTGTTAAGCGAATACTTTGACGGCAGCTACGACTTTGAACTGAATGAATAAAGACAGTGAGGAACGTGATGAATTCTCTCTCCCGTCAGATTTTTTCCCCATGGAACGTAAAAGTTGAGTTTGATTTTTATGTATCAAACATTTTTCGGATTCTCCAGTGCCTGCAAAGTTAAAAAGAACATCAAGATTCAACATTTTTTGCTCAAAGGCCCAGGTTCAAGTGCATGAAATATGACGGAAATGCCAGTAGCTTCAAGTTTCTCAAGTTGTCTTTTTATTTCCTTGAGGCTATAGAAAATATATTTTTTTTCATTTTCCTAAATGTTTAAGTATTACGCGGTGGTCCAGGGGGTAGATCGTTGGACTACTGACCGAAGGGGCCTGGGTTCCATTCCCGGGCAAGTCACTCTGAGCACCTGCAGCTCCACCCAAACTATGTGATTTTTCGGGTACCAGATCTTCCTGGGAAACCGTAATCGGCACAGGGAAAGGAACTGGATCCCCTACCCTGAGCTGTGATTTTCACACGCCGTCGGGCTTAGTACTGGGTGGACTCTATCACCACCAACCAAACCGACCTCCGGGTTGATTACTGTGTTTATGGTTTTTTTATCTGGCGAGGACGTTCATGTCCGAGAACGGTTCTCGTGTTGGTTCTCCCGTGAGTTAGTGTTCCGCGTTGATCAATATTTTCCTTTTAAATAAACTAATACAAAGCATATCAAGTAAGGCCTCTCTTTTTACTTTTATTTTATACTCTGGAACATATCCTTGGAAAATTTGAAGAAATCTTTTTTCCGATATCTCTCCGTTGGAGTGAAAAACATTCAATGTTTTGGCTTTGACCAAGCCGAACCGTCATAATTATGGGAAACAACAATCATAAAAGTTTAACCAATTTTATAGTTAGCGGAACATTTCTTTAGCCTTTGATCTTTTTTTTTCAATCGTAATCCAAAGTCTGAGGTATCTATTACTTTATATTTTAAATTTATCTTGCATTTTATTTTTGTAACATTAGTTTTAATAAAATGGATTTATTCTCATCTTAATTTTATTTGTCTGGTACAATGTAATCCATTAAATTTATACAATTTATAATTTTATTATGAAAATATTTCAAAGATTTCATAAATTGTTTCATGGACCGTTCTTCAGGGTGGTTCTCTGTCAACAAATATATTTTGACGAATGGACGTTTACAGTTTTCTCAACGTACCTCCACACAAATACCCCACGTTCCACTAAAAAGGTGTACGGCAGAGATGGCAAGCACCAGGGGGAAAAGGGTATGTAATAAGGCAAAGGGAGGATGTTCATAGGGCGAGGGAAATGGAAAAAACATCCCCTTAAAATCCATGAAAAAAGGCTTATGGTGCCCCATGTACATGTTTGTATGCATGTTAGCGGAAAACTTAAAAAAAATTTCGTTTAAAAAAATTTTAATTTCACCCACTACAAAATTTCTCGGTTATATGAAATAGGAGGAACAAAAATGAACCCCAACCACTTATACGATAGACCACTTAGTCTGAGCCTGATTGAGAAGGACAAAACAGGGACGGTTAAGGAAATGGAATGTAGAATCATCAGAAGCAACTACAAGAAAGGAGTATCAGCAGGCTTTAGAGAAAATTATGAATAATGACAGGGAGCTGGGTACTATAATGGAAAAATAGAAACAGATGTAAAATGGGATATCAAAAGCTGAAAACGATACTATTGGAACAATAAATTATATAGGAAGAGTAAATTTCAAATAATAATCGTAAATATTCCGAAGTAAATGTTCAGAAGCGGGAACCAGATTAAACGCTGCGTAGATATCTAGTGCATTCGTGGGTGCATGTGTTTGTGTATATTCAATACCTTTTTATGTATTTGCATGTGTGTTAGTAACAATAATTTTTCCATGAATATAAGCGTCTGTGTGGGCATGAATTAGCATGTTTTTGTTGGTATTGCATGTAGTTGCGCTCTATTTTTACTGGTGGCATCCTAGCCCCCGCCACACGCCATTGCGGCGGTTTGGGAGGTATTATGTAGATGTAATTAAGAAAAGAACAAGGAAACTATGGATTACAAACGGAATGATTAGAAAGGTATACGGGAGAATAATTGAGTTATTTAAACAGAGATAGGTAGAAATCAGAATGGAGAGTTAAATAATAAACTGAGGCGGGAAACAAATCGAAAGAAGCGTGGTGGAAGACTCAATGTGGAGATAAGGAAATTATGCATACTAAAAAAGTAGTAAAAGGGTGAAATGATGCGCTATACAGTACGTAAGCAGAAAAGATCCGTGAAAATAATCAAAGATAAGGCAGGGAAATGATTGCCTGGAAGTGGGAACATCGAAGAGAGATGGTAGGAATAAATGGAAGAACTGTTTGGTAAAGTCATAAACGCCAGCAAGGTTAGACATATAATAAGAGAATACGACGTAGATGAGGATAACCTAGGCCGAAGCTTACCCGATGTGAAGATAAAGAGCGCATTAAGGGAATTGAAATCAAATAAGGCTGTGGGGTAGAGAGCATTCCCGTGGAACTACTTTAGGGTTTCGAAAAGGTGGAAAGAAGAGTTTTTATGGACTGCTTCTTAGCATATGTGAAAGAGGAATTAGCCCGGAAGAATTCACGAGATAAGTATTAGTCCCTATTTCAAAATCGAAAAAGGCAGCCAAATGAGAGGACTTCAGAATAATGTGTTTATTTTTTCGCGAAGTTGAAGTAGTTCTCAGGGTCACCAACAAGCGGATGGAGAGCTGGGAAAGTGATTGTTTAGGAAATGATCAGTTCGGGTTCAGAAAGGGGAGAGTTACGCGTGATGCCATTGCAGTAATGGGGTCACTAATAGAGAAAAACATAGATACAATCGGGATGCACTTTTCTGTTTTGTAGATTTTGAAAAAGCGTTTGATGGAGTGAACTGGGTAGGATTATTGAATTTATTGCAGACAATGAGTGTAATCCACCCGAAGGTCGGTTTGGTAGGTGACGGTAGAGTTCACCCAGTATCAAGCCCGACGGCGTGTGAGATTCACACATCAGGGTAGGGGGGCCAGTTCCTTTCCCTGTGCCACGTATTCCGAATTTTCGGTTGCGCTGCCACCTTTCTCAAGGGAGAGAAGGAAGGAACTCATTCCTTCTCTCCCTTGAGAAAGGTAGCCACGCCACCAATAATTGGAAATACTGGTGATACTTTTTTGTATTTTTGTTCGCTAGTGCTATCTTGATATGTATTATTATTCAAATCCGTGAGATTTTCACATAAGTTTTATCTCTATATCTATATAAATGTAGACACATATTGTATTGTTGTGTGTGCAGATTATATATATATATATATATATATATATATATATATATATATATATATATATATATATATATATATATATTCAACGATACAATACATAATTCTCAATGTTTTTTGTCGGCACTGTAGGAGCACCCTCCCATATATTTTTAGTTTTTTCCTTGCCTAGTAGCTGTAGCATGGGCATCATTTTAGAAGGAGCTGTTTAGAGTGAAGAGTTATTTGTGTATTCAAGGTAATGGAGTGGGGAGAGAGGGTTGGAAGGTACTCTGCGTCATCGTTTGTTTATTTTGGACGGATGACGCCATGAGTCCACGTTTTAATCAATATCTCTCCTTACTGACAGTGCACCGCAGCGACGGTATCCCCGCGGAACTGGCATACCACAATTTCCGCGTGCCTCTTAACGTTATTTCCTTCATTGTATCTCAAAACTGGGTCTTCGGTATAAAAGGACTGTGCTCTGGGCACAGAGTTTGTTTTATTCCCCATGATTCATGAAAATAATCCCTTAATTGAGCCCCATTTTGAATTCGTCATTTCGTGAACTTGATCACTAAGTCAATATTCTACACTTAAAAAAATGGCCCGCGATCCACTTAGAAGCTGAGATGCCCGGGATGCAAGCACAAGGTGGAAAGGGTAAGGGATGGGAGGGAGGGAGAGAGAGAGTAGTGCATGTGTTTAAGGGGTGAGGGAATGAGAATTTAAAAAATCAACTTAAAATCCATGACAAGGACCGGCACACATAAAATCGTCTTCTTAATGTAGTTTGTGGAATAGTTACTCACAGTGTTTCGTAAATTCGTAATGTACCGATGGTGCATGAATGATATCCGGTCGCCTTTTCCACGTAGCTTCCAGATCGTGGGATGCCATTTATGTGTGGAAGTACTGGATAGATGAAGCTTTAATTCCTTCCACACGTCCTTGCGGCGACTTGCGGAGTAGATTATAAATGTATTTTATTTATTTATTTAGTGTTAATCCGAAAATAGAACTTTTGGACTCTGTATAGGGCTTTTTAGAAATGATATAACATTAAAGACTATTACAAATGCCTTCGGAAGAGGAAAATCCACCTAGGCGGGAATCGAACCCGCGACCTCTGGATTGGCAGGCGAGGGTTTGGCGTCCGACCTGGTTTTTTTGCTCTTCGCGAGGGTTTGAGAAATCGATGGAATATAATGAAACCGAGCAAAAATGAAAAATGACGTGAATTATCCAGTCATGATCTTGCTCTTCTCTAGTTTCCATTCATGTAAATAGCATTTGAACGACTGGTGTAAATCAATTGCTGGCTAATTGATTTCTTAATAATTGTAATCGAACAATATTGGGTTAACTCCGGGTAATATACGAGGTTTAAGGGATGCTTCTGGTTGGAGGTTTTGATGGATTTGAGAGGAGATACAGGGTCGAGTGAAGAAGGTATCTAACTAGGGAACGGGCCTTTAAGTGAACGCACGGAAAGTAAAAGGCGATCATTTGTAGTCTGGAGGAATACTATTTCATTGCCATTCACCAATCATGAATCTTTGTAGGCTAATTGGTTATTGCCTTCTAGTCATTAATTCAGCTAAATTTGCGAAGACTGCGAAGTTGAATCCTCATTTTGTGAACAGCGTCCCGAAATCACGTTTCATTTTAGTATACTTGGAGATTAAGCTTGGCACGTTGCATCCAATTTCACTGGCTCCATCGTAAAATTATACAAACATTTCTTTAGTTCCTGAAACAATCCATAAATCTTTCCAATTGACGCCTTTGGGCATTGAATCCAATTTCGCTGGCCCCATCATCAAATTTTATAAATTCATCTCCAGCTCCCGTAAAACAGCATATACATTTCCCATCGATGTTTCCGATTATGACTTTCTAATGTATGAGATTGAAGGGACCCTTTCCAATTAAATAATCATTTCAATTAACGTAACACTTATTCATCTAGCAATCTACTCGGTGACACATGCCTTTTTGCTTCGGCTCCCTTAATACAACTTCCCTTTCTTATCGAAAAGAGAATTTGAAATGTAGTTTCGTCGCCCACTTTAAAAACCACAGCAGAGTTGGATTTAGATGACCGTGTCGCCTGTAATATAAGCCCCACGCCATATAACATCTAGGTCGCTTCGTATTTTAATTTTAAATACGCTACTTACTTCTTACCTTCTTGTGACCATTCACTTCCTATGGCAATTCATCTACATCCCATCTCATTGGCTCTGGAAATGACTTGACCGATACACTGAAATATTCAGTATCACCTCCGTCCGTTTCTTTTGAAGCAGCCCAATATGCAATGAGGTTAGAGTGGCACGATTGCCTTCTATTCATGGAAATTAAGATGTGAAGCAACACTTCATCCTTCTGCTGAGCTGATAATTACACGTTTATTTCCTAATTTTAAATATATCTTTTTTGTAGGGGCAATTAGTAAATATTTAATTTTTGCGAGTGGGTAACATTTTTCAGGATCCTGAGCAGAAAATTTGCTTTTAAAACAATTATTACTAATTTAGTGATCAAGGAAGCGACTGCGAGGATAGGCATCGTGACGAGTCTTCTGATAAAATTTCGCTCGTGTTCTCCACACATCGCTCATTGCGGATGAGTCCGATGATAGGCTTCAGGTTGATTAAAGATTGTCCAATTACCGTTAAAGAAAACATTCTACTGCTAACAGCAGTCTGAGTTTTTTATCATCAATTTTAGATGATGATTAATATTAAAGTTTGGATGCAGCAATGTTTAAAGAGTAAACATTTCCCTTTACAACGAAGGGCTGTCCTCTTCGTCGTTCGTTGAACCAAAGGCCAATGCTGGACGACTAACGCTTTCCTTTGATGGAAAGCGTTAGTCGTTGAGATGTTTAATGCTTCGGTTCTGCATACCCTCAAAACCTGAGCTCGGCCCTTCCTCAAAAGAGAGAATGTTGATCAATTGAGCTCCCACCTTCGTTCATCTGTTGAGTGGTAAAAACCTATAAGTGCGCAATTCGGAATCTCGTGTGACCGCTTGTCGTCCTTCGTGGAGTGAGCGGACGCCAAAACCGGGTTGCTTTCCACTGATAGCCCTCCCTTCACATACTTAGTCACTCATTATTATATGAAACTGCCCATTGCCATCATCGCAATCATCGAATGCTATCACTGGCAGGTTTCGAGAGTCCGCCGCTCCGCCGCCATGTGCTGTCGGCATTCAGTGCCAGTCATCAGGGTGAAGGTCGGCCCTTGTAGGTCTCTTGTCGAGATAATGAGAGAACCCAGTCGGGGAGTACCACGGGGATTGTGGGGATATGTTTTGCGGTGCGCTGGCCGATCCTTCGTGATCGCTCCCCAAAAGCGGTTTGTTTGTATTTTTTTTTGCTCGACAGCAGCCTTGGATTGGCAAACGGAGTGTGGAAGTGAATTGCACCTTGGGAATCGCCCGTGGCTACCGGGGACCCCTTGGGAGCAAATTCCCACGTGTCGGAATTGTTGTCCCACGGAACAAATTCCCACGGATCCCCGCTCGGGATCGCAAAGTCCTCATAGAGAGTGAATGGTAAAATGAGATGCAGAAAGGGGAATGCATCACGTTAGACCTAATTATGAATGCCGAACGCTTAAACTTGACGTTTACGTAAGGACAAGTTTAAGAACGCTTAAACTTGTCCTTACGCTTAATCTTAAAAAATGGGGCACCTAGGAAAAGTAAGTATTGTAATCTTGTGATATATAACGAGTCAGCTGTCATTCGTAAATGCTTCGCGTATAATGAACAGGTGATTCTGCAAATCGCGCTCTTGGTGGGCTTATATTCTTACGAAAGACCGTCTTAGGCTGCCACCAATGGAAGATTACAATGTGGAAGGACAGAATTCTTTGATGAATTTCTTTGTCTGCAGAAATGAGTTCGCAAACGGAACTACTTTGATGAAAGGGAGCGTTGACCGAACGCAGAAACAACGGCTCTTTTATTAGCTCCGTGACGACAATGAGTGCGTCGAGATTCGTGTGTGTATTTATAAGTACTCATAGAAGTAAACAAATGTATGAGATGTCATTGGACTGCTTCGGCTTTGTTTTTCCGCAAGTTTTACTAAAAATAGATAAAGCATGACCTCGTAGCTGGGGAAGTTACTTGGCACATTGGATGGAGGCGAACTGGCGAAATATAATTTTTGTTCCGTCAAAGAAATGCGCAGGGGCCGCACTCTAAAGGTGAGAAAGCTGGCTCGGAATCATTACGTTACGAAACGGGGAAGGGAGCGAGTTGTAAAAGAGAGATAAATGAAATGCCGATTACTGTCCCTGCGGAAGCTTTTGGCCTTGGCAAAACCCGTGAGTCGCAATAGCGCCACTAGAAACAACTGCGTATTCCGTTGCCTCTCGGCAAATGGGGCAAGCCGCGGTGAAAGGAACGAAAGACTTGATTGCTTCCACCAGCCTCGATAAAAATAAATTTTCGGGTTTTGAAACCAAATCGAAAATCGACCTTCCTGTCATCAATGCATATTATTTTGGCGTGAATTGCGGCCGTGGAATGAAACAATGCTTCGGGCGTAATGTTCAGGTCTGGAGTGTGAGGCAAGCACGGAGTTACTCGTGACGGCTCGGATGCACTCATTCTGGAGCGGTCTTTCCAGTTCTTTGTTTTGGGTTTTTGGCTGACCAAGGTTTCCAGCCAGATGTGAAAGAAGGAAGCGGCGGTCGTGGTATTAAGTATTTTTGCAGTAAAATCATGCGGAGTGAGAAATATTAATTATTTCTCCAACAGTAAAATGTTAAGTATTTTATATCAGGACAATATGCGGATCAGCTTTAAAGAAACTCGGCTTCCAATGCAACAATTTCAGAGCGTAAAAATCATTCGCCTTGACTGGGACTCGAACCCAGATCCCTCAATATCCGGTCGAGTGCTTTAGCCACTTAAGCTACCGAGGCGTCCTCTTAAACTCTGAAATTTTGGGGCCTTTAAAGGAACTAGATGTTATGACGAAATACCGTACATACAATGTCACATGTATTCGTAGTCGTGCGCGAGGCGCCACTGTCCACGAGGTTAAAGCCAACTTTAAACACGTATGGTGTTTTCCCTTTGACAAATTCCAAAGAAACTGCGGGAGATGCCGCAACAGTAACTTTTAACGGAGTCATCCGCTAATGAATTTTAATGCGAATTTTAAGGCGAATGATTTTTACGCTCTGAAATTGTTGCATTGAAATGCACATTAGCGGATGACTCCGTTAAAAGTTACTGTTGCGGCATCTCCCGCAGTTTCTTTGGAAACTCGGCTTCATAAAATGGGTGGTAGGGAAATGTAATGAAAAAGTCAAAGAGAGGTGTTATTTTGATCTAGTTAGACCTCATTTGGAATATGCCGCAAGTATTTGGGATCCTTGGGAGAGAATTTGGCAAAAAGAATTATATAAAGTCCAGAGAAAATCCGCCAGATTCGTTAAAAATTTTTAAGATAAGAACACAAGTGTGACAGGCCTCTTAAGGGATTTAGGCTTGGAGCCACTTGAAGTACGGAGAGAACAAGCGAGGCTTAGACTTCTAGAAAGGTTCAGAACAAACGAGTTTAACGATGAAACTAAAGGAATTATAATGGCCCCACACTTCTTAAGTAGATCAGACCACAAAGATAAAATAAGGGGGATAGATTCCAGGACAGATAGATACAAATACTCATTCTTTCCCAGAACAATCAGAAATCATGATAGTAAGAAACCGAAGTCACTTTAGAAATACTAAAAACATTGAATTTACAAGTAGGGACAAAATTATACATTGCAAAGATATTAGGTATACTTGTAGGTGCATGTGTATGTTAGTTGGTAGTTTGAGTGTTTGCATATGTGTTGGGTGTAATTTTCTTGCATGAATGTATGCCATGTTGTTTTTGTGGATGTATACATTTGTGGCTTTTGCATGTGGTTTTTTTCTTTTCTTTCTAAATTACGGTTGGTGTCCTAACACCCCCCGCCACACGCCCTTGCGGCGGCTTGCGGGCTATTAAGTAGATGTAGATGTAGATCAGTAGTGGATGAGCCGAGGATTAGAAAACATTCTATTCTCAGAGGGTCTCTTCATTTTCTCGTGACTCTACGAGCCTCACCATCTACCTCAAGTGCATTCCATACGCGTATCCAAGTTCTACGCAGCCTAGGTGAATTCCAGATATTAGTGACTCAATTGGGAAAACAAACGGTAGAGTTCAGTAAGCTATACCATTGTGCAAATAATTTCCTTACACGACCCAGAAATTTACAAAATTCTGTGACATTCAGGTGACCTTCAAGAAATATCCCCTTTATATCAGACATTGTAAGAACCGTAATTAAAGGCACCAATTAACTACATTATACGTGAGTTAACCATCTTAAATGATTAAACCATTTAGATAAGCATAGTCTTACCTCCTGTATGCATATTTAATCAAATAATACTTCCGTAAGCATCATTGTGTTAATGAGTAAAATGCGCCCCCCTTTCCAAAATGGCACACGAAGCCTTCACTGTCATGAAAAATTTCATTTTCAATCTTAATATTTAGATGTGGGCAATCTATACGGAGATAAGGGCTGTATCCAAGCATAAATGATGAACACAAAGTTGTTAATCAATCTGTTCTAGCCAACTTCAGCCAGAACGTATTAAGCTCTATTGGTCACTTTGACCTCAAACTTAACGATTGGCATAATGCCCTAGTGGGTCAATGGATCTGACCCCCATGGCTATCTTTCTGTTGACTTCTGTGTCGAGTAATAAATGGTGTATGATCCATTTCAAGCATCTGTAATAAAGCGACCATGAACTTTAGACAGGTCTACTATGGGTTTTCGCACTGCACTTAGGTGGAATTCAGAAATTTTAGGAAATCAATAAGTCCTATTTTTAACTTCTAAATAATAAAGAATCAAAATATCTAGCATCAGTTTTCAATTTTCTAGGTTTACTACAAATAAATGGAAAGAGGACAACTCAACAGTAATAAACTCCTAGAATATTGTTCAGTGCGTAACTTGTAGAAATTTTATTATCAAATAATATATTAAATGTTTTATATATTTATCTTTACCTCTCTCCCTCTTCCAAGTGGCATTATGTATACCTGATTTTTCTGTAAATTGATCACCTGATAATGTTACAAATGAAATGAATCCTTGTTCGTGAAAAATAGGTACATGAAGAAACGCTTAGTTACTTATTCATAGCCCTGGAATATGCAATGAGCACCTTAAATCCAGAAGAAGGTGTTAATGTTTTTATTGGAATAATGAATAGCATCAGAGATGGAGATGGGGACCTTATGGAAAACTCTGTCAAACAAGAACTAGATGAACTGGATACACCTTGAGGCACAATGGATTAGTTAGAAACATAATGAACGGGAAAATTGAAGGGAAGACCCCGCGAGGAAAACCGAGAGACAAGTTCATTGAACAAACTAAGAGGGATGTAAAACGGAAAAAATATTAGGGGATGAGAAAATCTACACTGAATAGGGAAGGACGGAGGCTTTAATAAAACTATCTTTTGAATTGAAATACTGATAATGATGGACAGTTACAAGGGGGAACTCAATAAATACTTATCAACTGCCACAATGTTCACGTCAGACATGAAGTGAAAGGTTTATATCGATTAAATGAAACTCATTTGACTTAGCAATTAATGTTAGAATTTTTATTTTAAGCTTATGCTAAATAAAACTCTCCCATTAAGAGGAATATTGGTGGTAATCCTATGATAAATATATTTCCTAATAATAATTATTTTCTGAAGCTATGCTGACTGTAATGGATACGTAACCTGGTATCTTCATAATTGGGTTATGATTATGAATTTTATAATGCGCTTTTAATGGCCGAACGCTTATTCATCCCTACGATGGCTATTTATTGGTGCGGTCATAATACAAATGAAATGGTTTCAAAACCATAAATTTTTAGACAAACCCCTTAAAATTTCTTTAAAACATTCCTTTATAGGGTTTACTTAATGCGTCCATTATTAATGACTAAGTTTCTCTCTACTATTTTTTCATATAGATATTATTATAGGGGATCGGGATTGGTGCGGTGGCTATCGTACTGGCTTCCCAGAGGGCTCGGGTTCAAATCCCGGCGATCTTGAATATTTTTCAGAGATATCTCGATCCCTACTCGAGGTGCTTTGTGGAGGTCACTTTGAGTGAGTACGCCGTCCGTCGGATGGGACGTTAAGCTGCGGACCCCTCGGCGCCTTTCGTAAAGAGTAGGCTAATGCCGACGCCGGGTTTCTCTCCACCTTTCATCCTTTCCTATCTATCCCCTATGGCGCAAATTACCTCAGCAGTCGGTCGCCTCCCCTAAATACTACCACTACTATTATTATATGATTTAAAGTTTCTGTCAGGTTGTACCGAGCGTCTTCAGTAGGGAAGCCATTGTTGCCGCTTATTTACCTGGGCAGCCGACTAGAATCCATCCGCTAGCCTACGTAGAGTGTGCTCATTATTTTTAGTGGACGCTCCGAATAAATCGTACCATACTCGCCACACACATGCCTACCTATATCCTTGCGGTTATGCTATTCGTGTTACTTGCTACCAGCAACCAACGCATTCATCTTGATTGCCGCTTGTAAGCATGCCTATCTTGCCCCCTAGGAGCGGAAAATCTCAGAATGAAAACTACGTACATCCATAGAAATTTGCTTAAGGTATGGTAGTTATACCAATGTCCAGTTCTCTGGAGAGCTCTAGAGTATTTTGATAAATTTAGACACTTCCATCTCTATCAATGACTACTTCATTGATAGAGATGTTCTCTCCCGTTCTCCCGTTCCGCTCCGGCGAAATATGGTCCCATAGTGCGGAGAAGGGATGTTTATGCCCTGAGAGTCGGCGTATCCACGCCTTTTCCTTGCTCACCGTCGCGGGACCATGAGATCATGGTGCTCTTATTTCCTTTCCTTTGACGGACAGCAAGCTGGTCATGCAGATCGAAGGCCACTGGATAAAGCCGAATACCGCAGTTCAGAGAAATTTACGAGTTACGAAGTGCTCCCTGGTGCTCGATATTTCCTTGTTCTCCTTGATGTTTTTGCGAGAGGGAGGATTTTAATTTACTCTCCGACCGCGATTTTCAGCGGATCAGGAATATGATAATAGAATAATGTGGAACGAACGCTTTAGGAGTAATTCGAGAAAAAATTTGCGGAAATAACTTCAACCCTTGGTTCTATTTTTTTGTATCTTAAGTTCAGTAGCATGGTTTCTGATGGTTGAGAAAAAGGGGGCTATACCAACAAAGTACCTTATCACTTTATTTTTGATTCGTCGAACCTATTTTGTGAATTTCTGAAGAAGGCTTTCGCAGCGTGCAGGTGAATTACGCAGGTTCGCGCGTTTCCTCCACGGCGGCTGAACATGACACGGCAGCCGATTAGAGAGAAGAAGCAGCGCTGACACCGCCGCGGGCCGTTTATAAATGGCGGCATTTTCGAAACAATCTCCACTTCGTCCTAGCCTGAGGACGCCTGTAGCAGAGCAGGTGAAACATCATCAACATGAAGCCAACGCGGAGGCGACCCGGAAACCTGCGTAATTAATCTGCTTTGCACATGGTATCATGATTGGCAGAACACTATCACAAATTAATAAATACTAAATCTAGAGTGAAATGCATTGATCTTGCACTGACAAAGGTATGAATGCCAAATGTTAAAGGGAACTTGGCAGTTGTAAATACTTAGTGGGGTATTTCCTTTTGACGTTGGAAGAATAATGAGATGGAGGAAATTATGCATCAAAAAAGAGGCAAATAAAGATAAAAAATGAAATGTAAGATTCTGAATTACATTTTGGTTGTTGGTATTACTTTGTTGTTTGGGGCCTCTGTATACGAATCAAACTTGAGATATCCGTTCGGTAAAGTTATTGGAGGATTGTGATTAGAGTAGACTCTGAACAATATGAAAAGTAGATTAGTGGAGTCAGAAATTTACTAATATACCACTACCGGAATCAATAGCACTAAGTCGTTAATCTCCATATTCAATCTTGGTTTTGATTGACCGTAAGGTAAACTCCTAAACGTATCTAAACACGTTCCCCTTAACCCCTAAACCGACAAGATTGTAAACCAGTAGGCATGGAAGTGACATGCAACTATAGCTCGACGCCTGTGCCAAATCTGCCAACCGCAGGCAGTGGGAGACAAAGAGTATTCCTTATGCCATATCTATGAACCTGTGCCATGGTAGACTGCCATAAGAGACCAAAGCTCCCACTGCACTGAACTCTCATACGTAATCCATTGATATCGTCTTGCGAGGTGAAGGTTAGTGCTCTTTAAGAAGCTAAGGTTACTGGAGAGTGTTGATATAAAAAAACAGTTGACTGTTGAACTATTGCCTAAATGAAATGCGCATTAAATCAAGGCATCTGAGGATAATCTAGCTAATTATGAGCCAGCTGTAAATCTTCCAGTCCCAACGACGCACAGAGGGAGAGAGAGGAAGATTCGTCACACTACACCATACGCAAATTATCTCAAGCGCTACTTAATCATCTATGAGATGCCAACACATCCCTGATAAAACCTACTCCCTCAATCATTTTCATTGTCTCAAAGGTCGACGTATGAGCTGAACCGATTTAATATCTCGTGTTTTTATTATGATCGTCAGGAGTCACGCGCTACAATTTAGCTCAAATAAATAAGGCAACACAATTCCTATCAATATTCCTCTCAAGGAAATATTTCATTTTTCTGGAGGATACAGGTATTTCCTGTACGATCCTTGGTAGAAATTAGATTATGTTGTAAATGTTTTTCGTGCATCTATAACTATTGCCCATGTAATATCATTTTATATCTGATTATTTATTTTATTTTGTCCTTCGTACATGTCTTGTTGCCAAATGTCCGCTATTGTCAAGAAGCTTGTCTTGTCTTGTTATCAGTTTTGTTGTGGGCAGAAAAATATGGTTTACACAACAATTCACCCCGAGGCCTTTCGGTCAGCTGGCGGGTGCGTTATTCTTGGATAAATTTCTCAGCAAAAACCGCCGCTATCGAAAATTTTATATCCACACTGAACCCTAAATCAAGCGGTTATCAGTATGGTTCATCGCAGCCCCAAAACTAAGAGGGTTCTAGTACTATTATCTACTATTGGTTTCATTGAAAACAATATTGACTACGATTGGAAACCCTCTTGATTTTGCAAATCGGTTGACTTCAAAGTTAAAATAAATTACAAAAGTTAAAATAAAGTATATTATATAGTATATCTCCTTCTCCCTCATCTTCTCTTCCGTTCTATTATTTCCTGTAAAACAGTCTTTAAAAAGCATTCCAGCACAATAAGACTTGATTTGCCGCTAACCTAACTGATTTTATGAATTACCCACCGACTTTTATTCCTATCACCAGCTATTCTCACGGTTCCCTTGCCATTTCCTTACACTTGCGTTGACAAGAACAGGTGATAATGGCCCACCTGGTCTTACTTCTCTTCCTAACACTGCCCATTCGTACTCGCCACCGCCACCCGCACCGCCCAAGTCTGAGACGTGTAAGTTTCGGACAAGTCTCCTATCATTCCAATATACTCCTATATCCTGCAACACATCCATTAATTCTACCAATTCACTCTCATATCACGCCTTCTCGAAGTGTGCGAAAAAGACAAATATATCCTCCTAATTGTAATTATTTATGTTCCTCTCTATAAGTGTTCTCATTGCTGATGAGGCACCACGCGTACCTCCTCCCCTTACTGGACCTGTACCACTTAAGATGCGTGAGAAAGCAAACTTATATTTGTTCAGTCTTCACACACAGCTGTCTTTCACTTTTTTGGGAAAGAAACTGAAATCAGTCTGACGATGTCTTCCTCCCTCATGAATTATACGAATCACATAGTTTGTATAAAAAGTATCGGGAAAAGTTTCGGAAAACAAGATTTATTTCAGATCTTGCTACAATGCCACAAAATTCTTCAAAGTACATCCCTTGAGTGTCAACACACTTTTGCCAGTGGATTTTACACGACTTGAAGGCTCCCTGGTAGATGTCATATTTTAATTATGCTGGAAAAATTCAAACAGATAAAAATTTTAACTTTTTTGCATAAAAATTACTGTCACCTGTGAATTGTTTACGATGCCGGCTACGAATCTAGTTCCAGACGCTTGCTGTTCATTAGGTGAGTTTCAAAAAGTTGATCGACAAAACGACTGATCCATTTGAAACGTACTTGGGCCCTTCAATAAGACCATAGAAAAAGCAAAAGATAGCGCTCGTAGTATCGGAAAAAGGTTTGCTTTTAGTAAGCCTCATCTCTAAGTGGATTGCTGTTTTCAAAAGTTGTAGCTATACCCATCACTTGATTTCATTTTCATAGTCGATTGAAGCATCAAACTAGAATTTCAATTAGAATAATGAAAAAAATGTTTCGTGTGGTGATTAAACATTTCATTCTTAAAGGCTTAACATCAAAAGAGATCAAAGCCGAGTTGGATGAAGATCCTGGCACGCCTACTCCTCTGTTTGCGGTTGTTTATAATATATAAAACGTTGTTGAAAAAAGTTGTTCATGAAACGTAGCTGCACATCTACGTACAAATGATGAACATCGTTCGGGACGTCCAGTGGAAGTGACTTATTCAAAAATTATTTACAAAATCAACGATAATTTTTAGAGTGATGGACGAGCGATCTGGATGGTGCGGTGCCTAACGTACTTACTTCCCACCGAGATGGCCCGGGTTCAAATCCTGGCAGCAGACGCGGATATTTTTCAGTGGTATCCCGATCCCTACTGAGGTGCTTTGTGGAGAGCACTTTGAATGAGTACGCCATCCGTCGGATGGGACGTTCAACTGCGATCCATTGGCGCCTTTCGTTCAGAGTAGGCTAATGCCGACGCCAGGTTTCTCCACAACCTTCCTTTTACTTCCATCCCTAATGGCGCAGATGACCTTAGCTGTCAGTCGCCTCCCCTAAAACTACTGCTACTCCGAATCAAACTTCGCGAAATAGTCGAGGCTAAAGGCATATCATAACGCAAAATAATTTAAATTTTGCATGAAAAATTGGGTTTAAAAAATCTCGGCAAGGTACGTGCCGAGGAATGGGGAATTGACCTAATCGTGTGGTCGATTCGGAGGCTGGTTTGGTGCTCTTCCGTCGCAATTCTGATGTGTTTTTGTTTGCGTCGATACAAAACTTTGGACGAAACATGGATACACTACAACACTCCAGAGGCTGAGGAATAGCCGAAACAGTGTGTTTCTAACGGCGATCCGATTCCGAAGATTTCGAAGATGGTGGATTCGGCAAACAAGGGGATGGCCGCGGCTTTTTGGGATGCACGCGGAATCACCTACAGCGATTACTTGCAAAAAGGAAAAACGACAAATGGTGAGTATTATTTGCCGTTGTTGCCCCGGTTGAGCGCAGAAATCAAGGGAAAACGTTCTCATTTGGCAAAGAAAAAATCTCTTCCATGAAGGCAATGAACAGGTGCCTATCTGAGCAGTTTCGTTTGCGAAAATTATGGAATTAAATTCCAATGTTTACAAAATCCACTGCATTCCCCAGATTTGGCCCCCAGTGACTTTTTTGAATTTCCGAACTTGAAGAAATGGCTCGGCGTAAAACAATTCACGTCGACCGAGGAGGTCATTGCCAACACACATGCTTATTTTGAGGATATTCCGAAATTCTGCTTTTGGAGGAACGCTAGAGAAAGGGTATAGCTAAAAGGATAGAGCTAAACGGAGATTATGGTGAAAAATAAAAAAAATATTTACCCAAAATTTTTTCCTTTTCTATTTTTCCTAAGGACTTATTTAACGACCTTTTCTTTACATTGAATGAATGCCGTGTGGCCCAGGGCCTCCCACATTACGTAGAACACGATTACTGCGCATCTAGTTGTTTTAATTCAGTGTGTGTCGAACGGTTTGTCGTCGGCTGAGATGCCCGCGAATGTTCATGTTTTCGCTCCCTCGTTCGCCGGCGCTCCATTTGGGGGGGAGTGACGGTGACACAGAGATTGAATACCGCAATCCGGGCGAGCAGCACAATTAGAACAAAAAGAAGCCCGGGGGAAGGGGAGGGGTCGTTCGAGGGCAGGAGAGGGGGCGAGAGAGGCAGAGAGTAATTCTGCGTAGAAAACTGCTTCGTGTGCGACGCGCCTCGGACAGCTTTCGACACCAATACACCCCTCCCTTCCACTGCCTCTCTCACTCTCCCATTCCTCCTTCCCTTGCCCCCTCTCGATCTCCCCCGGAAGGATTTCGACTCTCCGTCTGCTGAAATGGGGCCAAAGATTCCCTGTCGTTCCCCGCCGGCGCGCTGCGAAATTAATTCTTTGGATGCAAAGGGACTCCGACGCCAAGATTCCCCGCGTTTAAAATTTCATAGTTCGTGCGTTTGTGCGCCCGCGGAGGTGTGTAACCATGGCTCGTTGACTCTCTTGAGATTCTGTTCAACGCTGACGCACTAACTTCATTGCTACGTAGATCTCAAGTTTCCTATCCAGTGCTTTAGATTCGAGAGGACAGAATTCGGCAATGGAAATATTTATCATCTATGGATACGAAATTACCTTGATTTTGTGTACAGGTGTTCACAGTGATTCCACCCATGTACTTAATAGGTGGCTCAGGCTCCCGAATCGCTCATTCCAGATATTATTTGAATTTCAATATAGCATCCTTAAAGCACATACGTTGTATCGATTGGGTTAATTGAAAAAAATAGGCCTCCGGAAATGTATGTTGCATAATCTTTCTTCAAGAGTGTGCGATTGACTTGAGCATGAAGTCACATTGGCCACTCACTAATACCACCTAAAAGGGTCATATTTTTGAACGGGTAAATACATAATAGATTTTAATAAAAGTAGTTGATAAATTAGCTTTATCTTTCCTGCTCTTACAAATGCGATAAAATGCGCATAAATGTGATTTTTCCGGAGTTTGCACTTTGAGTACCCGAAATTTGGAAATATATTGGCGACAGCAGAAAATGGCAATCCATACTACAAGGAAGTATTTAAAGTGAACAGAATGTGTACAATTTCATATAAAAGAAGGCAAATCGTACTTGTAACCGTATGATATTTGGAAATAAAATATAGTATCACATTTAATCCGATTTCGTTCGAAGAAGCGAAACATTTCAGCTGAAATCAAGTTGCGCATTTACCTTTACGTACATGACATGGTTATCATGCCTAAACATGCATCGTGTTCGCCCCTGCTGGTAGCGTTATACTGTTTATACATGCGAATACTTAATACATAAAAACTAAATTATTTTGTTTTAATATTAAGAAATTTAAGAACAATAGTCAGGCTAGCACCGCATTAAGCTGGTAGCTTAGATGTGGCACTGGCCTGACTATCGCGATTTTTTCCAATTGTTTTACTAAAATTTCTTAATATTAAAAACCAAACAATTTAGTGGTTATACATTTTATATATATACCTATATATAAATATATGTTTATATTTTTCTATATATATATATATATATATATATATATATATATATATATATATATAACACTTTTTGAAAGTCTCACGGACGTGAATAATAATGTATAACACTTAGCACTAGTGGACACAGACAAAAACACAGAAACACACAAAAAAGAGACTCACTATTTTTCGAATTTTCAGTGGTCGTTGCCACCTTTATCAAGGAAGAGAGAAAGAGAGGTTCGTCCGGAAAATAAGTGTACTGAGCTCAGGAAAAAAAATTATTACACTTTTACATATCTTAAGCTAATATTCCTCAAAATAGGACCCTTGTGAGTCGATACACTTGTTCCAGCGGCGTTCCCATTCCTGGAACGCTCCCGCGAAGGCATCATCGGGAACCTCTCGAAGACACGTCGTCACGGCCTCTTTGACGGCGTCCAAAGTCCCGTATCGCGTTCCTTTCAACCTCCTCTTTATCTTCGGGAACAGAAAGAAGTCCGGTGGTGCCAAGTCCGGGCTGTAGGGCGGGTGCGGCAGCGTTGCCACGCCGTGCTTGGCCAAGAAGTCCGACACGACAAGGGCGGTGTGAGACGGCGCATTGTCGTGATGCAGCCGCCAGATGTTTTTGATCGCTGGCCGGACGCGGGCGACTCGTTTTCGAAGCCTGTCGAGCACTTGGACGTAAAATGCAGCATTTACAGTTTGTCGTTCAGGTACAAATTCGTAGTGGACGACTCCCCTTTTGTCAAAAAAGACAATGAGCATCGCCTTGATCCGAGATTTGCTCATGCGAGCTTTCTTTTGACGGGGTGATGATGGGGTGTGCCACTCCGCACTTTGTCTCTTCGACTCCGGGTCGTACTCAAAGATCCACGTCTCGTCACACGAAACAACGTTCTCTAAAAAATGTGGATCATTTTGGCAGTGATCCGCAAGTTGTGTCGCGATTTCCAAACGATTGAGTCTTTGATCATCACTGAGGACTTTCGGCACCAACTTTGCACAAATTTTTCGCATCTGTAATTGCTCCCTAATAATCTCGTGCACTATTGTTTTTGGCACATTACACTGCTCTGCTATCATCCGAACACTAAGACGACGATCAGAGTTCAGTACATCGCGAACTTTTCGCACATTTTCGTCGGTGAGTGTCGTTGATGGGCGTCCAGGCCGTGGTTCGTCGTCGACCTCTTCTCTGCCCTCCACGAACATCTTGTGCCACCGAAAGATCATGTTTCTGGACATGGCTGACTCCCCGTAAGCCTGGTTAATCATACCGACAGTTTCGGTAGACGATTTCCCAAGCTTTACCGCAAATTTGATGGAATAACGCTGCTCCAAAAACTTCGGCATCGCGTTCCGTGACGTGGGTCGAGCGTGGAGGTTCGCGTTAACAGAGCTCCTCACTACACCACAGCTCAGAGCCGACTGCCTTTTTCAGCGTCGCTTGCCAACATACCCCCCTCCAATCGCAGCCCGTCAGAGCGGTGCTGGGCGCGCCTGGAGCGGCGGGAAAAAATCAGTACACTTATTTTCCGGACGAACCCTGTACATTATATATATATATATATATATATATATATATATATATATATATATATATATATATATATATATTTAAGAAAAGACTTTTGAAAACTTTGATATGGAGCGTAGCTATGTACGGCGCGGAAACGTGGTCATTGAAGCAGGAGGATAGACGTAGATTGGAGGCTTTTGAAATGTGCTTGTGGGGAAGAAAGGAGAAGGTGAAATGGACCGAGAAGAAAACAAATGAGGAAGTACTTGGTATGGTGGGCGAAGAGAGAGGTTTGTCGGGAGATACTATATCCTATGGAGGCAGGAAAAATGGATGAAGGGCGTATTGATCGGTAGTGGCATGTTGAAGACTGTAATAGAGGGGAGTATGTTAGGCAAACGAGGAAAGGGCAGAAACAGGATAGCCATGTTGGACGGAATGCAAGGAGGAGGGAAGTACTCAGAGATGAAGATGGACCTGATGTACAGTAGGATGCGGGATTTTGTGTTTTGTTAGGAGAAATAAAATATTTATTTGGTAGTTGTGCCCATCCAAAAACCTACCTTAACCGGTAGATTACCTTAAAAAATATGTATATATATAGTGGGTCGCGGTAGTCTAGGGGTAGAGCGTTTGACTACTGACCCGAGGGTCCCGGGTTCCATTCACGGGCAAGTCTCTGGGCACATGTAGCTCCACCCAAGCTTTGTGATTTTTCGGGTACTAGATCTTCCAGGGAAAGCATAACCGGCACAGGGAAAGGAACTGGCCCCCCTACCCTGATGTGTAAATATCACACGCCGTCGGGTTTACTACTGGGTGACCTCTACCACAGAAAATATCCACGAGAGATGGAAAGAATATATAGAAGCACTGAATGGTAAAGAACTTAGGCCAACAAGGTTAGATATAGAAGAGGTGCATGACTCAGATGAAGATAGCTTAGCTCCAGACATACAGGGCATTAAGAGAGATGAAACAAGGTGGGGATAGATAACATTCCTGCGGAACTACTGAAATGTTTAGGAAAATATAGGAACTACTGTAATTTAGGAAAATAATACTCTATATAGACTGATTCGTATTATCTATGAGGACGGAATCTGGTAGGAAGACTTTGTGAGATCAATGTTAGTTCATATTCCGAAAAAGGTAAAGGCTACATCATGTGAGGACTACAGGACAATAAGTTTGATATCCCACACAGCTAAAGTTGTTCTCAGGATCATCAGCAAAAGGATAGCGAGTAGGGCAAATGATTATTTACGGAATGATCAATTTGGGTTTAGGAAAGGGAGAGGTACGCGTGATGCCCTTGCAGTAATGAGATCACTAATCGAGAGGAATATAGAATATAATCAGGACGTATTTGCCTGTTTCGTAGATTTTGAAAAACCGTTTGATAGAGTGAATTGGGAAAATCTAACGAGTATATTGCAGAAAATAGGAATAGATTGGAGGGAAAGGAGGCTAATCCGCAACCTGTACATGTCTGACTGCTCAGGTGAGATAGGGGAACGGGGGGAGTCTGGATGAGCAGTGTTATGAAGAGGTGTAAGACAGGGTTGCCCATTATCACAGTTGCTGTTCAATGTATACGTGGAGGAAATGATTAAAGAGAAATGGGAAAAACTGGAAGTAGGAATGAAAGTCGGTGGGGAATTCCTAAAATCAGTTAGGTTTGCTGATGAGCAAGCTTTAGTTTGTCCGTCAGCCAAGGGGTTGCAAGCATTACTGAGTGCATTGGAAAGTCAGTGCGACAGATATGGGATGATATTCAATATTAACAAAACAAAGGTTATGCGATTTTCTGGAAAGAAGAAGGTTAAGCTAAGCATTAAAATAGGAGGGCAAAAACTAGAGTAGGTAGAACAGTTTACGTATCTCGGAAGTGTTTTGGACCAACACGGTCAAAGTAGTAGGGACGCTAGGAATTTGCGCTAGGCAAAGAGGCTTTCACAAGGAGGGAGTTGATGGGAGGGACGTTGAGTAAGGATGTTAAGAAAAGACTCGTAAAAACTCTGTTATGGAGGGAAGTTATTTACGGCGCGGAAACGTGGTCACTGAGGTAGGATTACCCACCAGCCTTCAGGTCTAAAAATTATATCTACGTTTGTGCTTTGAATAAAGTGATGATATTCAGCGAATTTATTTTTTAAACTTCGGTAGTTGACCAAAATTATAGATAATTTTTGCTTGACACTACGGTTGCTTGGATATACAATGGGGTTCTTTTTTATTATTACAAAAATCTCAAACGTAACTTTCCATCCTATACCATATGATTCACATTGATTGACCGATTGCATACATACCTGTATTTAGTACTTGTTCTCGCTTCATTTAACGCTAAATTATTTAGCAATGAAGATGTTAGAGGCCCTTTATTTAACCTACGCGCTGGCCTACACTCTTATCTAAAAAGCGTTTCATTGCTTGAATATCAAACCCGAAGCTTGAATATCAAGCCCAAACGCAGAGGCCTCAGACGCGTAATACACATCAGAGCATTTCAGGTCTTTCCTACAGGATTAGATTTCCACCTGAAGGTAGACCCCGATATCCCAGCATAAATGACCCAACCCCTGATTTGAGCCTTCCACTCGGCTTCAAACTAGAGTTCCACGATCAATCCTCAGGACAAGGCCAAAAATTGCTGGCACTAATTTAACCCCATCGACATCACTTACCCGCTTCACATTTAAGTTTAATTCTTTGAGTAATGTAGAATATCCTCAGATCCGTGCTCTATGGAACAGTGGAACCCTACATGAGCCCCTACCTGCAGCCTGGAGCCCTACGTGTCCACAGCCTATGCTCCTACCGCCTTCGCTACCTGGGATACGACACCACCACTAGTAATTCACTAAGCCGTCAGACAGTGGCCGATACCGTGATGGTCAGTCCTTTCTCGAAATTGGATCGTCACACGCCTGCCGTTGCTACTTTCTGTCACTATAATCCCTCCTTCCTATTCTGACGGCTCTGTCTCGGTGTTGCTCTCATAGAAGCAAAGGTAGGGACTGGGGATACCAAAGGGTCATCTTAAATAGTTAGTAACCAAGAAAACTCTTCATTGTTTCCAAAAACACAATGGAATACAGGGTTGAAATAGCTTGATCCATTAGGTAAATGTGAAAATGTAACAAAACGTGTACTATTGAATTTCTTACATTGTCTATTTCGTATAACAACATAATTTCTTCGGTCCAAAATATTTTTTACGCCATGTACGTATTGTTTAATTTCCGGGGTACCAAATTGTAATTCTTAAAAATTTGGTAGGAGCTTAAATGTCCTTTACATTGATGCCAATGTTGTTGCTTTTGCATAAATAGCGCATGTACAAAATACGAGTACGCCTCGTTCGCCTTATACTAATGCCGGTTGTTGCTCCTCCGTAATCAGCCTGGTGTTATGACACCAATCGTAAGAATCACTCTTGTGACCAAAGATTAATTGGGTTAACGGGAAGCAAATTTTTCAAAGAAAACAACATGGAAAATTGAAATTATTACTACTTACGTAATTGTGTTTCCATGAGGTTTAGTTGTTGTGGTCAGAAGATGTACGAGTATGTTGTGAAAACAGACAAGAATTTCAATGTCGAAGTAATCGAGATTCATTTGGTTGTGATTTCTGTATGCTATCATCATCATCATAATCTCGGATTATTCGGCCCCGCGGCAGGTTTTCTCATGGTTGACCTCCAATATCTTCCGGTCTTCAGTCATTCTATTCATACCTTCATATTTTCTCCAATTTTAATCGTGTCCAATACCATATATCTCCCTTTTCCTCTATTTCCTTAAATCATTCCCTCTAAACCGTCTTCAACAAGCATTACTTCCTCATACTAATTACCTTTACTAACAGTTATTACACTTAATAATTATCCTTTATTCTTTGATTATCTTTACCATCTCTCTCTCTCTCCTCCAATCCTTCCAAGCACTTTTTCATTCCTTTCTCTATCCTCCCATATGCATAAATCTTTCCACCCCCTCCAGATCCACATTTCGAAGGTCTCAATGCTTTTTACTCCATCTTTCTGCAAAGTTCATGTCTCTGCTCCGCACAACATCGCACTCCAGGTTCAACATTTTGCCAATCACTTCCTCAGTTCCTTTTTCAAATGACCGCGCAGATATTTCTTCTTATTATTGAATCTCTTTTTTTCCACAGGTTTGATTTCCTCGGAGCAGAACATGCCATCAGTGATGTCACTTCCCAAGTACCTTAAGGCCTCTACATGTTCGATCACTTCACCTTCCAATGTGATGGTGGCCCTTTCCCCTTCACCTCGCATCTCCTTGTCTTTTTTTGCTTGTTAACATACCATATCAATCTTAAGGCTACCGCGACGTCTATCTGATGGATGTTCCATGCTGCTTCCGGAAATTACCGTCGCGTAGGTTGGCTTGTTGGGCAACAGTTTCGCTCCCAGTCTTGGAGGCGTCTTCAGATTGAAGTGATCTTTGTTACAATTTCGCCGCAATACAAGGATGTACTTCTGCGAGTCACTGGCTGCCCTGAAGCGCTCTGATTGGATGTTTCTGGGTGGTAAATAATCTGGGTGGCAATAATCAAGGTGGTAAGGCGGAATTTCCCCTTTTCCACGGTTAAGCCAGGGTGTAGCCGTCCTCACGGTTGAAATTTTTCGGAATTTTCATTATTTCTTCCTCTCATTTTATGAGTCTCGGGAAATAGCGTTTTTTCCTTGCCAGCACTTTTGTTTGGTCGAACTCAATTATGTGCCCTGGGTCCGACCACGCATGTTCGGCGATTGCTGAGGGTCGGAACTTTCTTTTCAGTGATCCTTTGGTGCTCCTTAATTATTCCTCTAATGGACCTTCCAGTTTGGTCAATATCGGATTATGCACATGTGCACTTAATCTCATACACTCCTTCATTCATGAGATCTGGGATCCGGTCCTTGGGCTTACGGATGGTGTCGCCGAGTTTTCCTGTAATGGAGAACCACGTCATGCTTCCGTATGAGCTTATCTTTTCCGCCGTTTCGGCGACGTGCAGGGTGGTGGTATATGCAGCCGGTTTTTCTTTTCAGGCTTATCCTCGGTATGCTTCCTTGCCAGAATCCAGTCTTTCGTCAGCTCCTTTTCTTTCTTCGTGGTCCGTTTTAGGATCATTTGTTTTGGGTATCCATTCTTTTCTAGCGCGGAGATCGGGTGTCGTTTCTCCGAGGGAAGCATTCGGCGTCTGAGATACTTTAGGCGCGATGAACTGACGTATTGACTAGTTAGCTCTTCTGGGCGGGATGGTGGTGTGATCGTGCATCTAAATACCGATCGGTATTGGCTTTCTTGCGATAAACGGCATGGCCAAGGCTACCATTGGATATTCTGCTCAACAGTATATCCAAGAAGTGCTGGACACCATTCTATTCAATCTCCATGGTTCATTTTATGGTAGAATGTTTCCGATTTGCGTGTTTCAGGAACGACTAGTTCTTATTTCCCGTGTAGCCAGATGACGAAGGTGTCATTAACGTATCGGGTTCAAAGAGATGGTTTATTTGGCTAAGACTATATTGCCTTCTGCTCGTTATTCTCCATGAAAATATTAGCCACTACCGGAGAGAGTGGTGATCCCATGGTTGCGCCTTCATTCTGCGGAAAGTACCAATCATTCCTAAGGAAGTATGAGTCCGTTAGGTAGAATTCCGCGAGGTCCGGTAAATCCTTGGGTACCTCTCCGAGATGAGATCTTTGATGAGTAGCATGTTGGAGTAGTATTCGTAGACAGGGATACTACGTCAAAGCTCACCAGCACCTCTTCTTCCTTGACTTTGGCCTTCCGAATGATGTGAATAAGATCCGTAGAGTTTTTCACGAATGAGTCAGTTCTTCCGGTGAAGGGTTGGAGGACACGTGTATCGTATTGCGCCAGCTTGTACGTTGGTACGTCGATGTTGCTGACGACGGGTCGCTTGGAGTATGGACAATCTTAGGTCCCTCTCGCGGACCTAAGGTAGTCCTTACAGACAGGATCGTCCATTAGATGCATAATTAAGGAGCGTCGAAGGGCCACATTAAAGAAACCTTTCCGAATCTCGGCAATCACCAAAAATGCCTGTTCGGAACCAGGTCACCCTATTGAGTTCCAGCACTGATAAGAGAAAGACGCTATTTCCCGAGACTCATAAGAGAAGCGGTATAAATAATGAAAAATCCGGATAATTTAAACCGTGAGGACGGCTACACCCTGCCTTCCATTTGGAAAAGGAGAAATTCCACCATACCACCAAGGAACATCCAATCATAGCCCTCCAGGTCAGCCAGCGTCTCCTATATACATCTTTGTATAGCAGCCGAATCGCAACGGAGATCACTTCGACATGAAGATGCCTCCGGGACTTCAACTGTTGTTCAACTAGCCAATCTACGCGACGGTGATTCCCGGAAGCAGCATGGAACATCCAAAATTCAATATTCTTTAGATTTGTATTTAATGTCTGATAGCCTCTCTGTGACTTTCCGGTTACCATCTGCCAGTACAGCATATCTGTCTATTATCAAGGGGTACCAAAGAGGGGCTCAAGATGTTTATTGTTAGAGACGTTGATATCCAAATTTCTTCTTTGCGCCTCCTGAGGTTGATCAAAAACTAGATAGACAAGATTACCTTAATCTATAACATTTGGTCAACTCATGCCGAAACTCCAAACGGTGCGATTATCTGGTTACTAGAATTCCGTAATGATTTCACCGCACAAAAGAACTGCCCTCTCTGTGGGTGGTACACGCACGCCGAATGAGGTTTGGTAAACATGGTGACCTCCACACGTAACATGTGCTGTAGCAAAACCGAAGGCAAAGGCCTACGCTACACGGAACAGATTCTTCCATGAATTCATACGTTACTATTAGCTGATTCCTGTTTATTTTTGGATGTCTATGTCTATGTTTGGATCTATAGATTCCCATATATCTTATTTCGATCCTTTGCCTGCGTCACTGCAATTTTCTTGACGGTTTGCGTTGGTGGAAATTCGCAGTTTTTAACTTCTTCATTATATTATTTCCTTCAATGTAAAAGATGAAAGTAGTTCTTTAAAACTAAACATTATTTTTCCATTTTTTATATTACCGAAGCATTTACTATACTTAGGTTATTTACATAAGAGATTTGGTGCCTTGCATTCAGGAGGAATTATTATAATTTTATAAATACAAGATCACCGTAAAAAGCGTTTTGCATTTATCTTTTGGAATACTCATTCAGAAAAGTTTCTTCGCTGAACATTAAAAAATAGTTTCATTTTATAAGTTTTACAAATATAGAATCCCTAAAGTGTGATAACGTAATGACATCCCTGTGAAAGCAGGTTTTCCTATGCACGTGAGAGATTTCGGTGACAACATCTGGATTCTAAAAGCCAAGACTATGGAAACTAAATTATATACGGGCAAATGGCGTCATCTAAAAACCAAGGAATCAGAAGGCCTTTCGCCTCTCGCTAGGCATGTATGGAAATATATCGATTTTATTTTACTTATGTCGTTGTAAGTATACATTTTTTTACTGTAGGTAATAATAATTTTCTTCATTTTTTTCATTGCTTGACTTAATGGTTAGCTTTATTGAGTTTATATATATGATATATATATATATATATATATATATATATATATATATATATATATATATATATATATATATATATTTGACGACTATGTATCTTTTGGGGCGAGATTGAGACTTTATAGTCCCTTCTTCCACCTAACCCATACACATTACATTCAAGACAATTACAAACACCCCAGCCACATGTGGAGGAAAACCCACCTAGCCGTGACCTCTGGGTTGGCGGGCAAGGACGTTACCCCGCCGCTACCAGGGCCGGCAAGAGGCTTATGAGAAATAGGAAGACTAAATTAAACATTACAATTGGAGGGTTTAAAAAAAGATCAGGTGGAACAATAAAATCACAATGAAAAATGCGGAAAAATATCTGGTAATGTTTAGTCTCAGATTTGTAAATCATGTAATCTGTTCTCATGGTTTCACATATCATTTCATTCATTCAAGGCTAGTATTCTACCTATCCACTCTCATGGACTACCACGGTGACTGGTTGTAGGACTTGTGCGTTCCGATGATCCCTAGAGCTGTGCTGGCGGAAGCAATGACAATTGCTCCTGGTAGGTTCACCCATGCCAGATAGGACGAATGTTAGGAGCAGGACGAAAGGTAGTCCGCGCCTCGTCTGCGCCAAAGATGTTCCCTAGTTAGGCGACTGCAAAGATGTCTGACCCCAGTGGGGCGGCCATGAGTGCTGGTGTAACGTTAAAATACTATGGAGGAAGGCATCGGAAAACCACATCAGTTATTAATCCCAATATTTCAATGATGAACAGTATAGAGAACATAAAGTCCTGGCAAGTACAGGACTCGGTCCAATCAATCGTGTGTCGTGCCCGACAGCGTGAGAGGCAGGGGTTGTTGTCATCTCACGAAACCATTGCAAAACAAAACATACAGCAGCAGCACAGAAACAGAAGGCACAGAAGAAGACCGAATAAGTTAGAAGAGGAACTTGGAATATTAGGACATTGTGGAGGACGGGAAAAGAAGAGACTATAAAGAAAGAGATGGAAAGAAGGAAATATAGATGTTTTGGGTCTCGGCGAGGCATGATGGAATGATAGGTGGGATAACTGGAGTGATATTTAAAGAGTAATAAACAGCGGAGGGTCCGAGAGGCAGCAAGGGGCTGCTATAGTATTGAATAAAAAGGCATGAAGAAGCGTAATTAGTATTCATCCGATTAAAGCCGTTTATATATCTATCTTCAGCAATAGGAAATAATCGCAAGTGTTCTTGAAGTCAATCATTTGATAGTGAAGGGTGATTAGAATATGACGGTAGTCGAAGGAAGAGATGGAGATGAACCGGGGAATTACGGCTAAGGCACGAGGAAAGACTGATGAGAATGCAATTCAGTTCTGCAGGAAACGGGTTAATCATTACCAACACTTGGTTTAGATGCCACAAATAGTGTAGGTATGCATGCAAAATACCAAGTGACTCAGAAAGGTATTAGTTAGATTATGTTATGGTTAAACACATATTTAAGAACAGCGTGATCAATTCGCGCAGTTTCCTGGTAGCAGATATGGACTCTGATCACAATTTAATAGTTAACATGTGTTGCGTCCGATTCGGAAAAATAAGGCAAGGGAGGCGGGTTAGGAAATGGAATGTAGAAGCATTAACTGAATTGACAAGGTAGGAGTATCAGCAGGCTGTAGAGGAAATTATGAATGAGGGAAAGAAGCTGAGTAATATCGAGAAAAAATGGGAATATATTAAAAAAAGGATATCGAAAGCCGCAAGAAAAACTATGGGAACTGTTAATGGGAAAAGGACCGGGAAACCATGTATCACGGATGATATGGTTAGAACGATCGATGAGAGAAGGAAATGGAGGAGTGTACACACAGAGTGAGGCAGAAGGAATTACAAAGAGTTAAATAATTAATTGTGACTGACAACAAATAAAGCAAAAGAAGCATGGTAAAAGACGCAGTGCGAGGATTTGGAAATTTTGCAGGGGAAGGATGAAATTGGTGCGCTATACAGCAAGGTTAAATCAATATCGGGAAGTAAGGAGGAAAGAGCTGTACAAACATTTAGAGGTAAGTTGGGTAAAATAATAGCTGGCACAGAAATGAGCCAAAAGACACGAAAGGAATATATTGAAGAACTGTATGGTAAAGAACTTAGGCCAACAAGGTTAGACATAGAAAGAGAATATGACGAAGAGAAAGATAGCTTAGGTCCAGGAATACTCGACCTTGAGATAGAAAGTGAATTAAAGGAAATTAAATAAGGCCGTGGGGATTGACAACAACATTCTCGAGGAACGACTAAAAGATTTAGGAAAATGTGGAAGGAAGAGTCTTTATGGACGCATTGATGAGAGAGGAAACTAGCCGGAAGACTTAGTCAGCTCAGTGTTAGTTCCTCACCTATAGGTAAAGGCTACATCATATGGGGGCTATAGAACATTAAGTTTGATTTGGCACGCCGCTATTTGGTTCTCAGGATCATCGACGAGAGGGTGGAGAGTAGGACAAGTGATTACTTAGGGGATGATCAGTTTGGGTTTAGGAAGCGGAGAGATGAGTGATGCCATTACAGTAATGAGATTACTTATAGAGAGGAGTATAGAATACAATCGGGACGTATTTTCCTGTTTCGTAGATTTCGAAAAGGCATTTGATTGAGTGAATTCGGAGAAATGAATAAATATATTTCAGAAAATAGGGATAGATTGGAGGGAGAGGAGGCTAATCCCATGGCAACCCATTGCCTGTTCACGTCTCAGACAGCTCAGGTGAGAGTGGGGGATGGAGAGTGGTGTAAGGAGAGGATTGAGGCAGGGTTGTGTATAATCGCCGGTGCTGTTCCACGTATATGCGTGGGAAATGATCAAAGAGGCATGGGAAGAACTGGAGGTAGGAATGACCGTCAGCGGGGAATTCATAGCATCTGTTAGTTTTGATTATGACCAAGCTTTAGTTTGTCAGTCAACCAAGGGGTTGCAAGCATTGCTGAGTGAATTGGAAATTCATTGCAATAGGTATGGGATGAGAATAAATGTAAATGAAAACCAAGGTTATGCGGTTTTCTAGAAAGAGAAATAATAAGTCAAGCGTAAAATTAGCTGGGCAAAAACTAGAGCAGATGGTACAGTTTACGTTTCTCGGAAGTGTTTTAGACCGAAATGGTCAAAGGAATAGGAACATAAGGAGAATAATTGCGTTTGGCCTAGAAGCTTTGACAAAGAGAGATTTTATGACTGGGACTTTGAGTATGGATTTAAGAAACGCTCGTTAAAAAATTTGATATGGAGCGTAGTTATGGACCGCACGGAAATATGTTCAATGAAGCAGGATAATAGTTGTAGATTGACGGCTTTTGAAATGTACGCCTAGAGAAGGGCGGAGAATGTGAAGTGGACAGAAAGGAGAACAAATGAGGAATTGCTCAGCGTGGTGGTAGGAGGAGAGGGGATTGATAGGAGGAATGAGGAGACAGGAAAAGTGGATGCAGTGCATTTGGAGTAGCAGTGGGATGTTGAAGACAGATGGAGGGGAGAATGTTAGGAAAACGAAGATGGGGTTGGATTAGGAATGTTGGACGGAATGAAAGGAGGAAGGAAGTATACGGAGATTAAGAGGAAATTTGCTTTGCAGTAGGTCGTTGGGTTTAGTTTTTTTTTTTAAGACAAGAGAATTATTTGGTTGTTGTGTCCATCCAAAAGCTACTTTATCCGGGAAATTACTTGAAGTAAATCTGTCTATTTAAAGGTCGCTTTCGGACATCCCTTAACGACTATTTATTTATAATTATTTCGAGAACTTCCTCTTCTTTGTCCTTTATTATTTATATCTTAATTCTTTCGTAAATTCTGCTTGCCTTCATTCTGCCTACTCTCTTACTTCCTCTACTCCGCTTACCCAACGTTCTCTTTTCCAACACAAGCTTGAACATCTTCCTAACCACATCCACTTTCTCGGTCATTGCCGGATTTCCGTCCGTAACTTCCATCTTCGCCCAACCTATTAAAGAACCCCGGCGTTTGTCTTCGTTTCTGTCCAACTCATATTTTCCATTCTCAAAAGCTTCTATCTATCTTCGTCCTTAAAAACGAGGTATCACTCCCATAAAATACTACGATTCATATTAAAGTTTTACCACATTTTTCTGAACTTTTCTCATTATACTCTTTTGATTCCCAGGACTGAATTAGGTTTCAAATAAAAAAAATGCTTTTTCAGAGTAACAAGTAAAAATTGTGCATTCGTTTGGGAATATTGAATAAGAATGAAATACTGAGCCTTTAATTGTGGGGAAGACAGAGTAAATCCAGGAACAGTGAATAAAGCACTTTTTGAGGACAAAAATTGTGAGAAGCTTGATGGCAGAAAAATGCCTATTGTAACGAATAATCTGTATATGTAAAAGATACAATAGGCATGGCTCAATAATTTTCGCACGCTAAGTTTCCATTTTGCAAACAGGTGGATCGATCGGACTGTTTTCATTAGACGACCCATTCGACGATGAACTTCAGTATGATGTATATGGATTCAAACATCTTAATGTACCCCATTCCATGAAAGCATAACAGAAACGTCAATTACAACCGTTTAAATCGCCTCCCACTGCCGTGGCGACATCCTTTGGCTACTTTGAAAATGAAATCACAATAGCTTTTCAGATGTCGTTTGTTCCTCTAATGGCGGCACATTCTCGGAGTATGATTTGGGGCAAAAAAGTACCGTCATAATTGTTCTTCATCTTATTCGCTAACTCCTCCAACATTTCAAGCCATGAATAGTCATCTCAGGAAATTAATAGGACATTGACTTGTCGTAACCTCGTCTAACCTTGGGGTGAGCTCAGCGTTTTTTACTCCAAAACGGGACGGTTCAAATCGCCTGGATTTGAATTTCGAAAGTTGAATCATAGGGTGAAGGCTGACAGTTTTCCCCTCTAAAATTGAAAATGAAATTTAGTACTTGTCTAATCTGAAGATTTTTCGATCATTCGAATTATGAATCGAATATGAATTACGCTTATCACCAAATTGCTGTCTCATGAAGCAATAGAAATTACTGCTTTTACCCCTCAGATAAGCCTCTGCTGATAAACGAAAGTATGTTTTATTTTAGATCCTTTCCCTCCCTAGTTTTCTGCAGGTTGATCGATGCATTATTAGTGATTTAAAATCTTAATATTACGGACTACTTTGGTCATTAGGGGGCTTTTGACCAACACCTTCGATATATTGAGCATGCCCTGTATTAACTGAGTGCCACTGGGCTAACGATGCATCCTGATAACATGAAAATCCCACAAAAAGTCTTATTTATTCTGTGACTATATATTTCCCTATACAAAATTATGTATTCAAGGGTTATGCCATAGTTTTAATGCTAATGCCTTTTACAACTGCACTACAAGCTACCAAAAAAATAGACCATATCTCTCAATTATTGATATAACCTGCCAAGTTATTGTCAAAATTACTTATTGATTGGTATTGATTTTTGAATATCCAATGAACCAATTAAGTGCATGTTAGACGATATAAATATTCGTGTCATTATGCTAACACAAGTACATACACTATTTATTAAACTAGTAGGATTTGATATGATAAATACCTTTTTGTTAAATCCTCAATGAAGTTTGTGTATGAATTGAATGTTGAGGTTTGGCAGGCCTCATTTCCAGGTGAGTATTGCTCCTGAGCCTTAAACAGAAATATTATTTATATAATAGTAATCAGCCAGTCAAGTGCTAACTTTGAATTTGAGGCTTCAAACATTCCATCTAAAGAATTCAACATGAATTGTGGTGAAGAGGATACCTGTCAGCAGAATCCATCATACTAATTCAAGATCATCATGTCAGCCATAAAAACCAGAACCTGGTTGATACCAGATACTTGCTTACCATCACACAATTGTTTGTGCAGAGTTTCAACTGTAGCTAACTTTATGTGGGTAAAAAGAAACTAAACAATTCCACCAAGAAGAATTTCACCTTTTTTGGTGGAATTGTTAAGTCTTTTTACCCTCATAATGAAGGAATTCCACAAAGTTAAACCTGAAACTGTTATGTCTAGCTAACTTTCTTTAAAAACTTAATGCACTGTGGTCAGCTAAATAAATTCTGAAACTTTCAAAGTATTTCAACAGAAGAATGAGTGCATCCCTCCCTAAATGGTGTATAGGAACATGGCCATTATTTTTCATGTACAGTTTATTTCTCAATGTACCTTTTTATGACATTCTTCACCCACTTTTAATGGCTCAAGGTACGGTAATTTTAAAATATCTATCTAAATATACTTAATTACCCACAAGGGCGTGTGGTAGGAGTGTTGGGGCACCACCCATAATTAAGAATAACAAACCACATCCAAAAGCTACAAAATATATTTAATTAAGATGTTTTCAAGTTTTTTGGGCATACTTGTGGATGAAAGGATGCTTGTTAAACTTGACAATGAAATTTCTTATTTTACTGCTGCCATATACTTCATAGCAGTCTCCATAGTGGGGTTTTTACCATCCTGAGGAATAGACAAATATTTCAGATGTTCTTATGATGCTGGAGTTGTTCAAACATGATTTAATCTAAAGAGATTAACTTGCCCCTGTTGGATTTGCTTCTAATTTTTCTAGAGATTGAAGAGTCAATATTAATGGTGGCTTTTTAATTCTCTTTTGTCTGCAAGGTAATAATTATAAAAAAATGTCTCTATTGGGGTGAGAATGAGACTAGATAGTCCCTTCTTCCACCAATGAAGGTACCTAAACAGGTTTTTAATTGTGAAAAGACTGTATGGGTTCCGACTGAAAAGGGCCTCATTCGGGAAATTTATTATATATAAATATAAATTTCATTCAGGATCTGAGAGGTGAGATCATTAGGCTTATGTGCCTTTGTTTCTTAATTTGTGTGAGGGAAATTGATATTAATAAATTATTTTCAATGGATCAAATTCATTTGTTGTCATATTATTGTAAAAATGTAAAATGAAATAATAATAAATAGCTAGGAACTGAGGTTCTACTGTAATCTGATATCAGAAGCACCGTGTGATGAAATTTAACTCAGTTGATTTCAGCATTTAGTTTAAATATTCCTCTGTTACAGCTACAGAGACTTCCATTGCTGAAGTTAATATCAAATGTTTCATTAGCGTATACACATCTATTGTTATCTGATGATCTCCAAAATCTGGTGACATCCTTGATGCAAATTTGAGTACATTACAAAACTCAATCTTTGCCGTACACTTCTAACTTTTCATAATTTCTTCTTCCATCGCACTATTCAAATGATTTCTTTACTTTTTCCTTCTTACATTGCATGTCTGCTATATCATATACTTCAGTGTTTCAATCAAACCCTTCATTGTCAAATGTTTCACCCTCTTCGAATAATGTCAATTAACTTTTCTTCCCTAAATTGCTTAAAAAGTCTTAAAAACTTATATTTCTTTTTAATCCAGTCTGCATCCATTTCCATGCACTATTCTCAAAATCCTGGTGCAGCTTCTCAGCTCATTACATATTAGAAATATGTCTTTACCAACAGAGTTCATACTCATCTACATAATTATTTTCCCCAAATTTTTCTTTTCTTTAATAAAATTTTCGCTTTTAATGCATACTCTGTGTTGATTACTTTACTGGTAATGCATTCATAACTGACTGTTAATTATTTGGCTCATCTCTGTACTGAAGCTGTCTCACAAATCTCCTTGATTACTTTCCTAACACCCTTCTATCTTGAGCCTTTTCCCATACCTCATTCACTCTGCATAGCTACACAATCACATGTATGGATATAGCTGCACCTGACTTCCCTTTAATTGTTGAATTGTATCCCAAATCATCATTCTATACCTATGTGATTTGTAGATGTATCAGATTAGTCATGTTCCTGCAACTTTCTCCTTCAACATTTTCCCTAACTCTTTTTCCTACAATCATTCACAAAAACCTAGAAGTTAATGCAAATAAAGATATGTCATTTTTTGACAAATTTTTATCACTAACTTCTTAAATCCAAAAGCATATCTTTCCATGCACATTTTCCGTAGCAGCTACATAATACAAAATACTTCTATACCTAAGTTCTTTATTCCAAGGCATTGTATTCTTTCAAGTATTCATTTTTCTACCTTGCTGTCTCTTTTCTCTGGTGTTGCTTTTTATTTAATCTGGAGCTATCCTCATCCATATAGCATAATCTAAGTTCTTAATGTTTTTTTATGATAAGGGTAAGGGCTCAATGTTGATAGTTATGGGGGAAATAAAACATGTAAATATTCGGAATCTGAGTGTCACTAGCCTTTCATTAGCCCAACATTTTTATAATTGTAAGGTGGTACAGTCATATATTATAGATAGGAACAACAATAAATATAATGATTAAACATGTCATGGTGTATCTAGTCAATGAACAATTACGAGCATGAAATGCCTTCTTTCACTCAAATCGGCACTTATTACTAAACTTGGAATTTTTGTCACTACTTTAAAGTGAATAACTTGACAGCAACAAATCACTTTCCTTTTTTTTTAGTGATACCTTCACAATCTCATCTGTGAAAATGTTGGGAGTGTCTGCAGAGAAACATTTGCTGAAGTGCTACTCTTTCAGTAGTTGTGGGGGTTGCCTACAGTTCAAAGATGAGTGATATGACAGAAGTCCATGCCCAAAATTGTGAGCAAGGGTTTGGACTTATGTCAAATCACTCATCCTTGAACTGTAGGCAACCCCCCACAAATACTGACCAAGTTCTTGGAAGGACTTTTGCAGCAAGCATGTCTGCGATACCATGAATCCTGGAGTACAGATGGAATTATAATCGACCTTAAAAAATCAGGAAAAATTTGCCATAGCCTCTCCTTAAGACTTTACTTTACTTAAGATAGAGGGAATTGGAAGAATGTAAATACAGAGTTAGGTAGAAGAAAGAATTTGGCTGGTAGATTTCCTCAGAGCAGTGTTAGTTTCTATTCCAAAAAAGGTAAAGGCTACCTCCAAAACCTTTATTAACCGGTGGATTACTTTAAATAATAATGGTAGCATTCAGTACAGAAGATCAGCAATGGCAAGCAAGAAATCAACTCATCTCCATCTTATACATGCCTATTGCAAATTAATTCATGAAAATTAACTGAATACATAGTTATGTGTCAAATAAATACTTCACTGGTTTATGGCTGAATCTTTGGTGTTCCCAAAAGAAAGTTCATATAATTTATTTTTAAAAAAATATTACAATGTGCAGGTACAAAATTATATCCATACATGGTCAAATTAAACTACACTCCTGGCGCAGCAGTGTTCAACAAAATACAAAGAAAAATATAATACAGAGAAAGCAGATGACTAAACTGTCACAATGACTAAGTGACCAAGGGGATCGGGATGGTGCTGTGACTAATGTGCAGGCCTTGAGTTCAAATCCTGGAGACAACAAATATTTTTCAGCGGTTTCCCGATCCCTAAATGAGGTGCTATGTGGAGAGCACTTTGATTGAGTACGACGTCCGTCGGATGGGGCATTAAGCTGTGGACCCCTTGTTGCCTTTTGACAAAGGTAGGTTAATGCTGATTCCGGGTTTCTCGCCATCCTTCCTTTCCCATCCATCCCTGATGTCGCAAATGACGTTAGCTGATGGTAGCCTCCCATAAAAACTACTACTTTGTACTAAGTGACCAATAGTATGATCTGGGGCTTTCTTAGCATATCAGCATAATGAAGTTTTCTCAGGTCTTTCTCTGGGTCAAGGTTACAATATTGGCCAACTTTTTGAAGCTTGACTTTAATATAATCCTCTGGGCAGATAAGTGCCAACTCTGCATTTTGACCATCTTATACATTCGTGGCCATGGGTCAGGTTACTCGTGATTGGTCCATTGTGGAGGGAAAGATGTTAGAGATTTCCGATTAGCCATCCTTTAACATTCCGCAGCCCTGGTTTCCATACTTTGCTGAGGGAATAGCTGGAATCTCCATTGAAATTCCAACTCTCAATCTGTATTTCAATAGCTTCTTTGATAACTCAGTCAAAGTAACCAACAGAGCAGGCAAGTAACAATGTATCTTGGAATTTAATGAAGTGGCCCATGGTGATGCTATGTTCAGTGATGGCTGATTTCTCCATCTATCCAGCCGTAGGTGTCGTTAGTGTTCCTTTACTCTGGTCTCAATGGTCCACCTCATCTCTCCAATGTAGACATCTCCACATGCACAAGACACCTGGTAAATGTCTGGGGTCTTGAGGCCAATTGGGTCCTTTGCTTTGACTTGGAAATCTTTGAATTTTCCTGGTGGTTTTTGGATGGCCTCAATTTCGTGCCTTGTCAATATCCTGGATATTTTCCCAGATACCGAGTATTGCTATATGTATGTATGAGCTTTTGAATTCATAAAATTAGATTTGCAAGTGATCAAACTTTAATCAGCAAGTTTTCCATTGCTGAGCACATTATAATGGCAGTTGGATAGGTATTGGTTGACAATAAATGTTAACCAAAAGTTAATGAAGTTTATGAGAAAATTAAAGCCCAAGATAAAGATTAAAAATAGAGGGTATAAACCAAAGCCGGTGGACCAGTTTACTTATTATGGAAGTATTTGGACCCAGGTGGTCAAAGGGGCATTAGAAGAAGAATTACATTAGGCAATGTGCCTTTTAGAAGGAGAAGAGAGTTGATAACAGGGACATTGAGAGGTTGTTAATAAAATATGAACGGAAATTTTGATATGGTGCACAGTTCGGCATGGCAAAGAAACTTAGTCATTGAGGGAGGATGATAGGTTTGAATTGGAGACTATTGAGATGAGGGAGTTAGGAAGGGTGGAATAAAAGAGATAAACAAAGGAAAACATATCAAAAGGAGGATGCAGGACATGGATGAAGCTAATCAATGGTAAAATTTCACATTCTTATCAACGATGTTGTGACAGAAAAAACTTATTACATAAGAAAACAGAACACCCCTGAGATTCATGCATTTATGAGAAATATGTGGGAATGCTTCAGCATTTGACAAAACATAAGTACTAGGTATGGCAGCGCAGGTGAGAGGAATGTTAGGAGAAATCCAATGGAAGGAAAAAGTAGATACATGGTATTTTGATATGTAGTGGAACATGGAAGACTGGTAAGAACATAGGCAAGCAGCGTAGAAGGAGGAGAAGAAGAATTATGTTGCACAGGATATAGGGAAATGTAAAGTATATAGAACTGAAGAAAGTATTGTAGAGTAAGGGTTTTACATATGTAATCTCTTGCTAGGCAAGGCTTAGAAATGTAGCAGTGGTTAGCCTGTGCGTCCACTCAAAATTACCTTGAACTGTATATTACCAAATAAAATAATGGAATGAAGGTACTTTCAAATTTCCCATAAAATATTATAGTACTTGGTCAATCATGAGATCGTAAACCCCCCACAGAATTCCACAATGATGATTTTGCTAAAACAGTGAGTTTTGATCCTCCCAACAACAAAAATTATTAAAAAAAGACACGATGGACTGGGTTAATTACACAATCATTTAGAACTGCATACATATAACCTGAAGGCCAAGCATGGTTTTTAGGGAAACTTAATTAGAGGGAGAATCTAATTCAGAAGAGTCAACAATTGAACAGTTAAAACAATGGATTGCCGGTCAAGGGACTTCACAGCTACTTTCAGAGATTTTATAAAATGCTAACAATTCAGTGTCAGTATGATATCAAGTTAATGGCTGATGAGAGTTCAGGGAGTCAAAGATTTCGGGTTTAAATAAAGCAGATGGGTTTAAGAGGGTAATGAAATATTAATTTTAGAAAAGGTATCCATAGCTACAAAATGAATTCACTAAGCAATACCGTCTGGGTGGTCTGCCTATTTCGTGGACAGTGCCAAAGAAAGTGCCAAATTACTATGCATATACTCCCTAAACCCTTAACAATTTTTAGTGTCATTGGCTTACATCCATGAGGTAGCATCACAGGTATTACTGCTGATATAACTAGAGGATGCCATGGAATTTTATCCGAAATTTTTGAATTCAGTGTTCGGCATGTGCTACAGTGATGAGGATTATTTGCATTCCTTAAACGCCATTTATAGAAAACACCAACAACTTTTGAGCCAACATTTTCCTGAATATCCAATGGCAGAGGAAGTAGGAAGACAACTTTTCAAAAAGTTATAATTTGCAGGGGGGAAAATTCAGTTTTATTGAAATCTAAACTCATAAAAAATGAATTTGACCTCCAAACTTGACTCGACGCCAAAATATCTAATTCCCGTTTAGCCGCAGAACTTTGCTAAACCATATTCGCGAGAATTTGCCAATTTCCAAAAACACTGCTTAAACAAAGACAAAACTAGAATTTCAAGAAGAAGACTAGTATAAAAATGCACATAGTCACTTTATCAGTTTGTTGAATCAACTGCCCATACAGAAGACGTCTCCCTCTGAGAAATCAAATGAACATTTTAGGGGTTGCCTTTTTATCTATCAGAACTATTGGTAGAAATGGTATCAGCCACCATCAGCAGACCCATTCGCGCAATTCATCATCAAGTAAAAATGCGACATCGTCGACGCCCGAAGCTTCGAGTGAAATATTAACTTGGCACTATGATCCTAATGGTATTTTAGCTTGCGCAGACAGGGCATTCTAGAAAATAATATTGAGGGGCAGAAAGGATGGGGAAGAATTCGAGGAAGAACCATGGGGCCTCTTGTGGGGAGATTTAATTGGAGGAGTCATTGCCTTTTGAAGATTCAAAAAATATTGCGCTCAGGAATTTCGACTGATATACTAGTGAGCTTTCTCCACTTCCTCGGGGGAAATATTTATTCTTTAAGTCTCTCCAGTAGGGTATTCAAACTCGCTGACATTATTTATCTGATAACCATAAAAAATTTTTAAAATATTTTTCCGGTTTTCCTGTCGTTTCCTTCGCAGGCTATCACGGTAGTTCTACGTGTGCTGCCTGTGCAACTATACAAGTTGTCTGTTAATGTGTGCCTTTAGCACACCATGCGACCGTTTTATGAACTACGGGGACAGTGAAATCCAGTTAATGTATCCATACTCTTGACAACACCATATCTGACCATGGTTTTATAATACTGACGCCCATCTGATTTCAAATTTTTGTTGAACGGAAGTCCCATGCGCCGCAATTTTGTAGTCCTGTAGATGTTTTTTTTAATTTCGAAATGTGTGTTTCCTTGGTAGCAGTTTTTAAATGTATACCGTACATTCCGAGTACCATTATAAAAATCAGCTAGATTAGGATATGCATTTGGCTCGGATTGATTACTGTTGACTCTGTCAATCATGTATCGTTTATTTGCTCATCGAATACACGGGGAGCCGTTTTGGGCTAATTTGGTGAAATCACATGCCGGTAGTCAGGCATCAAGAAGGACTTGTCCTTGCAAAACTGCCAAGCGTTTGATGGACGGTAAACACTTGTTATTTCGATTATTATTTCTGTGGCGTCGTTGTTGCCACTTCAAATGACTCTGCAATTGTGTTACTAGGTGGACTTGATGAATCGTCGCTCGATAGACATCAGACGACATGGGCGAATTATGAAGTAAGATATGGGAGGAAAAGGAAAAGACAAAGGAAACATGTCTCCCACCTTGGTCATTGTGATGGTAATTTTCAATTGAGATTCCTATTTTTGTTTTTTTGTGTCCCTTTGCCTGGCTCTACTCAATTCCCTATTACTCTGTTCGAATTCCATTTCTATTAATCCTGTGGAGTCATTAGTGCAATGTTTTACTTTACCCTTGAAGTTTTAGTAGCTTTTTTTAATTTTGTTCATTTTTCTCGCATCAGTTGCACGACACTCGAGCACACGTAGTGGAGCTCCAGTGAGTAAGTTGAAAGCAAAGGAGCTGGATGTATTAATGTGTCAAGAAGAAGCGGAACGTTCCAGAGTTTTGCCAAATGGTAAGGAAGTGGAAGACACTGAAAGTATAGCTGATACCGAAAGCTGTAATTCCTTTGAGAAAGTGTGGGAAGTCAAGCACGGTGAGCACTTGTTCTAGGCAGCATAGCTGTCGTTTGAAATAAGATCTTTTCTATCTTAATTTTGACGGATTGGGAAGGAAAGTAGAAGCTAGTAAATGTTTTTCACGCAAGTATCCATAGCTCTGTAAAAGTGTAAATTGAATTGGTGTGTAAACAATGCAAAGTAAAAGGTATAGAAGTGGTTTTAATAACACCCTCTCATTAAGTCTGCTCGTTCTGAATTACCTGTACACTGATAACATGAGATTTTTGAAGTTTATTTTACTCAGAATTTTGTGCGAACCATGTCATTTGGGTTGGAGGGTTCAGGAGGACACACATTTCCTACCCTTGTTGAGCTACATCTTTTTTCTGAAATGGGAAAATTAAGCCGTGCCACTGGGCGGAATGTGGAATAGCCTAATGGATACTCAAGAGATGCGATGTTGGATTTGCTATTTGACGACTAGTTATCAAATTCTGATCAGGGATGTGTCAAAATAGGGACTGTGAGAAGTGAGGGGATTGTTATTATTGGGAGCGTGAATTATTATTATTATTGTAGATTTTAATATCATTTGTTGCAGTGTTAAAGTAAGACCGAGCCGGAATGAGGGTAATGAACTAGTGTCCTCATTGTTTATAATGGTATTTATACTTCTGTACCATGTATATTTCACCTATAAAACTCAAGGAAAATGTTTTTATTTGGCAATATCCATTAATGTAGTCGCATAAAAGTATTTTTAAGATTCAAAAATGTAATCAACTTCAGAATGTCCTATTATTGCTACAAAATTACTAACAATTAATTTTGAAAATTAAACTTTTAGTTAAACAACTCAAAATAGGAAGCAACAAGCTACATACTATATAACTGTGGCTAATGATGCTTCTTGAACCACATCACATATGCACCATACATTAAACATTATTTTTGATGCTGCCCATTTAATAATTTACAATTTGGGTGTAACTAAAATAGAAGGGTTGGCTGACATTCTTGAGTGTAATGAGTAATTTAAAATTCGTCATACAAATGTGGCTACAATTAAGCCAACCGGACAGGGCGAGAATAAAGGTGCACCCTTGTGCTAGCCTGAGCTAGTTGGCGGTTGGAAAAGTAGTTTTCTTGTTTCTCAAGTGTTCTTTCAAAACACAAAAAAATATTTATATGATACAAAATTATGCTACTAGTTAAATTAATTGTTTTTTTAGTGAGACACTAAGTATATCACATCTTCCATTCCTTGTTAAAATGACTAATATGAACTCCAAAAAACTAATTATTTAAAATATTAAAAAAACCCAAACTCCTGAATTTGCTGGCTCTGTTATTGCTTAGCTACGTGCATATGTGCACTAAACATAACGAGAGCATAACTGCACTTTTGAAAACCCACACACTTCATATGGGTCTTGGTAACAGTTAAGTACATAACACTGTTATTACATAAGTCTCTTGTATTTCATTTGGCATTTTCATGTCACTTGGAAATTTGTTTTCGGTTTTGGGAAATGAGCTACAGAAAATGTATTACTCAGTGTAGTTTCAGGATTATTTAATAGTGGATCAGCAGTACTTGCCAAAATATAATCTTATAAGTAAATGTCTAGGAGTAAAAATCCAGGTTTATTATAGCCTAACTCGTACGTACATTGTCCCTTCATTGGAGAGACAATATATATTTTATTTATCAGTCTCGTGCTGTATCGAAGAAAGGCCCTAATGACCTTCCTTAACCTGTTTTTGAAAATATAAACAATTTTCAACAAATATAACAATATAATAAATAAATCAGTGTAAATAGGTTCAAAAACTGAAGCCACTATTGATGAAGTGCTGTAACAGTGTGGATGGGTTTAAATGGGAGCTTGTGATTGTCAGCTATGTTACATTTAAGGGTTCCTGTATAGTATATGTGTGTTTTTCTAAAATTTGCATGGATTGAACTACTATATTTCGTTGAATTGTGTATTTTTGTTTATTGCTCTAATTCTATTTTCTGTTTATCTTTATGAATATGTTCTATATGACATGCCTGACTGGCAGAACAACATAATAAGTAAATAAATAAAAAAATTAAAAAAAATCCACTTGGTTTGTTAAAAAGTGCTATGAGAAGCAAGTAAGGGTCACGTGTTTGTTGGAGGAATAAGGATGGGGGAGCCTCTCGATTTTTTGAAGAGAGCAGACAAGACAGAGTTAAAGAGCAATTCAAGGCACCTGAGTTTTTTTGGCATAGAGGAAGTAATAATGGCACCAAGTTATTTTGGTAGATTCAACGACCGGGATAGAAGGAAGTGAGACACCATGACAGACAGATTCAAGTACTCGTTTTTCCCTTGCGCAATATGAAACATGGCAAATTAAACCCAAGAGCCCAAAAGAATTGAATTAAATTGAATACTAGAATTTGTTGCTTTGGCCAAATACAAAAATCATTGCATTTTGCATGTATAAATTTATGTGCATGATAGTTGTAGATTAGCTAACTTGTATTCAAATGTGTTTGTGAACTAATAATTATATATATGTGGGTGTTTACCACCCTTGAGGGCAGGTTATTGTGTCAATGTAGATTTAATCAAGCCAGGTTGGGGATGGGGAAAGGTTGTGGGAAGAGGGACAGGGAATCTTTTAGGCAATTGCTGTCTATGAATCATTGGGTGAATCATCAGGTGACTGTGAGCAGTGAGTGGAGGGATTACCATGCTCCGGTTATTTTTCCACTGATGTTGACTCTATGCTGGGGAGGCGGAAGGGGGACAGGGATAGGTAAGGAGGACCCACCTGTGAGGACAGGAAGTTTGGAAGAAGCGAGAAGGATGCCAGTGTAAGAATTGCAAAGGGGGGGAACAGAAGTAGTGCCACTGTTAATTGATGAATGTATATTATTTAGGGCCCATGTTTTGAAAAATTTCTTAATTGTCTAAAATATTAATTCATAGATCCTTAATTTCTCCGAGTAATTTATTTGGTGTGGTTGTTTTCTGTTAGTGTTTTGTGCACCTCGTCTCTCCCCACCACATTTCCCCCTGTCTCTGCCTGGCTTGAATAATTTAGTGTGACCCTGTATATTTTGTCACTTGAAGTTACTAATCTGTAACCTGGTTGTGTAAAAATAATTTTGTTAGTGAAGATGTAAAATATTGTTTTTACCCTAAAATAATTATGTAGTTTCACAAAGTAGAGCTGGAAACAGTTTCTCTGTTTTATTTTTTTAATAAAAAGGGGAATGACTAAAAAGATGCATGATTTACATTCTTGTGTTGAATATGAATTGCATGGTTCCAAAAGGGCCGTAGGTTTTACAAAATTATTTGAATGAGCTTTTACAAAATCATATTCAAGAGTTATGTCTTGGTGCAATCTTAATTGGACAACTGAGCTCATTCTAAACCCATGAAACGCCACTTTTCAAATTGTTTTCCCAGATATTCATGCTCAGGTGAAAAACTCACACATCAGCTGACCCATAGAGTTAGTAAGGGTATATGATGTCACCAGAGGTTGGCATTCCAACAAAAAACCTTCAACTTCAGTGTAAATATTCATTTTTTGATGTTGGATTTCCTTCTGCAAATATCTTCAATATTAGTCCATTAAATGTTAATTGATCAAGTATTTCGTCTACTTTCCCAATCATGTGCAAAAACATGCAAATTAGTTTTTTGTCCATCCTTACAGGGGATATTCTAGTGCCTTTTTATCAACTAATACTGTGTAAATATCTTCTCATACTGTTCTTAATTTCTACCTCTCTCCTTATGTGAAAATCTTCTAATGTATAGGTGAACTTATTGGCCCAGAGTACCTGCATGAAATTCCTGAAGATGATATTGATGCTCTTTCAGAGGTAATCCAATCAATATAAGAAATGATTTTACTGGAATATTTGTCAATGAATGTTACTTGATGTGAAAATTGTGACTGACTTTTGCATGTTTTGTGTTTTCATTGTTTTTCTCAAGTATGTTGATCCTGTAAGTTTCCATGAAGTAGAAACTGGCACAGTAACTATAGCTGAGGAAGAGCACTATGATACACATTTGAGAGCAACTTTTGGAGGTCCTAATGCCCGGAAAAATCTAAAGGAATTAGGTTCTGAGAGCCAAGGATTGGCAGTTTTGGGATTGAAACCGGAAGGCCATAAAGAGTAAGTTAAAATGAAAAAAAGCATGACTTGGTGTCATGTAGTTTGATATTAATTATTACATGAATGGTTTTTTATTTTAGTTTTTATTATTATTAGTTTTAATATGGATCAGAAATAGTTCTTTTATGGATCAGTATCCTTTCTTGCAGAACAGGGAAGGACCTTGAGAGGCCATCACTGCATGTTAAAAAGAAAAAGAAAAAGCTACATCTTAATAAAAAACTCATGTTGGAGAAGGGACGCAAGATTGACATACCTAGTAAATTACAACTTAAAGAAGGATCCAATAAGTTGAGACTTACAAAGGCTGAGTTTGCAGCCCGGGAAGAAAGTTTTATGCAAAGCTTACTATCATATGTGGATACATGTGTAAGTGACAGGTATTTCACATCATCAAAAGTTGCAAATCCAGTGTTTAAGTCATACTCCATTTAATTAGCATACACAGACAGAATTCTAATCATTTTGCTTCTAAGTATGCAGAAGAAACAATAATTAATCACTGGAGCATATTATTTTAGCTTACAATTGTAAGAAAGCCCAACATGTGCACAGTCTAATAAAACTCATTGTGGAATAATGGTAATCATTGTTCCAAGAATTCAAGTCTTGACATATTTGAAGAACAATTGTAAAGTTAACCTGCCATTTTTCTTATCCCTAGTATCAGTAACAATGACAATTTTTCCCTTACATATTGTGTGTGGTGAAAGTATGAGTTTTTCATTGAAAAAAGATGAAGGGAAGAGACAGTTACTACAAAAAGCCAGTCTGCCAATTATTGGTGCTTAATACATATGATGATTGAGAATTTTGAGGTGACATGTCATTAGTAACAGAACAATAAGCATTTTATCAATGACTACTAAGATATTTTCCCGTTTACAAACTTAGGAATTTGTGGAACCAAATGAATTTTAGGGTTAACTTTATATTACATATTTTCACTTTACTATTGGCCATATGAAATGAATGAACATTAATTGCATGAGGGCCCATTATTATTACTATAAATAACAAATATGCATTTCAATGCAACAATTTCAGAGTGTAAAAATCATTTGCCTTGACTGGGATCTGAACCCGGATCCCTCAATGTCCAGTCGAGTGCTTTAGCTAGTTATGCTATCGAGGCGTCCTCTTAAACTCTGAAATTTTGGGGGCCTTAAATGAACAAGATGTGACAAAATACCGTACATACAATGTCACAGGCATTCGTAGTCGTGCGCGACGTGCCACAATCCACGAGGTTAAAGCCAACTTTTAAACACTTAGGCTGTTTATACCTTTGACAAATTCCAAAGAAACTTCAGGAGATTCCGCAACAGTGACTTTTAATGGTGTCATCTGCTAATATGCATTTAAATCCAACAATTTCAGAGTGTAAAAGTCATTGGCGGTGACTGGGTGAATGATTTTTACACTATGAAATTGTTGCATTGAAATGCATATTAGCGGATGACTTCGTCAAAATTCACTGTTGCGGCATCTCCCACAGTTTCTTTGTAATAACAAATATGCTTTGAAAATACTCATTATTGAACTAATGCGGGGAGTTTTTGATTGCTTTGTCATTATTTAAGTGGTATGATATTCTCCTCATTTGGTTTTCGAATTACATGTAATTTTACTGACAGTATTAACTTTTTTGTGAATTTTTTCTTTTAATATTTTAAATGACCATGAGTGCATTTTGTAACAGGTTAGCTGTGGATTTCTAAACCGTGGAATGGGTGCTTTGATGTTCTATAGAGAGCGAGGCAAACGTTCAGAAAGTCATGGTTTCTGTATACGGGATGCTAGAGTATTTGAAATTCTGCTTCATGGATATGCTGCTAAGGTACGTAAAATAATGAAGCCAGAATGAATGATAACATACCTTTGCCATATGTATTTCAGTATCTTGGCTGCTTTGTTCTCATGACTTGAAGTTTATACAAGTATTGTGTGTATGGTTTATGTAAATACATGTACATATATGCTTATTTATGATAGCTATGAAATTTATACTTCATGACATCAGTTTGCTTTGCATGTGCATACAGGGCTCATGGAGTGAGTCAATTTTCTTATTTTTGACAGGTTAGCCATTACAAATTATTTTCCACAAATATGACTTCAGTTGCTTTTTTTTGTGATATTTTTGAATGAGATTGTCCAGTTTTGGTATGTGAGAGTGGTTTGATTTCCAGGAAGGGAACTTCAGATTGCTTGTTGTTAGGGTTCTTTCTTCCTCAGCATTGAATCTATTTTTTAATTAGGAGTGTACTATTTCAAATCCTTGATCAGGAGAGAGGTGTCCAGGAGACTGTTCTGTAAGGCATGCACAATGATAAAATAAATCCAAACTTTCAATACTTTTTACCTTGTAAAATGGCTAATCTCTTTTTTCTCTCTATTTGCATATATGCCCCTCTTGGGTGATACTGTGGGAATAATTAAGTTTTATCCACAGTAAGACTATTTCCAAAGTGGGGATGATGAAAAGAGTGACTGATTCTGAAGCATTGCCACTGGTCTAAAGACATTGAGAAATCTTCTTGATTTTATTTGTGGAAGGGCAAGATGTATTATTCAGATTCTACAAGATATTTGCCTTGAAGATTATTTGAAGCTGAAACAGCTTTCATGTTTTTCTGCATATGTAGCATTTAATGGCTCAAATTTTCTCTTGTGTTAAAGTGAGCATCTTGAGGAGTAACAGTTCCTGTGTATTGTGTTTTCTTCTGTACCCTTTTGGGTTCTCTCTGCTTTTGGCCATGGGGATCTTGTGATCATTTTCAATTGTTCACATTTATGGCCTCATCTTACTTCCACTTTTTGAAATGCCTCATCTCTGCCATTACAATTATTAATTACCAATATATTTTGTTGGAACATGACTTCCACTGCTCCCATGTGCTGACCTGGCCCAGGTATCCTCTAAAGTAGTTTCATTGTGTCTCTTACAATCATTATGTCAACTGTGGGCATAGTATGACTTTTGTTAAGAGAAATATGTCTTTCAGCTTTCTTATAATTCCAAACCCAATCACACTTTTTGTTGAATGTAGCTAAAACAGCAGTCTATTGTTTTAGAAATGGAATTATGGGGAAAGCTACCTGTTTTTTGTTTTTGTCTTATCATAACATTTTTCCGTCTAATTACTATTTATTATTTAAGAATTACGTTGCAATTAGGCGATTTTCCTGGTGGCAACTGTAATTGCTTGAAGTCGCATTTCTCATAGCTCTTGTCATGAAGTCTATCTCTCAGTTGAATTTGATTTGAAACCACTCTTCTGTTGCAGAAGCAATACTGATTGTTTGCTGCTGAAACTGTTGATACCCTTGTCAGTTTATCTCATTATTGTCATGAGTATCAACTTTAGAGAGTTGTTTAGTTTTAGTTTTTTGTTCAAATATTTTCTTCATTGTTGGTAAGTTTTTGAGGGAAAGAAATGAATATCTAATTTAAAGTCAATTGGAATCACAAGTCAGTGATATTAGGTGCCCACCAAATTCAAGAAAAATATGAGAAGTGAAATTTCACGATGGTTTAATTTTATCAGTAAAACACATCTCTGTAAAAACATCTAGTGTGGTAATGATGTTTTTACATGAAAGCATGTCATGCTGATAAATTTGCATGTTTAAATATAAATGTGAAATTTTACTTGGCTGTCTTTATTGATAAATATCTTTATTAATAGCCCGCTAATTATCTGGTTGTTTTTTCCATGCACAGAGGAACATTGTCAAGGTTGAAGAGTTAATGAAGGTAATGACGGAAGATGGCATTGCACAAACTGCGCAGTGTTATGCTGCTTGTTTCGAATGTGTGGGACGCAGACTTGACTGGAGTTTAAGTCACATCAGAGGAGGATTGCATGTGCTTAGCAGTATTGAGGCTACCGCCAGGAAAAAGCTGAGGATGTGGGCATTAGAAATGTCACAGAAGGTATTTAGTTCTTTAGGATTCCTATATAGTATATGATATGCGATATAATGTGACAGTATCATTACTCGGATTATTTTTTCTCTCATGTTGGCATAACTGTGAGTAGACGTCACATGAAATTGCGAGCCATTCCATCCATCAGTTCAGTGTAGGCAGTTGTTTGATTCAGTTGTGGTGCTTGTGTTGTTAGAAATGGAAAAAATCTAGCATCAGGCAATGATAAAATCGTTCATTAAAGAAGTTTTAATTCTGACCGAAATTTGAGGATTGTAAATGAGTATTGGGGAGTCTTCTTCAATTTTCACCTTGAAGTATGGATGGCCGAGTTTAAATGTGGCTTGGAAAGCCTACCCAGGTGATCCACGTCAAGGATGTCTGGAAATTGCAATCACACCAGAAATCATTGAAAAAGTGAACAAAACTACTCTAATCCAGCTGCAATCAGCTGTAGACAAGTACTTTGCAACAATTTTGGGAGAGCATTACAGGGATTGGATAATGGCACTTGAATGCTACTGAATAAAATGTTTTAATATTAAAGGGGATTATGTTGAATAATAAAACCTTTTTGAAAACATAAATTGTCATTTTTATCTTCAGACAGAACTTTTCAGATCACCCTCGTATTGGAAAGCACCAGAGTTACCTTCTTTGAATTTATTCCATCAAACTTTTCCCTTCCTCTACTGTGCCTAGCACTACTTAAATGTTTGTTCTCTTTTCATCCATTCATTTTTTTGCCCATCATCGGCTCACCTACATCTCAAGCAGTAATTTATGCTTAACTCTCTCCCTCAATGACCAAGTTTCAGAGCCATCAGAACTATGCTCCAAAACAAAGTTTTCAATGATTTAATTTACATATTTATTTAATATCCCTGTTAACTCCTTCCTCGTTATAAAATCTCCAACCAATCTAATTTTTATAATAATCTTACTTGGCTATGCATGCCACCGAGCAATCACTGGAAGGGAGAGGTCAATAGGGTATACGATCGGTTTGAGGGAATCATAAAAGGTGTTCCTGGAGGGAAATATTTGATAGTAATTGGGAATTGGAGTGTGACAGTAGGTAAAGGAAGAGATAGTAGTAAGGTAGGGGACTATGGTTTAGGAACAAGGAATGACTGCAGGGAGAAAGCATTTGAGTTCTGCAGAAGACAGGGATTAATCATCACTAACCCTTGGTTTAGACAACACAAAAGGCATAGGCATGCATAGAAAATGGCAGGTGACTCAGATGGACACTAACAGAGAGAAACAGGATACAATCAGGATATATTTTGCTTGTTTTTTAGATTTTGAAAAGATGCTAGATAGATTGAGTTAGGAAAAAATAATGAATATTTTGCAGACAGTAGAAGTGGATTGGAGGGATATGAGACTGATCCGCAACATGTGCATGTCTCAGACTGCTCTGGTCCGAGTAGGGGTGGAGAGTACGAATGGGCTGTGTAAGGCAGGTTGTCCACAATCATCTGTGCTGTTCAAGGTATGTGGTGAGGAAATGATTAAAGAGACTTGGGAAGAACTGGAGATAGGAATGAAAGTTGTTGGACAATTCATGAAATCAGTTGTTTGCTAATGGTCATGCTTTAGTTTGTCAGTCAGCCAAGGGGTTGCAAGCATTGCTGAGTGAATTGGAGACTCAGTGCGACAGATATGGGATGAGAATAAATATTAATAAAACAAAGGTTATGCGATTTTGTAGAAAGAGAAAGGCTTAGTTAAACATAAAATTAGCAGGGTAAAAACTAGAGTAGGTGGTACAGGTTACGTATCTCGGAAGTGCTTTGGACCAAAATGGTTAAACTAGCAGGGTGTGGAGAGGGTTGGAGCAAGTGAGTTGGACTGAAAGGAAAAGAAATGAGGAGGTGCTAGGCATGGTGGGGAAAGAGAGGGGATTATTGTTTGGAGAAATCCAAAGGAGGCAGGAAAGATGGATGCAGTGCAATTAGAGTGGCAATGTGATGTTGACGACTGTGGTAGATGAATAGAATGGTTTGAGGCATCACTTTGTGGAAGCAATTCAAATTGGAAAAGAAAATACTTTGTTCTTCCACGTTCATGTATGTGGAAGAACAAAGTATTTTCTTTTCCACTGTGATAGATGGAAGAATATTAGGCAATCGAGGAAGGGGCAGGAGTTGGATAGGGATGTTGGATGGAATGAAGAGAGGAAGGAAGTATACGGAGTTGAAGAGGGCCTTAACTGTAGAATAGGATGTTGGTCTGTTTTTATTTGAGAGACAGGGAAGTTGTCACTCTATTGTTTGCTGGCTCTTGTCCACCTAAAGTCTACCTGTAGTATTCCTATAATTACCTATAATATTCTTACCACCATGTCCATTTTTGTCTAGAAGACATCCTAATAATGTTAAGTGTTTAGTTTAAATGCCAACTTTAATGTTTTACGGCCTTCCTGTTTCACAATGCAACAATGACAAAGTGTAAAAATCATTTATTTTGACAGGGATCTGGCCAAATGTTTAAGCCAGTTAAGCTATCTAGGCATCCTCTTACACTCTGAAATTTTAATCTTCAAAGGAACTAGATGTTATAATAAAACTCCATGCATAAATGTAAAAGGTATTTGTAGTTGTGCATGTTATGCTACTGTTCAAAAGGTTAAAACCAGCATTTGAACACTTAAGTATTTGCCTTTGACAAATTCAAAGAAAAAACAAAGTGAATAATATTTACCCTTTGAAAATGTTGCATTTTAATGCACATTAGTGGATGTCTCTGGTAAAAATTACTATTGTGGCATCTTCTGTAGTTTCTTTGAAAAATCGTTCCTCATTCTTGAGAACCTCATTACTTTCAATTCCTTATGATTGATTTTCATCCCATATTTATTCACACTTGCTCTTCAATGTCCTCATTGAAGTCTGCAATCCTGTGACTGCCGAGATAATTAATACTAAAAGCTGGCCAATGAACCTAATTCATAATGAGCTGGAAAATATTAATATTTTTCCTCTATTTTCTTCGAGATAAAGCAATAGAAAATTATAGTTTTGATTTTAACCCTCTTAGTGCGGCGGGGATTTCAGGGGTACCAGTGAGAAGTGCGAAGCGTAATTTAAGAAAATGTATCACCTTAGGAAAAAAAACATTATGAAGTTATTCGTTTAGATATCCATATGCAGTTTTTTTATTTTAAAATATAATAATGTAGTTAATAATGATGTAATACATTTACATCATCTGAATAATAAATGTAATTATTACAGTATCATAACTTTGAAGAATATTTTTTTAGCAATAATATTTCGATTTTTAGACACAAAACTAATATTTTTTTAAAAACATTTTTCAATTAAACTAAGATATTTAAATATAATAAAGAATCAAAAAGACATGTAGAAAATATTATAAATAAATAAAGAAAAACCAGTGAGTTACAAATTTTTTTGTCAGCCTCTGCATAGTTCGATTTTGTTGAAAAGGCTGATCTCACTGGGTCAAATTGGGACTTTTCCCCTTTCCTTGAGACTGCGGAAATGTGCTTACAATCTAAAGGCAGAAAAAAACTAAGTTCTAACTCACAGAGAACTGCTGACAATGTAATCCATTACACTGGGCGCAATTGATTAGATACGACGGACGGCAAGAGAAACCAAAATGATTACAAAGCAGTGCTCTCATTTCCATCGTCTCAACAAAGTCTGAATAAGCAGGTATATATCAACACCACGACACCACAACACATTCAAGAGATTACAGATGAAAAAAGATTAGTAGCCTTTCAGTGGCTTTTCATAGTGGAAAGACTACCCAGAAAAAAAAACGAGCAAACAATTAGGCTTAGCTTCCCGACATGTACAAAACTGAATGAAAAATTAAGGTAAGAATTATACTTTTTTAAAAGCATTTAAAATTGCTAATAAAAAATTTAAAAAATAGTTACATAATTCTATGGATTTCAACCTATCGATAGCACAAAAACCATAAATTATTAAAGAAAAAACCATAAGTTACAACGATTTAAACAAAAGCCTACGCAAGAGCCGATATATCGGCCCGCCGCACTTTTCGCCAGGGATACGGAAGCCGATATATCGGCCCGTCGCACTAAGAGGGTTAATAGTCTTTATTTGGTGTCACTTTAGGTTTGATATGGGTTTGTTAAGTATGATCTGCAAAATTTCAGGCACTAGATGTCCACTGGTAATGTGACAGACTAGGATGGGGCTGTACACATTCTGTCATTGTTAGTAATTCTGTTTCTTTAAAGTAGAACATTGAAGCTGATGCTGAAATGATATGCTATGCCAAAACTACATATATATGGCTTCTCTTATCTTCTGTTGAAATTGTATAACATTCAGAACTGTCACTTTGTAATTAATTCTCTTGTGGTGTGTACTCATGGAAGAAAATAATTTTTTCAGGGCCTTTCTCTCAATGATTTATTTGCTGAAACATGTTTGCTTTCTGACCAGAAGAGTATTGTAATGGAATCTGTTTTAAAGATTGATCCGCATTTTAAACCTGTTTGGCCTCCATGCCCAGAATTTGGTTACACCTGCAGACTACTTCAAGATATTAACTATTTCAAGGTGAATATGTAATATGTTAAGTATAAACATATTTATAGCCAATGTACTTCCTTAATTCATATCCTCTGAATGGGATTGATAAAAAAGGCTATTGCTTTCTGAAAATGGAATTTTAACTCGGTTTTAAAAAACTGTGCAATGCTTTGGATTTGCTATTTGAGAACTCTAGCTGTTTTCTGACATGACTGAGGAGATGTGTTTGTTTTAACACGAGTAAAGTATGGAATTATCCATGTATGTGTTTTATAATGTTGTTCATTCATATTTTGTTTGTTTGAGGAGCCCTTCACTCTCTTTGCTTGGCCCTACCGTATGAATACAGCGGGAGAAATGTTTTAAGTCATTTACTTTCTATGCTGTCGGTGACTACTTTATCATTATGTTCCCTGAAAGATCCTGCAGTGCAATATTTACTCTGCATTTCCCTGACGTGGGGCTAAAAAATCCTTAGGTTAATCTTTTGAGTTATTTTTCTTTTTAAGTGCTTTAAGGTGATTTACTTGATTTTTTTGTTATTGAATGATAATTGAAATATTTGTTTAGTGTTTTATTATTATTGTCAATTCTCTGTTTTGAAATGTATTTCTGTTTTTTTAATGCAATTCTTTATATTTTGTTGAAGTGCTTCTGATCTGTATTATATACATCTATGGCTCATTAATGAAATATGGTTCATATATGGTTATTTCATGTAAAAAATTAGGGAACATGGAACAGTTTCCCTAGACAGTGTTTTGGACCATGGTAGTCAAAGTAGTGAGGACAAGGAGAATTGCATTAGGCAAAAAGCTTTCACAAAGAGAGAATTAATGACGGGGACATAAGAAAACACTAAGTTCCAAGCAATTGAATGAGGTGAGTTACTAAAAGAGCAAAGGAAACTTGCTGGAAAGAGCAGTGTGAGGATATAGAGAGCTTACAGAGGGAGGGCAAAATGGGTGAACTACACAGAAAGGTGAAGGAACTGTCAAGATTAAAGAAAGGCCAACGCCTTCAGATTGTTAGAGGTACAATGGGTAAAATGTTAATCTTGTTCTGTCTAGATGTGAAGAATATTTATTTATTTTGCATCAGTCCAAAAACAGCACTTTGACATTTAAATCAGACTTTGAAAATTGATGTAACAATTTGACAATTACATACAACAAAGCCCTAGGTGGAGGAAAAACCACCTAGGCGGGAATCGAACCTGCAACCTTTGAGTTGGCAGATGAGGATGTTACCCCACTGCCACCGGGGCCGGCAACTTATATGCAGAGCAAAATATAAGGTTAAGGTAATAGGCCAGAGTTTTGATATGGTGAGGGAATGTAATGTTCAAGAGGATGGCTTGAGACTTGGAATTTTTAACTTCGAGATAGAAAAGTCATTAAAGGAAATGATATTGAAGGAGGCTTTGGGAATAGATGGCATCCTTGCATAATTACTCAAGAATTTTGAAAGTTGGTGTGGAAGAATTTTTATAGGCTTATTTGTAGCATTTCTGAGGAATAACTTTGGCTGGAAGACTTCATTAGTTAACAATGAGATTCTCACGCTAAGAAAGAGAAAAGATGCAGAGCATGAGAACTATAAGTTTATATTTATATTTGGAAAATTAATAATACTTATGATTATACACAAAAGGTTGGAGAACAAAGCAAATGAGTACTTACAGGTACCTGTAGAATATCAGTTTAGGCTCCGAAAGGGAATGGGTAGGCCTGATGCCATAGGTTTGAACATGTTGGTGTGTATAGGCGTTGTAGTATATGCTCTAGTACCATTACACTGAGGTTGTATTTAAGACAACAAATTTTGATACCCAATTATCCTATTTCAGCCCCAAGTATATCACTCCCCAGTATCTGATTTCATTGATGGTGAGCAGCTGAAAAATTTTACAGTGGAACAACTTCAGACTGAACTGAATGACTGCTTGGAAGTCAAATCCATTGAATTGAGGGAAGATCCTAATGAACTGGTGCTTTATCTGGTAAGTGAATTCATTGTATTAATGGTGTAAACAGTGAAATCTTGAATTTATGCATTGCAAATTTGAATAATATTCATAATATTTAAATTTTTATCATCTGAATTGTTCTCCTAATGAGTCAATGCAATGGGAACCTGAAATTGACGTAGGGTCTTTTTTGGGGAAGTTTTTAATGACAGAGAATTATTTTAGGTGGTCTATAACCACTATTGTCAACTTAAAGGTCACCCAATGTTGAACCCAATGGCATATAAATTCACACATCTGGGTAGGGGGGCCATTTGATTTCCCTGTGCCAAGTATAGTTTCTCAGGAAGTTTTAGTGCCCAAAAAACCAGATAGCTTGGACAAAGCTGATGGTGCCCATAGGCATCCCTGGGAATCGAACCCAGGCTGGTGAGTAGGCCAATGCTCTTCCCATTGGGGTACCATGTCTCTTGGTATGCCAATATATGAATGAAAATCATTTCTCCTCGGTCATCATAGAAAATAATCTTCGTTTTACATAACACTGATATTGACGGTGCTTAGCTATTATGTAATGCCAAGACGCTGCTGTATTAATGTGTAATGTTTTCACGCTTCAGGTTGTTTCCTTAATGATAATTGTTTTATCCAATGCATGAAATGAATCAGAGGGAGAAGCTTGCCAAAAGCCATGAAGAGTGGCGTGAGGTCATTTTGAATTCATTGCACCAGGACCTACAGGCATTGCAGAACCGCAGTCAGAGGGGAGTTATAGGACATCGCTTCATGAACCTTTACCCTTTCCTGTCATCAGTGAAGAAAGAGGAATTGGTTGAGCTAGTTCTTCAGGTATGATATTATAACTAACTTGATTTAGTAATACGTATGATTGAAAAAATATTTTGCTTCTCAATACCTAAATTGATTAAAGGTTATTGAGTCATCATATGCATGCATTTACTATAACCTTTATCGTAAATTTATTTCAGGAAATCAGGAAACTTGCTGAAGGATCAGAAACATTTAGTCCTACTACGAATCAGCTATACAGGGAATTAGGAAGTCGAGTGCTAGAAAGGTATATTTGATTTTTTTAAATTATAGAATTTTAAATTTTTATGTATGTGATTAAGAGGGTAATCTGTAGTTAAGATTATCTAAAATTAGTGAGCCAGATAAGCCAAAATTATTGGTATGATTTGCATTAGTTGATCTTGCCAATTTTTTATTAGGCCAAACTAAATGAACTCGACTCAGTTTCAAGTAGTTTTGTGTCATTCATTCAGGTACCAAGTCAATTGGAAAGAGAGGACTGGAATTCTGCAGAAGGTGAAATATTTATATAATAAATATTGTGATTGGTTTGCCAATCCTGAAAGTGTGTCACTCTCAGAAAAACCAATCACATGCACCAGGCAGGCATGGCAGTCACTAGTCCATTCACATCAAGATGAAGGAGCTTCTTTAGTAAGATATTAAATGATTTTATGTCTCTGAAAATTTGATTTAGTTGAAGGCCAGGTGAGCAATGAATTATTCAGGGTTAAATGCAACTTGTAATGTGCAAATTAACTGAAATTTTAAAATTAACTCTGCAGTTCTCTGAATGTTCATTCATCATCATTGCGTGTGGAAGAGCATGAATTTTAATTGTGCAATTTAACTGTAAAGAAAATTTAGGGAATATTAATTTCAACTCCTTTAATTTGGCTTTAACTAAATAGTCTCTAAATGTAAAATGTTGGGCCTTGTTTTTAGGAAAGTTCAAGAACTCTCATTAATCGAGATCTGGTTTAGTAAAGCTTATATTTTATTTTGAATGCTGTAAATTATTATTCTAGTGACTGTAATTCCTTACTACATTTTTCAGAACTTTAAGGAAAGGAGTTGGCCAGTGTCTGTTCAAATCGGGATTGGGAAATTTTTGTATGAAATCATTCTTCGAGAAATCAGGATTGACATAAATATTTCAAGACCCAGCAATAAAAAGAGGTAAAAAGGAGCTTACTTTTATTTTAAAAAGATCATTCATGCTGCAGGAGAAATTAATTTTATTGAAATTAAAATACAGTGGAAAATTTAATGGAATCTTATTGTGATGAGTAGTACACAAAGTGGAGTTTATTAACCTATGACCTACATGTAATGTCCATTCATAACAGCAAGCTACATATTGCTCCCATATTGGTCATTTTATGTTATGTTTGTTATTCATATTCTGTTGGTGCGCATGGAATTCTTAAAATTTAATCAACAATTATTATTTATTTTATATTATTTTATCAATTTTATCAATATTTATGTCAATGTTAAGGTAAAAGTGAAGTGACTGCCTTCCATAGAAGTTACCACCCTGGAAGCCAAAATATTTTAAGTCCTGATTTATTTATATATTATGAAAATCACCGGAAAACGCTGTTTCTCCATATCCTTTGGGAGGAGCAATAAAAACTGGATGGAATGAAAGCCTTTCTCTTCAGCTCTTGCCTTGTGAAAAGGAGAAATCCCTGAGGATGGCCTACAATTTCCAAAGAGGGTGGATTTCAGTTTCCCTTTAGGCAAGGGGTATTAGAGGACTAGCGGAGGCTCCACACTCACTTAGTTTCCGTAGCCCAAGTCCAAAGGTGGTTCTCTTCCACTGTGTTTGCCTTTAGTAAGATATTAAATGATTTTATGTCTCTGAAAATTTGATGAAAGGGAGAATGTGAAAAGGAGAAATCCCTGAGGATGGCCTACAATTTCCAAAGAGGGTGGATTTCAGTTTCCCTTTAGGCAAGGGGTATTAGAGGACTAGCGGAGGCTCCACACTCACTTAGTTTCCGTAGCCCAAGTCCAAAGGTGGTTCTCTTCCACTGTGTTTGCCTGCATCATCACAGTTTGAGAGAGTGAGAGAAGTGGAAGAAACATCCAAGGTCAAAAATGATAAATGCTATAATTTCATGTAGAAAGAAGAAAATACATTAATATGCCCAACCACTAATTCACTTCTGTGGAATCATTATCTCTTTTATTAATGTGAGGGGTTACTCCTCCTAGGTATTTTATTGGTATCCCAGAATTTTCCAAGCTGCTTTATTATTATATTAGATGACTGTAATATTGTCATTGTGGGCAGCGCAACCACTTTTTAGTGACTTTTTTATTAAGGCATATCAATTTTTGCTGTACTGGTGGCTCACTTCCCTTATTGAAACTATGATTACTATTTGCTTGAATTTTCAGCTGAGAGCTGATTTGTGATGTATACATGTACATATATATAAATTACCTCTGGTTATATTTTGGCAGATATAAAATTATTCCATGAGTCTCTTGCTCTTAAATAATCTGAAGTGCATTGGGTGGTATAGCTTTGTTATTTTGTTGTTTCGATAGTGATGCATTCCATTTTGTGTAATTGAGTTAGTATGCATTCTATTTTTATTTTTTATTTATCTAGATTTGCATTAATTTATTTCTCTGTAGCCATCTCTTGCCTGCCTTCTATACCTTATTCCGATCACAACAGCAGGGAAAAATAATGAAGGAAGAAGTGAAGCCACATCCAGTATTGGCACGTCTCTTTCGTGGTGCTGCTAGTGATACCTTAAAGTTTCCTGCAAGATGTGTACCTATGCTTTGCCCTCCCACTCCATGGACCAGTGTCATGTCTGGTGGTTATCTACTGACCAAAGCTGATGTTATTAGGTATGATCTCATGCTGTATGTATTTTATGAAGTATCACATAGCTCACGTAACACATGCAGAATTCCACCTGTATTGTTTTTTATTAACCAGTATCTCAATTAGTATTATTACCTCTGAGGAGTAGGGCATCTTATATCAAATTTTTATTCTTATTTAATCTTTTTGGAAGTTTAATGCTTGGAATATTACATGAGTTATTACATTTTGCATTATTAATTGTTTTTATTAACAACTACTTGATTTTACTAACATGCACTCTTTGTTTGAGTTTGCCCTCAATATTAACATGGCTGCTTTCCTAATGTCTTGTGAAGTCTTGCCTTCAGATGTTCCTACGGCAGTGGTAAAAGTTTTATTTTGTGTAGCTTTACGCCGTCTACTTGGTGCTCTCTGATTGGCCAAATGCATATCCATTTGGCCATTCAGAGTTGCTCTCTGGCTGAAGACACATTTATAGGTCCTGGAAAGAATGAAACTTTCTTCTCTGCTGAAGTTGTTCAATTTTTTGGATTTTAATGGCTTTCGAAAATTTGTGGGAAGTAACAGCTTTCCTTTATAATTAGTTAAGCATTTTTGAGGTCAATGTCATGGGTTGGTTCAGTCCAGGTGTACTCTGCAATGGCATAGAGGTGCAGTTGTCTATTCTTCATAACACTCTGATGTTCCTGTAAATGCATTTTAGTGCCCTGAATGTTTGTCCAATATGTAAACTTCTGCAGCAACATTTCACCTCATAGGCACCACTTTGAATTTCCTATATAGGACAAACATCCTGGTCGCCAAAACGCCTTTCACAGGAGCATCAGATCTGCCTGGACTGGACCAAACAACAACTTTGACTTAGAAACCATTGAACTTATTGTAAACGAAAGCTGAAAGCTCATTCAGGAGACCATAGAAATCCACAAAAAATTGAACAACATCAATAGAGAGCAGTTACATGCTTTCCAGTACTTGGAAATGTTCAACCAGAGAGCAACCAGGCAGCTGGGAATGCATTGGGCCAATCTGGGAACACTCAAGCCAAACGGTACTCATTTGGCTACTCATAGCACACCTTAGCAGAGGAGTGAGGTATATAAGAGAGGCAAAAACCAGCATTAGGCTCTTTTGATCTGAACATGTCATCTTCAACATCTGCGAGACTGTTGTCCCAGCCAATATGAGCTGGCATGGAGTAAATCCCGGAAGACTTAGATCTTCAATATGTCTACAACTCTGGCTCAAATATTGATGAGCTGTGTACTCTTTCCAACATATACCTTGGTGGATGCTTTTAGTCAATTGTTAACCAGCTTCATTCAATATTAATTATAGATTCAGGCGGAAATGTGGTGGCATAATGACGGAGATGAAGACTAGTACAATTTTCCCCTAAATAAAAATTTTATTCACGACCAGTTTTGATGAACTACATAATTTTCAAGTCAATAAAATTTTCACGTGAAAATGATGTAGTGCACGGAAACTGGTTATGAATAAAATTGTTGTAGTCTTCATCTCTGTTATTTAGTTTCATTTATATTCTGAAATTAATGGGGTTAATTTTGTATTTTTAAATTATTCAAATTTTGTTGAAAGCACCTGGCTTTGCTCTCAAATTTTCATTCATTTTTGCATTTTTTTCTGCATTATGATGTACTTTCTTTTTTCCACACATTCATTGACCTTCATTTGTAACCATGGTCGTACCTTGGCTTTGAATCTGTGTTCCTTGGAAATGCTTTGCATGAAAAATATGTAAGTTGCACCTACATAGCATGTGGTAATATTTAGCTCTGCTCTGAAGAATTAGTTTTTTAGTTAATAGTAATGATATTAAATGGTAAGGTTTACCAATAATATCAAATATTGTGCAGAATCTTAAAATTTGTCTTAATGATAAATGAGCCATTCTTCTATTCTGAAGATGTCCTTCTTTGCCAAAAATCCATAATTTTATGAAGAATACCTTAATGTACCATTTTCTGCCTGTCACCTATTGTAAGTAAGGCTGAAGCATGGCATTCACTTACTCCCATGCCATTGGTCTATTTGTGAAATGCCATGAGTAGTAGTGTTATGTAATACTAAAAGCAAAATCTAGATGCCCTGATATGTATTTCTCACAGTTGTGATAAACACTTAATGATGAAACTTCAAATCATAAGTTCCTCTAAATATTTTCCAGATATATGAATAAGCTATTTAATTGTTGTTTAATGTGTACTCAAATAATGTAATAACTATGTTGCAAACTCCAGACTTCCGCAGCAGGCAATGTTGCAATGGAACCGATTGGCCAACTGCCCTAATCAGCAGCTGTATCCTGCTCTTGATTCTCTCAATCAACTTGGAGCTGTGCCATGGAAAGTCAATAAGCAAGTATGTAACATAGAGTGCATCTCTGTATTGTTGTATTATGTACCACAAGGCTAACCAAGATATGAAGAAGAATCAAAAGTGCCATTCCTTTCTCTTCTTTACTTAAATGCTTGTTAGATTTTTTGATCCTTAATGGTATAAAAAATGAGACTCTCCCCTTGCAATTCAAAACAACACATCTCAAGGCTTTAAAACTACCTTAGGCAGAGTCATAATCATAAACTTTATATTAAATGTCGAATATACTGTCCACTGTTGCAAAAAGATCAATACAACAGTTCTGCAATTAGTTTTTACTCTACTCAAGGTGTATGGTGTACCTGAAAAGTGGAAAAATGTTGGGCAAAAAATATTGTCAAGCCAGGAAAAATCATGGCCTTATGAAACATTTCATTTTATATATTTTCATTTGAAACCACTTAATATGAAGAACAGGATTATTTTCTTTGTTTACTTAATTATTGAAAACACAATCATACTTCATCTTTGCATTAATGCCATGTGGCATCTGAAAGAAGACGTGGAAGAAATAGATGGGTAGGCAATGATGGGAAATGGTGTTTTGTTCCAAGAAATAATAAGTGGACTGCGCCATGTATATTAGTCAATTAATATTATGTTATGCTCTTCCACTACATCACATCTAACACAATTGAATTAAATTGCAGTTGTTTCTATGGTTCACAAGACATCATGATTTTAATGTCAGTTAAAGAGCAGAGTTGAATCATTTATTGTATGTTTACTAACTCTAAATATCAAGTTAAAAACACTTAGATGCATTGTATTTGTAATGCTTTTTACTCAAATTTAGGGAAGGCATGGCATGTAAGCTCTATGTTAAAGTACAGTCTGGGAAAACATTTGGTCTGGGGCACCTGGAAAAGTCAGAAGTTCTAAAATTAGATACAAGTAGTAACACTGATAAATTATAGCACTGTGTTTTCCTATGTTAAAAACCACAAGGAATAAGTGTATGCCAACTGAGTCTTTTGGGTTGTGTATTCACTATTTGTAAACTGGAAATACTGAATGTTTTGCCATAGTAATGAATGCATGTTCAAAGTGATGAATTATTATCTTTATTGTTTTGCCTGCATGCTTTATTATTTTCTGCTGCCTTTGAAATTATTGAATGTTAAGTTTTTAGATAATCTGCTAATAGGAGACCTTGCTCGGTACTTGTGTACTTATGTTTAATTTACCAGCTAATACAACCTTAGCAAGTTTCCTCCTAATTGCGAGTGAAATCTGAATGTGTGTTTTCACTTTTGATGCCGGAAAATGAGTTCCCTTAGTATTTATGGTTCTGTTTTGGGTATACCTTATTTTTATGTATGTATTATGAATGATTTATATTTTTTGATTTAATGCTTGGCAAGCAATTAATATAAGTAACCCTTAGGTCCCTTGAATTGTGATGAAAAATCCTTCCCAAGTTCACTACATGAATTCTGAGTTATAAATTGAAAATAATTGACCGTCACTAGTTTTGCATGTATTTCATATGGCGTATTGTGAATAAATTAGGAAATGCCATCTTGAAAAATTCACTTTAAAATTTAAAAACTGGGAATATAGGGAATTATGATGCTGAAAAAGTGATTAGTCTTGAATAAGATCTGAATATAATGAAAGGTTAACCATTGTATAAACTAATGATGAATGTATCAAGAAGTAATTTGATTGGTTCTTTTACCTGACATGGTTAGGTGTTGAATTTTATTTGCAGATTTACCTTTAATCTATAACTAAATCTGAATGACTGCAGCCTGATATCTTTTTTGTTTTGGAAACCCGACAGTATGTTTTATTGCCCAGATATATTCTATTGGCTTTGATGGCATGGCATGGCTTCTCCAGTGCATTCTGGTTGATTCTTAATCACTAGTGTTTGGTAGAATATAATTTTTTGTAAGATTGGCCCCAATTTTGACTCTTTGATTGAATTTTTTCATCTCTTTGTGTGGTATGTTATCAGAATGGATATCCCTTCTTATAATTTTTGAATTACTAACCATAGTTTTAATCTCTGTTGAGCTCCAATAATTCTTAAGGAATGCAATTTATGCAGTATTATAATAAGATTCAATTGGAAGTTTTCATGTTTGGTTCCTCCTGAAGATTTTACTGTATTTACTTGAAAATAGTACAGGCAAATCTTCTTCAATCAAATGTCAGACAAACAGTAAGACTTGTGTCATTAGCAATAAGAACTTCAAATATAACAAATTTGGCAAAACCTGGAACAGCACGCATGGGTGATCATGTGGAAGTTTTGGGACACAGGTCCATCTCTGCTGGCTGGGCTGAATTTCCAAATGGGGATCATGAAGTTCATTCAAGATGTTAATTGCTTATTTCATTTCCCTCCAAAACGAAGCTCTTGCATCTAATATTGCCGCAAGTCAAAATGTTAATGGGAAAGTGGTGAAATGAAAACATCTTTATACTGCATTCAATGGATATGCTGATGAGGTGGCCACCATGCTGTTTGTTGTGTCATTTTATGATATTTATATTTTTTGAAATGACCATCAAACTATTAGCCATGTAAAAATGCTGAAATATTTATGTGAAATTTTTTCATAGACACATTTAAAAAACATGGTACCATGAATTGCTTATCATTTGAATTCATGTGTTGAAGTATATCTGCATGTTTTTCCATATCTCTGCATGCGTTTTAGCATTATCTCATAGCTGAATAGAAATATGAATACCTGCCTTAGTTTTATATCTTATTATACCTTCATTTAATATATTATGCTGGGAAATCAGGTAAAAGTCAGAAGGATTAAAACATAATGAAATTTTTGCAGTTTTATCTTGTGAGATGGTTGCATGCCTGTTCTTTTTTTTCTCTCCATGTCATGTATTTTAGCTCTGTAGAATTAAGCTCTGTAGAAGTTTTCACTGATTTTTTTCTTTACTTTCTTACTCAAGGTCCCTCCATGAAAACCCTCTTATTTGTAAATAATTCTTCGCCTAATCCAGTTCTCCTTCTTATATCCATATTACTTTGACCTTAGCTCTTACTGGGTTGCCACTCAGTCAAGAAAATCAGAAATAGTCTGGTATTACTGAAACTTCTTTAAAAATTTGCAGAGCAGTTCTATAATTTTTTAAGTCTCTCATTTTATTTGAAAATCAGGATTATAATAATGGCCAGGTGAATTCCTGATAAGAACATGTTTCCTTTTGTTGTGAAATTAGTTTCTGATTGCTCTAGGTTTAAGTTGCTTTCAGGAGCTAGCAAAATGGGGATCAGGATGATCTGGTGGAATGTACAGGCTTCCCTCCATGGGGGCCTGGGTTCAAACCCTGAGACGGCAGGTTTTTTCGGTGTTAATCCCAATCCATACTTAATGTGGTTCGTGGAGACCACTTTGAGTGAGTACGATGTCCTTTGAACGGGACGTTAAACTGCATACCCCTTGCTTCCTTTCAACAAGAGTAGGCTAATACCAACACCAGGTTTCTCTCCACCCTTCCTCTCCCATTCATCCCTAATGGCGCAGATGACCTTAGCTGTCGGTCGCCTCCCCTAAAACTACTAATACTATTTATTTATTATTTATCGACTTAATTGGGCGAGGTTGAGACTAATAATCCCTTCTTCCACCTAACCCTACATTACAGACATTATATTGAAGACAATCACATACAACCAAGCCCTAGATGGAGGGAAATCCACCTAGGTGGGAATCGAACCTGCGACCTTTGGGTTGGAGTTGACAATACTAGGAGTTGACAAAAAATGAAATTATAGTTTTGAGCTGATTTCAGTAATACCAATGGTACAGGAAGCGATGAGGGATTATCCCCAAAAAACATATTTAATAAGTTTCTCAATACTGAAGAGAATAATTAGGGACAAGGACTGCGTGTTCTTTGGGAAAATCAGGTAGAAGTCAATTATTAAAATGAGTGGTCAGCCTGTCCCATAATCCCAACTATTTTGCCACCTAACCTTATGCATCCCTAACATATGTTTCATCTCTTCAGCTCTGCATTATTTTTTTAACTTTGCGTCCTCCACATTATTCTAACATTCCATGTTACTCTACTAATAGCTGTGATATTTTTTTGTCTTTTTTATGTTGCTTTCAGTTCAGATGTGCAAGGATTTTGTGTGATTACAACCACATGGAAGCCTTACTTCCCATTCTGTTTTACCATGATATCACTACCCCAGTAGGTTTACTCTCATAGTTTCCAGACTCATGTTTACATTTGTGCTATCGTGGTTTTGTGGGATAAGTGGTTTGAGGTACATGATTTGAGATATGGTGTACTGTTGACTTCATCATTAGTGTATTTAAGGGATTCGTAATGTGAAATGGCCACCCTTCTGGTGTTGGATAATTTTGCGGCCACTACACCAAGGAACATGCCGTAAGTGACTACCTTGTGTCTGGCTACTACTGAGGATACACTACTACATTCTGCTCTTGAAGCAATACTGTTTGATGATTAGGCTGGAAGTGGTGTGTGAAATGACCATCTTTGTTGAATCACCCTTCTGTCCAAATACCTTCCTGGCTTCTAGCCTTTGACCTATCTGGCATGGGTGATTCTACCAGGAGCAATTATTGCTCCAAACAGCACAGCTCTAAGTGTTATAAGAACACTGTATCCCTTGCCCAATGTAAAGGTTGTAGTCTAAGGGGCGATTATACGAGTGTGTTGTTATAAAAATGACAATTTTGACTGCCCAAATGGGCTTCTTTGCAGCTGCAGTGTTAAAAGAAGAGAATACTTTACTCCTAGGTGCTTAATAGTATAATCCTTTATTGCAGATTTTTTTGCAGCCAAAGTTTTTGATACCAATTATTTTCTGCAGGTCCTAGATGTAGTCAAGGAGGTTTTCAACACTGGGGGCTCATCTCAACTAGCCATTCCAGCTCCTCCTTCTTCTTTTATCTCTTCACATACACCCTCTCCCTTGGTGCCATCGACAAAATCGACTGCCTCTTTTAGCGAGTCAGACCAGGCCAGTGAGGGGCAAACTGCTATGCAAACTGGAAGATTTCAGCAGCACAGGCATCAGCTTTACTTAAGAAGAAAGAAAGCAGAAGCATATAGTCTATGGTGTGACATGCTATATAGATTATCTCTTGCGAACCATGTAAGTATACATTTTGTCCTTTCTTTTTATGAAATGATTTGAAAAAATCAAATGTAATCAAAAGTGTGAAAGGCAGTATATTTTCACAATGAGTCAAATCATGTGTTGAATTTTAATCTCAGTTTGATAGTAATTAACAAATCCAGTGTACAATACTACCTTGATCAAAAAGTTCCCGGAATAACCACCGTGTGGCGCTCCCATCGTTTCGATTTGAGTTCTGTTTTTTTGTTAAATTGGTACATCTGTTGTTGATATTCCCTTTAAATCTTAGTGTCATAACTTGACATTTGCAAAAGTTACGTAGCCAAGAGTACATCTATCTCTGTGTGTGTTGGCGATTTTTTACAATTTCAGAAATGGATTTAAATTTGCAACAACGAACTTGTATTAAATTTTGCGTAAAAAACGGATTTAGTGGCGCACGGACGTTGGAAATGTTGGAAAAGTGTTTCGGCAACGATTCTCTAAAAAAACGGTCGTTTACCAGTGGCACGAGCGGTTCAGAAGTGGTCGTGAGTCAATCGAAGATGATGAACGCAGTGGCAGACCATCGACATCGAAAGTCGGTGAAAAAATTGATAAAGTAAAAGAAATGTTGGTCAATAACCGCAAATTAACCATCAGAGAAATAGCGGAGGACTTGAACATTGCCTATAGATCCGCCCAAGACATTGTGGTTAATGATTTGGGTTTCCGTCGTGTAGCAGCAAAGTTGGTGCCAAAAGACCTCAATTTCATGCAAAAAAGAGACCGTGTTGACGTCGCAAAAGACATGATTTGCGAGGCTGAATCCGATCCCACATTCATCAAAAGGATCATTACTGGAGACGAGACGTGGGTTTATGAGTGCGACACGCAATCCAGACATCAGGCAAGTGAATGGCGTTCACCAAATGAGCCGAGACCAAAAAAACCACGTCGTTTTCAGTCAAAAAAGAAGGCAATGCTGACGGTTTTCATGGATTACAACGGTGTAGTGCATCATGAATTTTTGCCAGAAGGCCAGACAGTAAACAAAGAGTATTATTTGGGCGTTATGAGACGTTTGCGTGAAGCAATTCGCCGAAAGAGACCAGAAATGTGGGCAGAAAACTCGTGGATTTTGCACCATGATAACGCACCGTCGCACAGTGCTATCATTATTCGTAATTTTTTGTCGAAAAATGCAACAAATACCATCCAACAGCCACCGAATTCACCTGATTTGGCTCCCTGTGACTTCTTTCTGTTCAATCGAGTTGAAAAACCATTACGGGGAACGCGTTTTAGCAGCCGAGAGGAAGTAATGGAAAAATCGCAGGAAGCACTGATGGACATACCGAAAACCGACCGTAACTTTTGCAAATGTCAAGTTATGACACTAAGATTTAAAGGGAATATCAACAACAGATGTACCAATTTAACAAAAAAAACAGAACTCAAATCGGAACGATGGGAGCGCCACACGGTGGTTATTCCGGGAACTTTTTGATCAAGGTAGTATTTCTGTTTAGGAACTTTCTAAATCATAGTCCATTTAGTATAAATCACCTAATTTTCAATTGGATCTAATACATTGGTGATAATTGGGGAGTCAATACTTACTTGAAGAAGAAAATTATAAAAAAAAATCCAGGGGAGAAAGTAAAAGGGATGGCAGAGTAAGAGTCTTGTTTCCTATCTTCCACCCACTAGTGGAAAAGCATGTTGAAAAATGTAGATATGGTAGCTCTCCCCTTGATGGGTCATGTACTAAATTAGAAATTCACTGAAACCAAACTCAGTCAGTGTGGATGGTGTCTATTATACAGCTATTTAGCAAAATATTGCCATTTCCTGGTACGACTCACTAAACATACCTGTTTGCCCAGCAAGGTGACAACCCACCGGCCCAGCTAATTGAATGATGGACTTGACATCCAACTACTAGCCAAAGATAGACCTAACTGCTAAATGTGCTAGCAAGGCGATGGATGAAATTTTTATGTGTTAATAGCATGCCTGTGTGATATTATCCCCAATGGAACAAATCCTTAGTCTTTTTGCGGATGAAATAAAAAAATATAGGCGGAGGTCTTTTAGAGTCACTCTCATCTCATCATCAGTGGAGACAGTATGTTAAGAATTTGGAACAGTGATGGTGCATCCACTTCACCTTCAGTAGGCATGCCATAATTGATAGACATGAAGAGAAACCAAATGGTAGGAATGCTTCTGACCAGTATGTTCTATAGAGAAATTGTGTACGTAAATTGATAGACGTGTAGAATAAAATTTGTAGCCATGATCTCATCTGGTGACTTGCAAAAATAGCATTTACAAGTAGTAGTAGTATTTATTAGGGGGAGGCAACTGACAGCTAAGGTTATTTGGAAAATATCATTTATTTTGGAATCTTTACCCGCCTTTAATCTTTACTATCATTGCCCGCCATTGAACATTAATGTAAGGTAAATTTTCTGTACTGAATTACAAAGGCGCCATGTTTATGTTCATCATTTATTGGAATAAACTCCCCATTTACCTAAAATCTGTAGCTTCCTCCTGTTTGATCAATAGGAAACTTGATGCACCATTGGCTTTCATTTGGTCAAAAGGACTGGGGGTTGCAGTGGGTGTAGGTTGTATACAGCAATGGTAGAGAAAGCTTTACAGGGACAGTTTTGGCATCCCACTCTTCATTTTGGAAATCTGACAAGACTACTAGTTTAGCCATAACACTCCTGCTCCTAATATTACATTAGGTATACACCTGGCTACTGACCTGAGGTCCCAGGTTCGATGATGAGGAATATATTTGGACATCCTCAGCTTCATTCAAGTTCATCCTTGTGTGCCAGATCTTACGTGGTATCTGCTGAAAGCTCAGTAAAAGCTCTCTCCTTCTCTTACTCGATTAATATATGGATTTCACAGGTTGTATTGGGGATTAGTAGGCAGTAACCTTTACCCTCACCTATAAAAGTAACCTTTGAGCGGAATTCTCTTTGTAATTAACTCCTGGCTAAAATTAATCATTTTTAGCCTATGAATAAATGACATTTTGATATTTTTAATGAATTGCATATTATTACTATACCAGTGGGATGATACTTTTGCTAACCTGTGCAATAGCTGTCTTCCTGTGGTTTTGAATGGGGGTAAAAGAATCGGTGCCAAAGTGCCTTGACTTGGGAATAGGCAGAGTAAGTGAATCACTTCTAACTCCATGTGGAGACCTCCCCTTGCTTATGTTAAGGACTCAAAATAACACCCTCAAGACCCCTTGGTTGGATCAAATCAACCAATATACAATGAAAAAATAAAACACCAATTGTATACCAATTCTATCTCCTTTAAAAACAGCAGGTTTGTGGAAAGTGTTGTCTTTGAAATCAGTGGTCATTCTGAAGTTCATTCACTGAGGTATCAGTAACAACATTAAAATTAGAGTAAAACCTCATCAATTTGAATTTCAAAGGAAAAAAACTGGATGTTGATATCAGGATTTAAATGAAAAACAACAAACTTGTTATGCCTTATTTGGCTAGTAAAATCATGATGCTGTTTTATCTGTACTTGGCAAACTGATCTTACAAGTCCCTACTTAATTTTTAGATGTTATTCTAATGCTAAGGAAGGAAGCTCTTCGATGCATATCCTGTAAAAAATTACCCCGGTGAATGCCTAACTGCAGGCTTTAATCAAATAAGTGTGGGCCTGTGCCCACTGACCTGCACCTTAAAATATTTGTACAACTAATGTTTTTGGACCAAATATGGAAAAAATATTTTACTTTTACATCCTGAGAAAGCAGCACTATTATTGTGGTGGCAGGTGAACATAAGGAGGGCTGATTACCCTTGTACATCATTTAGTAAGCTTATGAATGGCAGGTTCAGGGAATTCAAATCTGAGGGCTCACATCTTGCTTGAAGGCTAAGGTTGGGCAGAATGGCAGTTTTGGCTTATATACCCCTTTGGTTGGTGGAAGGGTTGACATTTTGGGGAGTACTTGGTAATCAAATGCTTGTCCAAATGGTGACCAGGCCATGTACAGTCATGGAAATTCCATGCACTACCTGTCACTCTATTGGAACAACATCCTGGAGGCCTTGGGGTTATAGGATTTGAGGTAAGCATTATAACACAGCGAGCATTAAAACATAAATGATATCAAAAACATCACATTGGCAACAAAATTACATGTAAAAATTTCAAAAAATCCAATTGGAGATAATATCCAAGTAAAGTTAAGAAATGAATAAATTCACTGATAATTTTACAAAGACGTTTACAGGGTGCAGTGCAAAAATCCAGACAAATTAAGCAATTTTTCTAAAAAAAAATTTGTTACAAAAATGAAAATGTTTTCAAAATTTTTAGTACTAAATTATTTCTATGATCATAAACAACCAATTTATTCAATGTATCCCCCACTTGCTTAAATGGTGGCCTCTATTCTTGATCTGAAGTGTTTGCAGGCCTGTTTTAATGCGCCATGGTCCATATTGTTGTTTCAATAATCTCTCTCATTGAATCAATATTTGGATGTCTGGACTTATTAGCGACCCTTTTGACCAGGCTCCGTCCATAGTGGTCCAATGGATTTAAATCTGGGCTGTTGGGAGGCCAGAATTCTTTGGACCAAAATATATTGATGTTGTCTGACAACTAATTTTGAACCAAATGACTGGTATGGGCTGGTGCACCATCCTGCTGAAAAATGTACAGCCTTTCAGATGATGCAGTTTCCATCCGTGGCATCTCTACATTTGTCAGAATATGCAAATAAACTTCTTTGTTGATATTTCCCCCTCGTTAAAAAAATGCATGGCATGACATCACCCTGTGTATTAAGCCTTTCGATAGACCTAAAAATATTGTCAGATCATTCAATTTTGATGTGTATCAGTGGGAGACAGGTATACTTAACTCTGGGATATATAGGAGGAATCTCCTTTTTCATTCCTTGTGATTAATTTGAATTTTTAGCAATTGAAAGTAATCATCTTTTCAATTTTTATTACAATTCTCAATTTTTATAAGAGTGGAATTATAGTCTTACAAGAGCATACAACCATCATCAAGTGAATACCAAAATGTATTTTCCTCTGAAAGCTAAATCAATCACATAGCCTGAAAGAACAAATGATTGAGGAACAAATATTGACGAACAATCGCTGGTACGGCTTCAAATTCTTCATATGATACTGATTTAAATCATACAGTGTAGATATTTAATGACTTATTTGTTGCATAGTAAAAATTTGTATTTTTTCCCCTAAAGGAGCAAAAGGAATTCTCAGGGTTGATGAGTGTGAAGCAACTTCAATATTATCTAAAAAAATTCAAGCTTCTTATAACTTAGCTTTCATAATTGTTTTTATTGTTATACATTAAATGAAACTTTGTCAGTAGTGTTTAATATTATAAATAAATTTTTTTGTGCCATCTGTACTTTCCTACTATTGTTTTCCTTACATTAATTAGCCCTGAGAATTCCATGTTCTCCTTTTAGGAGAGCAAATATATGGTTTTACCATGCGACAAATGATTTATTAACTATTTACCATGCATTACTTTAATTGGTATCATGTGATTAATATGCCAAGGCATTGTTTTTCCTGGATATGTAATTGGTTAGCTGCCTAATTTCCTGCTGGGTGCTGACTGCTCCATGTGCTTTATGTTTACCTGTGAGATAGATGACTTTTTTGAGCCTTTTATCTTTCACCTAGCATCAAGACTGGTGTAGTTTGTAGTACTTAAGACTTTATTGCCTATCATTTCCATTCAATAATGCTTTTTATACTTGCAATAGTGGGTACTATGCCAAACTATTGCAATTATACCATTGAAATATTATTTTGTTTTGAAAAATATTGCCTGCGAATTTCTTACACAAACTTTTCATATTTTGTTAAGACAAAATTGTAAAAATCATTTGTGTTGGTTTTTGATGTTGGTATTTTCTAGCTCATAATATTTGTTCATACTCTTCTGCTTTATTTAAATATGTTCATCACTATTTTTAGCTTTTTGTTAATTTATTTTTTTCATCCCTATTTTCATTTATTTAGAGTTCAAACTCTAATGCCTGTCCCTATTGTATGTATATTTCTTGAATTCCTACAGGGTCCTAAAATGAGTGCACTGTACTGCAGTGAATTAAAAGTTATTGAAGTTAAGTTATGGATTTTGAGTATTTACTAAAGTAAAGTTTTAAACGAATTTTAGTTAGTCATTGTAATAATAGTAAATCTAAAGGATTTAGGTTTTCAGTTTGACCTTCCTTCTAATGATTTCATTTTCATAAAATGAATTTTATCTGTTACATTTTAACCATTAACAACAATTATTTATAGTTGAAATTTAATAGGAGTGCCTTGTTTAAAAATGTCTTTGCAGTTCCGTGATCGTGTCTTCTGGCTTCCACACAATATGGATTTCCGAGGTCGTGTTTACCCATGCCCACCACATCTGAACCACTTAGGGTCTGATGTGGCACGATCTTTGCTGTGCTTTGCCAAGGGTCAGCCCTTGGGGCCGAAAGGCCTCGACTGGTTAAAACTACATCTTGTCAATTTGACTGGTCTGATGAAGCACAATTCAATAAAAGAAAGGATGGTCTTTGCTGAGGAAATGATGCCAAAAATAATTGATTCTGCTGAAAAACCATTAACAGTATGTACAAATTATTTTTAATTATGCATATATAGTGATTACCCTCTGTTTAAAGTTCCCTGGGGGTAAAGTTTTTGTACCTTAATTCAAATCATCCACTAAATGTTGAGAGTCGTAAAATTTTAAGACCAAATAGCACTTAATAATTATAAAATCATTGTAATTGACTATTGCCTTGTATAAATGTACCAACTGCTTGAAAGGTAAGCATCCTGCGAGTTAAGGGGTTTTTATACCAAATAAGTGTAAAAATGTTCATTATTTAAAAAATTCTTTTCTCCCTTGCAAAATTGGCTAACTCTAAGTGAAGGTGGGAGTTTGGTATTACTTTACATACAACCTATCAGAAAAAGAAGACTAGGGCTGCTCATTTGCTCTTAGGTTTGAATGAAATTAGAAAGAGGACTTTGGCCTTAGGTGCCTCTGTATGGGACAGTGAGTGGCCCGGAGTAGCCAAGATGAGGTGATGTTGAAGTGGGGGTGAGAAGGTCATGCAGATAGAGGAAGACACAGCTAGTATTGTGGGGAGGAATTGGAGATTTTTTCATTCCAATGATTGCACACGGAAAGGGTATTAAGGGTTATATTCAAAATAAAATAGTTTTTTTACAGGTGGTAATGAATCTTGACCAGAATGGCTTAATGCAAAAATAATCTGCAGCAATATGACTGCCATGTACATGTGCAAGTAGTTTTGTTGCCTTTCTAGTTAGTATTTTATGATTATTGCATGTACATGGAGATTATTGAAGTTAATAATACTTTGAATCTGCTCATTTATTGTACTTATAATTTAGATCATACAGGTATGGTAGGGTATGGAAAACATGAATTTTGGGCTGGAAAACCTGGAAAAGTTCGGGAATTTTGAAGTCAGAAATGTGTCAACACTATTGGTCATGCATTGTTTTACATGCTTGTCATTATTCAAACGGTTACAATTTAGAATGCAGTGAACATTGTGCCATATCCTCACTCCTGTCTCATGAATAAATGAATGATCAATAGCAGCGCAAAGTAATCATTATTAAATGGGACAGGCTGCCATATTATTTATTCAAATCAGCCTAAGGTCAAATATTAAGGAAGGTTATGTGGTATGAACTTTGATTTAATTATGATACCAGCATGAGATGCGGTATCAACTGCTGAAGACAGGGACTATACCAAATACAATGCCACAATGATAAAATGGCAGAAATCAATGGCTCTTACTTTGACATGAATAGTGTTTGAAAATTTCTATTATTAATAGTTAAAAATTAATGGATTTATTATTCATCAAAAAGTTGCATTATGTATATAAAATTTAGCGATAACGTAATATAAACTTTTGGATTTCAAATTAAAATTTCTAAACTATTTAACTCATATTTTTTTTAAACGTAGTTTGTTAACTACGTATTAGTCATTTTTGACTTAATTAAATTACACCCAATATTTTTTCAATTGTTCCTAAACCTGTTAAATGAATAGCCCAAATGCTTCTTTTGTAATGCAATGACCATTTGCTCAATGTTATCTATCCGTCATAATCAAAACTAACTGCAATTTGCCATATTAACACTTTGTACATTGTTCAGCCAAGTACGTGTACAATGATAATGCACAATAGATAAAAAAATGGTAAAATATGTGATCGTAAATTCAAAAAATCTACACAAATCTTATGAATAATGTGAAAGGATACTGCTTAGGTAAAGATGCTGGAACAAAGCACCACTTATTCTGTGCAGGTTTTTTTACCTAGGCAAAGACAGGTCCTGCATTTTCAATTAAATTATAAATTACTGTAAGCACCAATTATCGAACATCACGTCATCTAATGGGTTGATTAACTTGGTCTAAGTAAAAGAGGCAATCTTACCTCTCCTATTGGTCCTCATTCCACTCTCCTGCCTCGATGTAGGTTGCAAATGACATTTAATCTATTAGAAAAGTTTGAATAGTTAACTCATTTGAATTAGAATAGTCGAATTATGTTATGAGTAGTTATCAAAATCATGGCTCCATATTAAGCTACCCGTAAGTGAGCAACCACATATGCTGATATGACCAATGTTTGAGCAAACTTTCGTCTGTTTCCTTTGAATCTATTGAAATAAAAGAGAGTCAATGCCTAATTTGTCTGTCAATTTTGTGTCAAACATTTATTGAATATTTGTTGTTAGCAATGTGTATAGTTGGTTAAGATGTTGACTGAGGATATTTGTGCCAAATATTTGTGAGTAGGGTGGTCAGTTATCTTGTTTTGTTAGCTCTTTGGGTCATGTGGAGTGTATGAAGAGCTGGGACTGCTGGGTCCTCGGAAAGGTGATGTCAAGAGGATCTTACACCACTGCACTGTCTGTCTGAGCTAGAGGACCTTTTCTCTGCCTTTGTTTTCCCTTTTGATAAACTAGTTTTGAGAGGGGGAAAGGGAGTGATGGATAAAAATGTAGTCAAGTTTGCAAATTGATGTTTAATAATTTAAAACAATAAATTCCAGGCAACCCATGATTTTGTGACTAGTGATAGTGCATATAAGCCATCATTATTGATGTTCTGCAAATATATGAGTCAAACTCTATTAGAGTGACATTGAGCTCATTGCATTGAATTTAAACTTTTATCGGAGTGCACATTATCAGCCATTATTTGTACATTGCAAGTTTTCCTTATAAAAAAAATCAGTTAATATAACTGTAGTTTCCTAAAAAATAGTAAATGCATGGCAAATCCCAAAGAATCCATTTCTGAGTTTATATTCTTGGGAGTAAGCAACAACCACTTCTTTAGCAAAACTACTGTATAAACAGCTAGTAATCATGGCCTTATGAGAAGGGCTGCCAATGGGAGGAAAGGTCAAGGTTAATTGTGCCCAGTTTAAAAGGAAAGGGTCTAGTTTAGCCCCTTGAGTCCCCTCATTAGGGCTCTAAAATTTAGAACTTTATACTGAAATATGATGATTGTTAGATCCTAAAAGTGGTCAAACACATTGAAAAATGAATACTTGATGTTATTTTCTGATTTTGCTAGATAATATCCAACTTGGTAAGTTAGATCCTGCTGTTCTAGAAATGTCATACTCATGGACAGTCGATGAGGCAAAATTTGTTTTGGTAAACAAAATCCATACTTTTAAGTGAAACGTGCATCAAATCCACTCGTGACTTCTTTTCTTGTTGAATTGTGTTATCCCTTTCCTTTGAAAGGAAAATTATGCAGAATATAACTTTTTTGCTAATAAAATCGCTCAGCCATTTTCAAAACCAACCTTTTTGTTGTTTTATATAATGATTGCTATAAATTATATTTGAGTGAGGTTGATTCTGTGAAATTTTGAATTTTTATTATTCCATGAAGCAGCCTTTTTGCCCCGAAGACCATTAAAATAGTTGTAAATGGAAATCATGTCCAAATAATAGGCATGATGAAGAACATTTGAGTTTAAAAGGTGTTAGGCAGCAAAGATTTAAATATTTGTATCATCCTGTGTGTTCACAGTTCTAAGTATACAGAGTCTATACAAAAGGTATCAGGACTGGTTTCAAAAATCAAAATTTATTGAAGTTATCATTACAATTACTTAATAATCTTCAAAATACATTCCTCCTGCATCGATTCACTTAGTGCTGTGCGTCTGCCACTCATCAAAAGCCAGCTGGAAGTCAGTTTCTGGAATACTGTTGAGAGCCTTTGTCGTCGTCGCTTGAACCGCCTTGATGGAGTCGAACCGATAACCTTTGAGCTCCTTTTGAGCATCCTTTGAGGTAATAACATTGTCGAGAAAATCTTCAGCTTCCTGGATGCAGTCCAAAATTTCCACCTGTGACAGTTTTTGTTCCTTGTTCAAGACTTTCAGCACCAGCTTCACGGTGCTCATCTTTGACGAGCTCCCGGCCTTCCTTAAACATTTTGTACCATTTAAAAACTCTGTTGCAGCTTAAGGCATTATCACCATAAGCCCGTTTAATGAATCCAAGGGTCTCAGACGTGGATTTCCTGAGTTAAATGCAAAAATTCACAGCGTAGCTTTGCTGGATGGTTCCCTTCATGCTGGCACGACGATACCACAAGCAATCACATATCACAAAATCCACCTCCTGTCTACGTGCATGCCCGGAGGTGACCGACCGAACTAAAGTGTGCCTGAGTGGTGGGGACCCTACCGAGCCGACCGGTCAGATCCCATCCACCGCTCCGTTGAGGCTACAGCGAACCCGTCACGATACTTATTGTACGGACCCTGTAATGAAAGAATTACTATGCCACAAGTTTGAAAGGATTGGTGATGAAATAAATGTCAGTTTTTCTAATTGACTAACACTAAAAATGTATTCCTTTTATGATTTAATAGGGTGAAATGTGGTGGGCCAAGTCAGATGAGCCTTGGCAAACTCTAGCAGTCTGCATGGAAATCAATGCTGCTTTGAAAGCTGAAGGTGGACCAGAGAATTATGTGTGCCACTTCCCTGTCCATCAGGATGGTTCATGCAATGGTCTTCAGCATTATGCTGCACTAGGAAGGGATGCTGCAGGTGCAGCCAGCGTCAGTATGGCCCCATCAGAATGTCCTCAGGATGTCTATGGTGTTGTGGCAGCCATGGTAATAATCGTAAAACTTTTTTGGAACTTAGCAAGTAAATATTATTAGGCAAATAATAGTTCACCATAAATATGCATGTCAATAATTACAGAAATTGTGGCCGAGCAAATTTGGTAGTTTAACTTCCTTAGCTGACTCTTTTACTTGCTTTCATTGAAAGTGATAGTTTTCTCATCAGAAGGGCTGTTCCATAGCTTGTTAGGAATAAGGTCAGGCCAGAACCAGCCTCCCAGATCTCATGGCTTCATTACGGGGCTCAGGAAATGATTCACTTGATCATTCTTGTTCACTCAGTATTAGTGTGTCGTTTTGTAAGTTGAAATGTAAATGGAGGATGAAGAAATAAGTGCAATACTTCTCTACGAGGACCTTTTGGAGGCATGTCAATTTTGTAGTTATTTTTGGGTAAACAAAGTCATATGCTGTTCGACATCTAAGAACTGGCCTTGAGACAGAGGTGGGCATTTGATCTATAAGTCTAAACTTGGGAATTTTGTACATGAATTTGCTAATCTCCTCGGTACTCATTAATATTTTGTTGTGCACTCTTTTGCATATTGAAGTAACATATGATTGCATTTTCACTTCATCTGGTAAAACTACGAGAAACATGGTACCTAAGATTTTTTGTTTCTAGCTAGTTTTTATTATGACACTTTTTGTACATTTCCAATGACTGTTTAATTGGATGGCATGTCCATATACTTTTAACAGCCTACTGGCCAGAAAAGAGTTACAAGACCAGGAAAGTCTGAATTGTATCACAAACTTTATAGATGGACTGTTGGACTCAGTCATGGCGCAGTATCATGAACATTTGAGAACTATAGGGTTGATTGTTATTTGTAACCACCTTCCCAGTTAGCAATGAGAGTAAAACTAGTGGTTTTTTCAAACATTTCCCTCATTTTTTTCTATTCATCTCTGCAACCTGGTGCATCATATGCTAATGGTGGAATCTGGAAAGACCATATGTATGTAATTATTACACCCTTAAATCTTTTCCTAGTTTGGTTTGAAAATAATACATTTTTTCCCAATTCTGGTTGTTAATTTTTGTTTGCCGTAATTAATAACTATACATCATCATAGAATACACTATGTCATCTATTTTTTCTTCCTAATTTTTAATTCATTTGGGTTGGTTAGAATTCATTAATGGAAAGAGATGTCTGTATCTAGCTTTTAAATTTCAATTAACATACTACAAAATAGGTACTCCAAAAGGAATGACCATGGCATGATAACAATGTTATAATTTGTATTATTTCAACTCACTTCATCATAAAAATGCTATTAACCAATTTCCACCAAATGATCATAAGGCTAAAAAGAAACGCACTTACAGATGAGTAAGTCATACAATTAAGAAAGTGTCTTCTATGTAGGGTATTATTGAAGCATAACCGAGAATAGCGTTGACTGCATGTTGCTTCAACACTACTCAAATTTACAAAGAACAAGGTGAGTAGCACAATTTTCTGAAGATTAACTTGCACTTGTGAAATAAAAACATGAGTGATTCACTTAATATTTGTAAATAGAACAAACAAATGAAACAATATTATTGATTAAGTAGATAGTAACACACTATCATTGGTGATTGAAGTTTCTTAAGAATAGCTGAGCCAATTTCTGAGGATATTCTGTGATGCATTGTATTCAAATAAGATTTTGTCAATTTTGCATAAAATTTTTTTACAATTGAGGCTTCCTTTACCTTATAAAGTTATATAAGTCATCGGTGATGAAACAAGCCCAAGAATAGTGTTAAAAAATGCTCTGTAGGGTTACATTGTAGATTCCTCAATTAATTTGGATTTCACTCAATTGAGACCTCTTTTCCCATATAGTTCAGTTGCCAAGGGTTTATTGTGAAAACAAAGTTGACAACATGTATTTAAATTTTCTTTTTTGGATTAAAGTCAGACTTCGGCCTACAAACCACCCTTTTTCTAATATAAGTTATGGCCGCCACCATGTTTCTTTAATTTATAGACACTTTCACCTTATTTGGAGGCCCACTTTTGTTGGTGATTCAGCTGTTATTAAATACCTTTTTCAGCTCCTGATCCCTGCTTAAAAAAATTAAATCAGTGCAACAGGTTCTCTGACACACAGTTTTCATTTAATTTTTTACTAGTAATGAAGATTCTGCAAATATACTCATTCTGTTCTGCAGAAAACAAATAGGCCAAGAAAAATATTTTTCTTTGAAATTACTGGCAGGCACCCAGAAATTGTTGAAAATACAATATGAGCCATGAGCCTTGAAATATAGATTCAGTTTATGATATCCATGTTCACGCAGATGTTGAATCACTTTTAATATCAAGCAAGCCCTGTGAGTGCCATGTGTAGGTGTTGCTATTACAGATTTATTTCTTATGTAAGTCATAGGGCAATATACCTTGTACCTTGTATGTTACCCATAATACTGAGATATATATATATATATATATATATATATATATATATATATATATATATATATATATATATTTATATATATATATATATATATATATATATATATATATATATATATATATATATATAAGCATCCGCCCGGCAAGTGGAAAGATCCGAGGTTCGAGTCCTGGTCAAGGAAATATTTTTACTCTTGTGATCCGTTCGATTCCGCCTTCCCCACCACTATTGTGTTCGTCCTTTATGTGTGTTCCTATCCCTTTTCCTTATATCTGTTTCTGTATATATGAGTATATATATATATATATATATATATATATATATATATATATATATATATAGTATATATAATATATATACTTCCTCTGCATATATTAGTGGGTCGCGGTAGTCCAAGGGGTAGAGCGTTGGACTACTGACCGGAGGGTCCCGGGTTCGATTTCTGGGCAAGTATCTGAGTACCTGCAGCTCCACCCCAAGCTATGTAATTTTTCGGGTGCCAGATCTTCCTGGGAAACAGTAACCGGCATAGGGAAAGGAACTGGCCCCCCTACCCTGATGTGTGAATTTCACACGCCGTCGGGCTTAGTACTGGGTGAACTCTACCCTACCAAACCGACCTTAGGATGGATTACTGTGTTTATGGTTTTTATGCATATATTAATGTTTAGAAATGAAAATTGACTTTTTGTTGTTGTCATTGAACTGTTTTATTCATTATCGTATAAATAATAGGTGGAACGAGAAAGAGATGCGGATGCTAAACTTGGGGTTGCTGTGGCCCAAATTCTTGATGGGTTTGTTCGTCGCAAGGTCATCAAACAGACTGTAATGACAACAGTGTATGGTGTTACTCGGTTTGGAGCAAGGCTTCAAATAGCCCGCCAATTGCGAGGTAAGGCACAATCCCTTGCTTGTTGCTTTCATGTTTTTTAAAGTTAATTTTAATGAACTAGGAGTGTTTACACTTTCTCCATATATGTACCAACTTAATATGTTGTGACTGATTACAGATATTGATGAATTCCCCAAGGAGTATGTATGGCGTGCATCATCATACCTTGTCGGCAAAACGTTTGGTTGCCTGAGAGAAATGTTTACTTCTACCAAGGAGATACAGGTGGAGTACCAAATAACACTACAATCCCTGTTGATCATCCTTCGTATAGTAAATATTTTTTTCACTTCGAGTGAACACATCACCTAGACACTGAACATTAAAATCATGCTATGTAGAACTTCATGGATACAAGAAAATTGGACTACAATAAATCTGTGCATGAAATAAACAAACTTCAAAAAATAATTTCATATGCTTTAAATATATATATGGCCTATGGATTCTCAATGCCAGTTATTATTAGGTAATCTACTGGTTAAGGTAGGTTTTTAGATGGACATAATTACTAGATAAATAATTTGTGACCCCTAGCAAAACACAACATCCTACTCTACATCAGATCCCTCTTCACCTCTGAGTACTTCCTTCCTCCCTTCATCCGGTCCAACATCCCTATCCTGTTCCTTCCCTTTCCTCGTTTGCCTAACATTCTCCCCTCTTCATCCACTTTTCCTGCCTCCATAGGATTTCTCCCAACAAACCCCTCTCTTCGCCCACCATACCAAGTACTTCCTCATTTGTTTTCTTCTCGGTCCATTTCACCTTCTCCATTCTTCTCCACACCCACATTTCAAAAGCCTTCCAGTCTACGTCTATTCTTCTGCTTCAATGACCACGTTTCCGTGCTGTACATAGCTACGCTCCATATCAAAGTTTTAATGAGTCTTTTCTTAACATCCTTACTCAACGTCCCTGTCATAAACTCCTTCCTTATTCTGTCCATTATAATGCTTGGCTGTATGTTCTTCACTAACTGGGTCATAAATTCTCATTATTTTTCTTTAAATCTCCCAAGTATTTCTTTGTCATTCTTGGATAGAACCCGTCTCCATAGGCTACAACAGATCTTATTTGGGTTTTTTATATTTTTAATTTTATTTTTCTTAACGAGAGGTTTGATTTAAGGAGTGGTACTTCAAATTGGCCTTATTGCTGGCCATCACTCTTAGGCCAATCCCATTAGAAATCTTTTATTCATTATTTACAATTTGTAGACGTGACCTTTTTGACACCATTCAGCTCATAGTTTATAATTTTTATGGTTTTCAGAATGGGTCTGCTCTGTAGAGATGACATTTTCATGTATTGTTTTGCTGTTTGAAGTCTAATTTGCTCTTCTATCCATAGAGATACTTCCTGATTGAGCAATTCATGGCTTATTCTGCCCATATTTTTAATATCTCATTCTCTTCTCTTGGTCCTCCTTATGGGATTGCCCCATTAATTTTCCCTTCTGTTAGGTTTTTAACTTTGTACCTCCAGGTGTGTACCATCCATCTAGTTCATCTTTGCTGTTATAAAAGTTCTTCATGTAGTCCTTTCCTCTTCTGCTGTTTTATATACTTCCATGTTCCTTACTTTGCCTGTCTATTTAATCTTTACAATTATCCTCCTGCACCTTGTTTCTTCCAAAGGCTTCCAGTCTTTGCTGGTCCACTCACCTAATTTCATTTTGATATAGTAATGGGTACACCTTAGACAGAAATTGATGATTGTGTGAAAATATTAAGAAGGTTGGGCGTATGATGTCTAGGCACTAGATGCTTAAAGAATTTGGGTGGAAAATATTCATCCAACAAGTTTGTTCTTCAAGATCCACGGCAAGAAAACATTCATTATATGTTACATCAAATTTGTATTGTCTGTAAAATTGATTAGTTGGAACAAGTTTTCATTACAGCATTGTTTTATTGTATCAAGGTTTTATTGCAATATTATGAAAAAGGTGGTTTTCGTTAGATTTAAGGAATCAACTTTGCTTTTCAGGTGTGTCTATACAATTCATTATGTTAACAATGAGCTCAAGTTGAATATATTGATTGGCATTCCCAATTCAAATGTTAAAATAGTTATTCAGTTTAAGTTATGTCATTGTGTTAAGCGCAAAAGGCTCATTCCTTCTATGAAGAAGAAAGGGATTGGTTGTGATTGTAGTGTGTGAAGGGCTGCAAAATGATAATTCACAGTCGGAGTTGATCTATTTCTAATGGGGCTATTAATTGGCTGATTTTTCAGGATTGGTTCACTGACTGTGCCCGCCTCATATCCCAAGTTTGTGGTCGGAGTGTGGAGTGGGTGACTCCATTAGGTTTGCCTGTGGTTCAGCCATATCATCGTGTAATTGGTTCCAAGCGACATGGTGCTGCAGATCCTCTATCATCTGGCTTTGTGGTACTTCCATATGGTGTTTTGGGAAACCATGAGTTAGTATGATTTTGCCTTTACTTGTTGATTGCTCTTATCACTGTCAACAAATTTGAGATAAATTTGTTGATAATTAGTAGATTTATAGATATTGTTGGTTAAATGTTGCTTATTAATACATATTAACATTTATGGGTACCTTAAAAGAAATATGCTTCTACTTAAAGGTTGGTAAACAGTATAAAGTTCTGTAGAAGTAATGTTCGTTCGCAGGTTTCCGCGGCGATGAGTAGGTGATTTCCACATTTTTCGGGCTGCGTCCGCGTATGTCGTTTAAATGTACAACAGTTTTGCCAGCTATCCTGCTGGCGTCCTCAGGTCAAGGATGAAAAGAAGCTTGTTGTCCCGTCTTATATAGGAAAAATCCGGCGCCAATACCGGGAAATTTCTTGGCCAATCAGGGAACGCCCGCCATGCTCCTGTGGCAAATGGTACATCGGTGAAACATGCAGAGCGCTGAAAACACGCATGAGTGAACACCAGAGGGCAACCAAGGCCAAACAGTTTAGAGCATCGGCCATCGCTGAGCATGCCTGGAGTGAACCTGGACACTCTATTCTGTTTGACGACGCTAAAATAATAGCGAAAGAAGGAAAATACTTCCAGAGAATAATCAGAGAGGCCATTGAAATCGTTAAAAGGCCAGAAAATTTTAACAGAGAAGATGGATATCCACTCCACAGTGCGTGGAAAAGAATTATTCCGCGCAAATATGAGGACGTTCCCTGATTGGCCAAGAAATTTCCCGGTATTGGCGCCGGATTTTTCCTATATAAGACGGGACAACAAGCTTCTTTTCATCCTTGACCTGAGGACGCCAGCAGGATAGCTGGCGAAACTGTTGTACATTTAAACGACATACGCGGACGCAGCCCAAAAAATGTGGAAATCACCTACTCATCGCCGCGGAAACCTGCGAACGAACATTACTCACCTCTACGGGGAGGGGATTCACAGGAAGATAAGGAGATTCGAGAAGCTCAGAACGAGGAAGGAGAGACTTTTGACATCGTTAGCGTTCCTTCAACGATGCAGAGACACGGAGACGATTCCTACCTGCGTAGAAGTCAAACACCACCTGAACACACCCAAGGCTAAGAAGATCCTCCGCCGCTGCAGCAAAGACCTTCTGAGAGAGAGAATCCACGATAAACGTTGGAACCTCGACCGCCTCTCCGAAGAATTGTACTATATTCATTTGGAGCTGGCTGCCACCCTACAAGCTGACGATTGGGACACAACCGAGCGGATTACGTACGACTCTTCCCGAGCCAGTCTAATGGCGACGCGGGAAAAGCAAGTCAACAAATTCAACAAACTTCATTGTAAGCAGCATCCACTGACCTCGATTAATGGGGCTGACAATGGCCAATCGGTTGTGAACCTGACGGACCTTCATTTAGATGAAGCCACCCTCGCAGTCTTATCTAAGGGTCTGAACTTCGCTTTGACCCCAAGGACGATACCACTTGAGAAGATCATCGCGGAGGTAGAGTCATCGATCCGGAGACTTCCGAAGGCGGCCGCCGACGAAATCCGAGAAGATGTCGCACGTATCCTCCATGGCGCAAAACCACCAAGATCAAACACCATCGGCAAAGAAAGGAGAGCACTGAAGGAGTTAAGGGACAACGAGAGTATAATCATTTTACCAGCTGACAAAGGCAACGCAACAGTCCTGATAAACAGAGAGGATTACGAAGGGAAAATATCGCTCATCCTCAGCAGTCCGACTTATAGGAAATTGAAAAGCGATCCGACTGCCAAGACGGAGAGAAGCACAAGGGCTATCATTAAACGATCGCTTATTCCAAAAGAAGAGCAACGACGCCTGCTTCCGACTGCACCGAAACCACCGAGACTGTACGGCCTGCCCAAAATTCACAAGAAGGATTTACCTCTCCGACCGATTGTGAGCCAGATTGACGCTCCGACTTACCAACTCGCCAAGTACTTGGCGCGGTCTCTGCAGGACCACGTCGGACAGACACCCAGCTTCGTAAAAAACTCGACGCATTTCATTGACGTAATAAGAAACATCACCATCCACGACAACGATCTCATGGTCAGCTTCGACGTTGAATCGCTTTTCACCAGCGTCCCTATTGAGGAATTGCTGAATATCATCAAGGAACTCACCTCCCGCGGAATCCCTAAGGACTTTCCAGGATTGGTGGAGCATTGCCTCCGCAATTCCTTCTTCCTATGGAATGGTGACCATTACGAGCAGACGGAAGGAGCTGCGATGGGCTCACCCCTCTCCCCGGTTGTGGCCAACCTCTACATGGAGAGCTTCGAAAAGAAAGCACTGGAATCCTGCGACAAGCGGCCCTCACTGTGGCTAAGATATGTCGACGACACTTTTGTCATTTGGTCACACGGAGAGGGAGAATTAAAAAAGTTCCTGAAACATCTGAACTCACAGCATCAAGCCATCCACTTCACTATGGAGGTGGAAAAGGATCATCAACTGCCCTTCTTGGACGTCATGGTGAAGAGAAATAAAGGGAATGGGAGGCTTGGACACAGAGTATACAGGAAGCCTACTCACACCGACCGCTACCTTAATGCTGCATCGCACCACCATCCCAGTCAGAAGACCTCACTGGTAGACACACTTGTCAACCGAGCATATAAAATATGTGACTCCGATTCTATTGCCAACGGGAAGAAACACTTGACAAATGCCCTGCAAAGGAATGGATACAGCGCTCACATGATCCAAAAAAGGGCCGAGAAGGAAGAAAAGAAGAGACAAACCACCGCTGTTCCTGACAGGGAGGAAGACTCCAGACCACGACCGAAGGTTTACGTCACCATCCCCTTCATCACAGGGACTTCGGAAAGAATCGCGAGGGCTTTAAGGAAGCATGATGTGGTGACCAGATTCAACTGCATCACCAAGATAGCTGACACCCTACCCGGACCCAAGGATGAAATTTCACCGTTAATATCAGAAGGCGTGTACCAAGTGCCATGCTCCTGTGGCAAATGGTACATCGGTGAAACATGCAGAGCGCTGAAAACACGCATGAGTGAACACCAGAGGGCAACCAAGGCCAAACAGTTTAGAGCATCGGCCATCGCTGAGCACGCCTGGAGTGAACCTGGACACTCTATTCTGTTTGACGACGCTAAAATAATAGCGAAAGAAGGAAAATACTTCCAGAGAATAATCAGAGAGGCCATTGAAATCGTTAAAAGGCCAGAAAATTTTAACAGAGAGGATGGATATCCACTCCACAGTGCGTGGAAAAGAATTATTCCGCGCAAATATGAGGACGTTCCCTGATTGGCCAAGAAATTTCCCGGTATTGGCGCCGGATTTTTCCTATATAAGACGGGACAACAAGCTTCTTTTCATCCTTGACCTGAGGACGCCAGCAGGATAGCTGGCGAAACTGTTGTACATTTAAACGACATACGCGGACGCAGCCCGAAAAATGTGGAAATCACTTCTGTAGAAGTAGCTTATAACTCTTCATTGAGTCATTAGGTATTAAGTCCTTGGCACATTTCTTGCAAACTTCCTTACCCCCATGTTAAAGAGCTTTCCCTAGGATGTATCTATGTAGGCTTTTTAACCTTCTGGTAATTTTGTGTGGTATTCACTTAGCACTAATTTCACTTTCATCAAGGTTGATAGACCATTACAAAATGTCACTAACCGTAATGGGATAAAACCTAGGGTATTACAAATACCCTAGGTTTTATCGCCTTGTGATTAGTGAAATTATCTGAGACCACCATCAAATTCAGCCTATGCCAGTATGTTGTATCCTTTGATGTTAATCTGAAATATTAGAATGAAATTATTGATTCAAATTTTTTTTTATATAGTCAAATAAAATGAAAGAACTGATAACTGTATTTACAAAGTGCATATTAAGTCGAAAATGGCTGATATGGTGAAAAAATTCACTTTAATCCCTAGTTTTCTTATGTCATTTTATCTGTTTTTTACTAGGAGCTCTCAGTGCTCTGTGGATTTTCTGTGTATTGTGGAAAAGTGTAAAATTATTTTGAATGTAGAAAATATGAATATCAGGAAATAGATTTTATCAACTCTTTAGCTGGCATGTATTCAAGGGCTGTTAGTGTATCTTTTTGGGTAAAAAATATTGAGGAAGATTGTGACAGATGTTCAAAGGCAATCTGTGATTGAATATTATGTCGTCGTGGCATTAGGGTAAATTATAGTTCTGAGTGGCAGAGAACACATTTTATTAGGCACTAAGAGTACCTGAGTAGTTAGCTGAAGTGGGAGTGGAATGGCAGTCTTGTTGTGAAGTCAACTAGAGAGGATTTGGGGATGGCTGTCTTGCTGTAAAGGAGACTAGGCTGAGGTGAAGGAAATGCCCTGCCACGTTGGTGGCCTTGCCTGATAAATCTCTTGGTCGGTCCAGAGGTAAGTATCTGTCGAGAGTGGAGGGGGAGGGTGGTGGATGAGTCTGAGGAATGACAAGGCGGCGTATGGTCTTCAACGTTTGTCATCGAGTTGTTGTTCCCTCTGAACACCTATTCCTTCTGGAATTGTAAAGTGGTAAGCGGCAAACTGAAACACTTGGTATTGTCATCAATATATGCTTTTCTCAGTGATTGAGAGCTGTCCATTTTTCACCGTAGGGGGGCGGCCAGCTAGGTGTGGTAGGAGAGAAAGATTACAGGAAGCATGTGTAATACACAAAGTTGATAGTTTTTTAAAATAAAACAAGGTGGAATGAGTAGTCTAGAAGAATTTCCTGGTGACTCGCTGGGATATGAGTAAGATACTATTGATATATTTATTTATTGCAGGGCACAGTCATTCAGCTTTGTGTGGATGGCGAGGTAAATTTGACTGCTGATTATGTTATGAAAAGGGAATTTAGCACTTCATTGCATTAAAATTTGTTTCAGCATTTATTTTGATTTCAGTCATAAAAAACCTGTTGTTACATTTAGAAATTTAATTGTATTTCTTTCACAACACGAAGAAAATTTAAGAATACTGAAGTGTCTAACTAGTGTCATGAAACACTACATATACATAGTTGAGATTTAAATAGAATGAATTTCTCAAGAAGTTTGGCTGACACTCTGAAATTGACTGATCTGACTCTGGGCTTTTGAGTATCTTGTAATAGTGCTTGGTTAATATTCATATTCCTTTACCACTTAGGCGGCCAAATGTCATGAAGCAGAAGAATGCCTTTCCTCCAAATTTCATACACTCAATTGACTCAAGTCATATGATGCTGACCTCACTGTGGTGTGAAAGGAAGGGACTCACATTTGTGTCAGTCCATGATTGCTACTGGACTCATCCATCAACAGTGGAAACCATGAATAGGGTATGTCAGTTTGTCATGCAAATAAAATATTTTCACATTCTAATTATCTTATTGTATGCATATTGGAAATTTAACTTGCTCTACAATACAGCATAAAATAATGAAAACTTGCTATGAAAACCTGCACTTTGCAGTTCTTTGTATCTTATACATTCATGCCATAATTTAATGTTCTTTGTATGGCAATTTCATTACAATCTTAAAATATAAAAGTTCAGCATTGGCATTCATATTTAAGCTATTAAGGAGTGTCAAAATAATTGAATTAATTACAGCCTTTGTTGTACTTCAATGAATATTTAATTTGAAAGCTGTTTTGTTCCAACAGATTTGCCGGGAGCAGTTTGTAGCCCTTCATTCAGAGCCCATACTAGAGGATCTATCATCATTCTTAGTTCAGAATTACAGCTATTCAGAAGAGTAAGTAAATCTACTTAATAGAGTTATAGTACTAAAAGTGCATTTAATTAGGTATTTGGTCAGGATTGAAGAATTCTGAGTAGCTTCAGGTATGATGTGGTGGAAGTCGAACATAATGAATAACTGATTGTAGCACTTTTCCATCTGATAACATTTTTATTTTACGACCGGGTTTTGATGTATTGCATCATCATCAGGTGACTTGATGATGATGTAACACATCAAAACCTGGTCGTAAAATAAAAATGTCGTCAGGTGGAAAAGTGCTGCGATCGGTTATTCATTGAAGAATTCTGTCAAATCCTGTTGATTTTAGATTACAATACAATCATTTGATATAATCATCAAAGCTCTGTTGTTGTATGTTGTTTATGTATTTTGGGAACAGTCTTGGTATTTGGTGGTGCACCATACCTACCCCATTTATTATTAATACAACTTGAATGAATCAGTCAAAATTCAAGATAGTAAGTTATGGGTGCATTAATGCTTGCACATGATATACTTGTTGCATGGATGTGGAAAGATTACTTGATGAGTGTTGCCATATTTCCCATCTGGTTTTGACTCTACCCTATCTCAGGTGAAACTAGGCTTCATCAGATTGTGGATCAACTGATTGAACAAAAAGGATATTTTTTGGAAGACATTTTTGTCTCTTGCAGTGATGGATAGTGAGCAACTAGTAAACATACCTTGTCTGCTTTTATTTGAAAGACCGTCAGGAACAGCTGAAGGGAGGGCTGTTGTTCCCCTGTGCTGTTCTTCTCCTCCTCCCACCTTATGTCTCTTGCAAGGAAAGAGGGGGAGGAGAGTATAATTACTCTGGGGAAGATAGGGCTTATATGCTTTGCTTTTCTGGAATGACTCTTGTTGTGGGTCAACATTTTATATATCACTGGATGCTGACTGTCCAGAACTCATCCTGACCCTACCTTTATCCCTTGGCAGCCTCTATAATTAATCATGTGCATTTATTCAAAGATCAATGATATGCATAGTTTTTTCACTCTTGTATCATCATTTGGAACCTGGAACACTGCATTTTGTAACAGCTAACTCAGTTATAACAATGGTTGATTAGGGATGAGAAAGTTTTGGGTATTGGTTAACATAAAAACCTTGGGGGTGACATAAGATGAGGCATCGGGTTAGGTTGCAGAGAGGGAGGTAGAGTGGGTGGATTTGAAGTGAGCTCCTTCATGGCTGGGACTCATGTGCTGGTTTACCTTATTCCTAGTCGAGATAATATAGGATTATCACAGCAAGTTTTTTCCTGTATTTTAGCCTATGTGAGAAGGGTGGCCAGAATTCCTGGTTTTGTTGAAAATTCCTTGCTTTTCCAACTTTTTGTTGGTTTATGGTGGCTTTTTTGATGGGAGTATATTGTCCTGACTTTTCAGGGCCTTATGTGCCTAGTATAAAATGCATAAAAGTCGATTGTCGGATTCAAAATGACTAAAACATTTTCTCGTTTATTCATCAAACACTTTGAACCCTCGCAAGTTTTTAAGAGAAGGTTGTCTGTTGTGCCTTTATGGTTTCATCCTTTGGGAGAAAAAAAGTGTCTTTCAGTGGGAATATTCCTGTGCCAAGTGCCCAATTGGAGTTATGAGTGTGAAGACTTCTTTTTAATGACGCTTATTGGGTGTGGCATATATATGGCATACATTTGTAAAAAATGAATGATCTCCAGGTTTAAGGTAGGCAAAGCAGTTAAAAGTGCTTAATAGATTTTATTGGTGGCCAAAAAACAAGGAAAGACATCATTTTCAGTATAAATTTTTCTTGATCTTTAGAGTGGAATTCATTGAATGAAAATGATAATTTTCTGATAATAAATGATACTGCGTAAAACACAGTCACACTAACCATGTTTGGTGAAGCACAGTCAACATTTGAAAACCTCATAAATTGGAAGTGTTACTGAAAGCCATGTTTGGGGAAGTTTTACTCTTTTACTCTCTTGGGTGTTTGTAATTGTCTGTTCATTGTTATGTTAAGGAGTTAGGTGAAATAAAGGACTAGTCTATATACTCTAGCCTCAATCTCTCCTGAATGAAAGACATTAAATAAATATATTGAAACAAATGAATAGTGGACAGCCCGGTATTATCCCCCTGACTAACACCTCTCATTCTGTCATGTTGTATTTGAGATTGTATTACATATCAGTATTGCCTCTTTTCTCCATTAGCTAACACATCATCGCTGTAATAGACATGAAATATTAATTATTGATATTTTGAATAAACATAGGTATTTTCAAAATTAATATGTGAACAAAGTATTGCTAATGATCCTCTTCAAACAAATTAGAAAGGTAGTTCTTATAATGTTTCAAAAATTGAATCCATATGTTACATGATATTTTTGTTAATACTGCCATCTCATGCCAGAGAGACAATTTTCTTCTGGTTCTATACTTCCTTATGTAAAGAGGTAAATCTAAGCATCAAGGCTTATGATAGAAAATTTTTTCTGATATTATAATGGTCCTTTTATATGTATCACTTCGCAATGCACATTATCCTGAGAATGTTTTCTCGGGATGGCTTTTATGGGAGTCCCATTTCATGTCTTTTATAAATAATATGGACATTATTTAAATAAATGAGTCGCTTCAGAACAGGGCCAAGAAAGCAACCAATTTTAATGATGCATTACTTCTGATCCAATTTAGACTGCTATCACCTCGATAGGAGGCTTACTTAAGCCACTAACACAATGCTATATAGCAATTATTCCTATGCTTATCTCTGCTGATGGAACCAATTGAAAAGGGCAGATGATGTGATGCCTAAAATTTAATTTCAAATTTGTTTGTGAGCCATGATTACAGCCTGACTCATAATGTACTATGATGGTGCCAGGGTCTGACTGAAACTGCATAAAACAAAGTGGCCACAAAAGCATGTTTGCTGGAAAATTATAAGTAAGGAGGGTGAGATGGTTCATAATATTTGAACTTAAGAAAGTACTGATGCAATTTTATGGTATCCCCTTTTATTCAATGTTGAACTAGTAATAATATGGAATGATGAAAGATTGTAATATGGAGAACTCCAGATAACCAATTAATTATATGTATGAAAAAAGTCAAGAAACTTACCTTTGTCATTTCTCATTATTTTGTGATAGTTGTAATGTACTCTTATGTATCAGGATTACACTTAATGCACTCATACTCACCTGAGCGCATGAGCATTGAACATCTTCAGATATCATTTTTTTGTATCCATATTAATGTATGTGATATCAAAGGAAGTTTTTATGCGATTAATGCTAATGCCAAGTAAAGAATCTTTTGGAGCATTATTTTATTTGCTAGACTTTTGATTGGCTCCTTAATAATACAAATGCTGCGCACAATGCTGGTATTAGTTTGTGGTGTGTTGTATCAGGGTATATGCCCATCAGCTTGTCAGGGTATATGATATTATATATTATGTAATCATTATCATCCTAGTGTCTGAACTTCTAGCCAATGAGCCATTTGCATTTTGAATTTCTGTTTCTCCTTATGCTTATTGCCTATTGTAAATGTCATATAAATTATCTGAATTAATATCCCATATATTTTGCTGATAGTATTTTCATTTTCAGGGAGTTTGATGGTGATGGTGGCATCATGGGTGTTTCCAGGAGAAAACTAAATGATGTCCTGACTAGGGTGCCTAAGAAAGGAGACTTTGATCTTAGAAGTGTTCTTGACTCTGTATACTTTTTCAGTTGAACTAGGGATTAGTTATAGAACAATTTTCTGTATGCTTTGTGTTTATGTGATTTAATGTTGATCCTTTGTATGTAGAATAGAACACTGGCAACTTCTTCAAAATCTCTATGTTTGGTAGAGTATTTCAGTATTTACTTCATGTTGAAGTTCATATAGCAAGTCAGATAAGATTTGCAGACACATTGATGCTTAGCTAAGAATCATCTGAGAAAGCTTCATGACTCTGGTAGTTCTTGTGGAATAAAATAGTGAATTTGAACTTAAGCATTAAAATTACTGTAGTTACACTGTAGTTTTGACAGCCAGACAACATTCTGTAAACATCTGCAGAACAGGAATAGTAAGATCTAGTGGAAATGTCAAGTTTTAAACAAAATATGATTAATGAGATGCTTATCGGTTTAAAAATCCCTTGTGGTGGTGAATATAGTGGCTGTGACTTAAGGCAAAGTATGCTGCTAACATTGTTATGAATATTAATTGACAGGAATTTTCATTCTGTAAGAGTTCCTCACATTTTAAAATATGTACTTATAATGTATGCTCAAGAGGAAAAGAACTAATTCCCCTAAAGCCAAATAAACACAGTTGTCATACTAGCAATATGGTGTCTTGACCCTGATGTCTACATAATTAGATTTCTATTATAAATTTTGTTGTTTAATTAACTGAGATTGCTATCATTGATATCATAAATTTTAATTTTTGTCCTCTGCATAAGACTCGAGTCCTATTTATCTAGAGAATATATTAAAGATTCTGTAATAATAGAGGTGCTTGAATGAACTGTGTAGGAGTTTGGAATTATGAGAGTTGTATTTTAGATCATTTCATTGCAAGTGGGCGACTTGACATTTTAGTAATTCAAGCTTGTACAAAATACAAAACTTTAAGGTAATTTTGGGTTTGCAATGCAATTGGTCAACCAGTATTTCGCTGGTTGACCAATAGCAAGGCTCCCAAGGTAATGAGAATAGAGCTCATAGGCAATTCCATAATATTCATCTAACTTACCAATCAGGTGGAAATATTTTTCATTTAATTGTCCTTGGGCCATTGAAATGAATTAGATAAAAGATAAGTCAAGGTTTATTCCTTTGAAAGCCTGCTATCAAATGGTGGGTGGATGATTGAGGCAGAATTCATAACTACATAAGGAAGGAGTGGCTGAAGATAGAGTTGGTAAGTAGGATGAGAAGAATAGCATATTCATATATAGACAAAACTGAACAATGAAAAGTGCTCCCTTATTCTGGAAATACTTTTCATGTGCCAAGTGAAATGATTACAAGTGTACTTTCAACTTTAAGCATTGTTATTATTATTACTTTTTATTTGCCCAGAGATCACAATACAAAAATACCAGGTGAGTGATGTATGTACATGATATAAGGCTCGTCAAAAAGGAGCAAAGACAGACTCAATTAAGATACATAAAATAAATGATACTCACAGTTAAATAATATTTGGCACCCATGAACATTGGCTGTAACATGCACATGAAATATCAATTCAGAAAAAGCATTGATCACCAACATGAAACAGGATCGGGATTGGTGCGGTGGCTATCGTACTGGCTTCCCACCCGAAGGGCTTGGGTTCAAATCCCGGCTGTGTTGAATATTTTTCAGAGGCATCTCGATCCCTTCTTGAGGTGCTTTGTGGAGGGCACTTTGAGTGAGTACGCCGTCCGTCGGATGGGACGTTAAGCTGCGGACCCCTCGGCGCCTTTCGTAAAGAGTAGGCTAATGCCGACGCCGAGTTTCTCTCCATCCTTCATCCTTTCCTGTCCATCCCCTATGGTGCAAATGACTTCAGCAGTCTGTCGCCTCCCCTAAATACTACTACTACTACCAACATGAATCGGACGATGACCATTGGTCACTATGAACAAAAAGTATGAACTTACTGGTTGGGAATATTGTTGAGATACTCATTAACTGAGTAGAACATATTACGCTGTAGATATCTTTTTAATTTATGCCTGAATGCAGCAGTTCCCTTTGTATCCTTGATACTTTGGGGCAGTTTGTTATATAATCTGATGCCCATTTCATTGGTCCCTAATTTCAATGCTATAGTTCCTATATTGCCATAATGGATGTCATTCCTTCTTCTGGTGTAATGATGATGATAGGCAGAGTTAAGAGAATAGTTGCCAAAGTTATTTTTTATATATAGAATTAAAAACATAATGTAGATGCACGGGAGTGGTAGTAAATTTAATTCGTGGAAATGGGCCTTGATAAAGCATTGTGAGGTTTCCTGGTGATGATTCTGATAGTTTAATTTTGCATGTTAAAGATGGTTTGAGAAATAGCCGCTGATCCCCATAATATTATATTGTAGGTTATATTTGAATAAATATCCCCATTGTATAAAATGGGTAGTACAGTTTTTCTTGTAGTTTCATTAAGGTGTCTTAATAAGTTGCAAGTTGAACGGAGCTTATGTTGAAGAGCTTTTACGTACGTATCCCAAGAAATATTTGCACACAGAGAAATACCTAGAAATTTACATTCCATCACTTGCTCAATTTAATGGTCATTAATTTTTACCTGCAGATCATCTGACACGTTCTTATTGCGTGTTAAGTATACTATTTTACTTTTATTGATATTTAAGTCTAGAATGTTGTCTGTACACCACTTGTCTATTGCGAGTGTGACAGACTTAGATTTTTCCACAAGGCTGGGATATGTTTCTGTTGATATTATTACATTAGTGTTGTCACCATACAACACTGGTATTATTCCTTCATAATTCTGTAAGTGGTTAGGTAGGTCATTGATGTACATCAGGAAAAGGAGTGGCCCAAAGCCTTGTGGAATGCCTTTGTTAACTTGGTGTGCTTCAGAATATTGATTCTGAATATTTTGACCCATCAACTGATAACACTACTTTCCAAGTGTGATTGTATGTATAGGACTTCATCCAATTTAGAGGAATTCCTCTAATCCCTATTCTATTGAGTTTAATTAGTAGTCTATTGTGGTTTACATTATCAAAAGGCTTTGAAAAGTTAAAAATCATTCCAAGAGTTTTGCGTTTAGCATCTAATGAATTAAGTATGCTGTCAATTGCCTAACAAAAGGCAGTTTTGGCAGACCTTTCAGATCTAAATCCATGCTGAGAATTTGAAAGAAGGAAGTTTTTTCGAGATAAGATGCTATTTGCATATACAGGGCTTTTTCGAATATTTTAATGAATGTATTTTGGATGGCTATTGGTCTGCAGTTGCTCAAATCATTAACACAGCCATGGTTTTTATGTATGGGCACTACTTTTGATTCTTTTAATTTGGATGGGAAAATCCCTTACATCAAAGATTTATTAATTAAAAATAAAAGGGGTGCTTTTATAGCTTCAAAACAATGGTGAACAACTTTACCAGAAATGTCATCTGGGCCAGTACTGGATTTGTTTCTTAGTGAGGAGACAAGAGTTTTTAGATTAGTTTCAGAACAGGGCTTGGCAAACATTGACAAAGGCGCATTTGCAAAAAGCACATTAGCTGTAGAAATAGTTGGGCAAGGAGCTGATACGTAGTGTTTGTTAAATTTATTAGATTAATAGCTTATGGCAGTGTTCTTTTCAGGGTTACAAAGTTTTGGGAGAGTGAGTTGTGGATTTTTTTTACCTCTACAGTCATTAATTATTTCCCTTGCAGTTTTGGACTTATTATTGGAATTAAGTAACTTATTATCATTATTAGTTCTTTTTGGGGTAGAAATCAGTTTACGGTAATAATTTTGAAATTCCTTATAGAGTAACCTTTGTTCATGATTGTTTGAACTTTTACTGGAGATTGCAAGTTTTTTAAGGATAGTTGAGTAGTAACAGATCTCGTCAGTTAGCCATGGCTTACATTTTGTTCTATGAAATATTTGATGATGTGTTACTGGAAAACACAATTCAAAATTGTGTTTAAAAATTGGATAAAAGTAATTGAAACCTTCGTCTATTGTTGAAACCGAAACCTTTGTTGACTATTGAAAGTATGTTAATGTTTTTTCCTGGTGTACATGATGGTCTAGGATGGATGAAAGAGGACCATTACAATGTCTTTTGGGCCTTAGTGTAGTCGATACCTCATTTTGGAAATTTAATAAAATCCACTGTGGAGACAGCTGTATTATAGATTGAAGTTCCAAATGCAGAAATACATGGGTGGTCTGAAAAGTTCCCGACCTAACAAAGATACAAGCGTAAGCATACCAATAGTTTTCTGTCCATTGATGGAATTTCTGTCAGCACTTGACCAAATTTGTTTTCATATCTATATTGAGTGTACAGGTTTCCTGAAATTAAGATAAAACCCATAATTTTCCTCATTTATAAATTATGAATCAGCTATTAAACAGCTACAATAGGAATTGCACAAACATTAAAATTTCCATATATCTAAAACACCCCTAAAAACTTATAATATATTGTAGTGTTTTCAAGTGACTTTCAGAGAGATAAATAATTAGCATGTCATAGGTTAGAGTTATTATTGAGGAGAATAGTAGTGGGCCATTTTACGCAGAAAAAAACTCATTCAGTAATTGTGTTAAAATTCGGAATGTAATGATTCAGCTATAGATATTAGGAAAGCAATTAAACCAGCTTTTTTGCATTCTGTTCTTCATTTTTGTATACACCTTTTGGTGGTTCCATGTGTCTTCCAGTTTTATTTGGATAAGAAAGGGGAGAAATTATTTCATGGTTGAATTCTTGCTAAACTTCATTATTATAAAAAAGAATGATTACATTTTCCTAAAACCTGTCAAGTAGCCATGATTCTCTGAGGCAAGAAAGATCTCATGTGTATTCAACAAAGAGATTGAGGCAATGGTAACTTTAAAATGCTAGAAGCATGATGTACCTCATGTGGAAATGAATGATTTCAAATAATACTAAAAATAGATGAATATATTGACTCTTACGGTCAAAGTGAATTCCTTGACCCAGATAGTAACAATCAATACAAATTTTTTTTAATTCAAAAATTGTCACAATTTTCAGATATTTTTAACAGCAGTAGTATTATTGTTGAATTTTATTATATACGTGTGATCACTAATTCACTTGGGAATATTAATTTCTAATGAGTTCATTAAGTGATATCCCCTAAAAGCATGGACTAACAAATGAAAATTAACTAAGTTAACTTAATAGCCCTAATTCATCCAAGCAATCTGGAGTTGACACTTACTTAAATTTGGCCAAATATAAAGAATTTCTTAGTATCATCTAGGCAGCTGTTTCCTGTAAAAACATTTGATGTTAGTGTCGTGGTCAGTTTCATGGTTGGCTGGTCTGTATTTCACTGAATATTCAATAGATCCTTGGAAATACCCTCACAATTAGATTTGAAGACCATTAAGGGAGCCCTAGTTCATCACTCTGAAAAAATTCCATTAAAAAAATATATAGCAGTTAGCTGTTTGCTTGGTAAGGAACCAACCATTTTGACTAGCAGGCATTTCTCCTATGACCAGTGATACTATGACACCGCCAATTAGAAAGTTCCCGAATCTAGATTTTTCACCTGTTGTATGTTGGCGGAATTCATGGCAAGAATGATTCTACCAGAGAAATTTGCAGATAAAACATTTTTATTTCATTTATTACTTTGCATTAAAATCATCAACAAAACCATTAACATTGACATATTAAATTTAAACAGCCTTTATTTTTGAACCAAATTTGACCACCACATTGCTCAGGCAATGTGGTGGTCAAATTTGCTCATTTGGCTCAGTACAAAGAATTTTTTTAATATCATTATATCCATTATTTGTAGACCTAACATATTTAATTCCAATAATATGAAAGATTAGAAATTAGGCTAGGGGTAACCAGAATATCCAACTACATCCTTTCAAAACAACTTAAAGAGATATTCTCTGATATTATTGATTTTATTAGAGAATTTACAACTTTAACAATGAATATGATTAAATTTCAATCCAAAAAATTCATTAAAGTGAATGGAAGTAAATTTTAAAGGATTCACAATTGGTGGAATATGTTTTAATGCCAAAAAAATGATTGAATGATTTTAATTGACCATAGTGCATTCCAACTGTGAGCATTTTCTCTTATGACATTTGAAGTATGCATTAGGGTTGAAATGAGAATGTTTGGTAGAATTTAGAGAAACATGGAAGAAGCACATTATTTTCCCTCTACTTTGAGACCCTCAACATAAAATATTGCCTTTAAAAATGAATAAATGCCCCATGAAAAGAAAAAAAAGTTGATGGCAATAAGCTAATGAATTTCCAGCATTTTTTCCCTGGTATTTTATAATTTTTGTTTATAATTTAAAGAAATGTTGTTAAAAGACAATTCAGTCTCATTTTCCCCATTTATCACTAGCATATGCGATTATTTTCAAAATAATTTCCAATAAAATGGAAAAAGCGTCCATGCATTCATAAATTTTCTTTTTGGGAAATATTGCCATTGGCTAAAAGCAAAGAGAAGAGTAGTCTTACTGGATAATAACAGAAAACATATTCTCATGGAGAAAATAAGCATCCAGATTCCAGTTTCATGTGAGAAAATCATTTCCATTTTAATAATCCTATTCATGGAAGCCAATCAAATTCAAAATTGTAATCTTTCATACCACATCTTATGAACCATTCATTAGAATGAATGCTACATTTTTATGCGACCATACCCCTTGACAGGGGGTGTGGAGCCACTAAAAATATGTTCATAATTATTTCGACCTAAGAATTTTAAAACAATGCTTGCACAGGTCAATTCACAACTTCAAAGTCCTCTCAGAAGTTTCCTGTCGACAAAATCTGATAAGACTGGTAGAATTGGGGTACATAATTTCAATTTCCCAACTTCATATCGGGACAATACATTATTTTTTTGGTTTTCAATTTAAATGGTGGTTTTCTTGGTAACTTCCGATTGCCCCACATTAAATTAAGATTTACAATGGTTTTCCCTGCAATGAATAAATTTATCTTTGAAAATCTACCATGAACATCTTGCATTGCAAAAATGTTTTTACTGATTTGTTTTGGAAGTGAAGGAGTACTTTAGTGCCTGATATTTTGTGCACATTAATGGTGGTAATAAGTGAATGATCATTAAAAGGGAAAATAAAAGTTACAATAAAATAAATAGTGTGAAAAACAAATTATTGTAGTAATTTAAATACTATATGTGCATGAAATCAGTGAGCATATTGCATTGATCTTACACTGTACAGAAAAAATACATATTACATATCACTTGGTGTTTCTTTAAAAAGCAAACTTTTTTAATATTAAGGACAAATGTATGGAGTACCTCTCTGAACCATTTAAAATTCTAATGTTTGGTGATAGCACTCCATATAAACTTGATGCCGAAAATGTCTTGATGTTTACATGATTTGCATCAGCATTATACACATTTTTTGATGAAATAGTTCTGTTAAAACCAATTTTTAAATAAATATTAGCATGATAATCAATGGAATTAAATATATTGAAGTTCTTATTCTTCAGCAGTAACTAAACTTATTAAAAGTAAGTAAATGTCAGGATGCAAAATTTCTCAATACATTTATGAGTAGGTAAAATAGGTCATCCATACTTCTCCATGCATGACAGAGACCTTTTCCTTGCTCCTAGATATCCTCAGGTAGATTCTGAATTATATGTTTAGTCAAGTTGTTAATTACATTTGACTTGCATTCTTTATAGATGTTTCTTCTACAAAAGGGGCAAGTATTGCTAGGGAGCCTATGCTGCATAATGCATGTTCTACAAAATGAATTAGAGCACAGTATCATTACTGCCTGATAGAGTACAAGGAAAAAGAAAAAAAAATAATGATAAAACTGCTAGAGGCTCATTCAATGAAAAGGATATATCAACATCATACAAGGAAGTAAAGAAGATTTCCTTGAAAGCACTGGTTATTGTGATATCAAAAAGAAAAAAATGCAATGGAACCGCTTCAAGGCTAAGCACAGCCTCTCACAAGGAATAGCCCCTAAAAAGTCCCAAGACTTATTTCATGGAAACTAAAATTTGTATGTTTGAAAAGATACTGCTTACAGTATCAACAAAATTTCTCTCTTTGTTTCTCACCCTCCCCCTTAACCTATTTTCCCCCTGTTGAGGACCCACATGGGGAAGGCATTCTTCCTTCCCACAGTGGAACCTCTAAAAAAGCCCCTACTATGGTAGTTATGATTCATCATGGCCAAAATTAAACAGTCAGTGCAACATCCATTGCATTTCTCATTAAGCTGACAGGTCAGCATCGCCATGTGTATTTGGATATAATAACTTTGTGCCCTATTTAGGGCTCAAGGAAAATTATGTACTTCAAGTACTTCTATCAACCAATAAATTTTTATGGATACTGCACTCAAACTGAGATTCTATATTTGATAGCTTTGTAACACCATACTAAATGGGATCAATTATGTGAATTATGACTTACGAAATTCTTGAATTTCGAAATTGAGAATTAAAAAATATCTATATTTTGTGATAATCGGTTATAGTCTCTCAGAATTTTTAATAATAGCATATAAAAAGTAAAATTTTGGCAAAGTAAGAATAATTTGTTATACTATGTTTTTGTTTCTCTAACCTCAGGGCGAAATTCTAGTTTTTCATGGATCAAGGCCTAAAGGCAGTAAATTTGGTTCTGCAGTAAATGATATAAATACATTTGGAATACAATCCATTCACATGTAAACACGAATAATCATTAATGTCTACAATGTTTACAAAAACATCGAGGAGAGCATTTCTAGAAATAGTATCTATTAGAATTAAGTTGAATTACCCAAACAACTGATATTTTATTTCATTTTATTGATGAAAGGTTGAACTAAATTTGACACAACAATGAACAGACTCTCCCAATTGTAGGGACTTTCACCCATTGAGCTATTTCCAGATGACTGTTGATGGGTTTGGAGAGCAAATAGCTAATTCAAAGAACACGTTTGGGATTTGGGTTAACTGAGACAAAGGTTTTGAGTAAATTACTCTTGTACGGTTCAACGCAATCCCTATTTTCCTTCCGTTAAGCTTTTTTACATGATGCGTACAACGATTATTTGAACTAATTAATCGAACTTAAATTAAAATTGAAATTAAAATTAATTAATCGATTTGCAAAAAATTATAGCACTACTTTACTTTGAGAATGTATCTCAAAGTCTCTGCATACCTGTATATTCAAGTTGGTGTTGGGCAATTTAAATCAAGGATTCAATTGCTATTTTTATTTATTAACATTCCATAAGAATAGCACATATTTGTATAAATACGCATAGAAACATACATGAATGAGTTTGTAATAAGAGTTTGATATTTCCTATGCAGGATAATATTTATTTAATCATGAATTGCATAGTGCCATCCTGGATGTTATGCAACACACATATCGTACATGTTAAACATGTGAAGTATATGCATCAGGATATATTTAAAAAAACCGTTGCAAGATCGATTGCGTAAATCCTACCTTTGATTTTACTAATATTTCAAGGCCATTCAGGTAAACAGTCCTTTTAAAAACAGTCATAAAATTACCTTGAGCCGTTTATTAAGGGAATACTTTAGCCACGTTCTGTCGGGTTTGTTGGAGGTGGTATACTTTTGATATCGCTATATGGGCTGCACTTGTACTGTTATAGGTAAGATGGGTGTATTGAGTGAATTAACTTCGATAAAAAATTATTTTCCTTCCCTGTGATCGGAGTGCAGTGTAAAATTCTTACAATTTTGTAGATTAACGAATGCTCATTAGTGGATGAATCTTACTTGAAGTAACTTTAGGCATATTCCACACAGACCTTTTAAATTGGCAAAGGACTTATGAGAACTCATGTTTAAAAGGATCAATGTGCTTCAAGATTGGCTTTAACATAGTGGCCTTTAGTTCAACACAGATGACTACGATTGCTTAGCAGAAATAATGACTTGGTGACATGTTTGACAATTCGTCACAAATTCTTGTTCCTTTAATGCTTGATATATAGTATGTGTAATTTTTCTGTTAATGGCATTCAAAATATGTTATATGTTAAATTTATTGAAAGGAAATTTAACAAGAATTAATTTAAAGGTTGTAATTTCTTCCACTGATTTTGCATAATTTCGTATATAATAGTTCCTTATGTTATCATTATTTATTTAAACCATTCGTAGAATATCTTCCATGTGATATACATTTTTAGTTGCTATCATCCATAATTATTTAGATTTATGTATGATTAATTTCTTTCACGTATTCTTGAGGTTTAATGGAAAATAAGTAAACTGTAACTGCTCATTTGGTGGGGGTGTGTCATTTATTATTTTGGCATATTTCAATTTTGAAATCGAATCTAAAATAGTAATAGTTAAACAATCATTAAAGTAGGATCATATTCTGTCCCAATGAGCCCTTCTAGCTTCATCATAGGATCCAGAAACTCTGGTTTAAAACACCATCATCAAAAGAAGCTTTTGTAAAAAGATGAGAATTGAAGATGGGTGGGCTGAGTAAATGTAAAGACAAGAATAATGAAGACTATATATTGGAGCGTAGGTTATGATAAATTATAATGAGCCTTGATCCAAGGCTTTTGAGATGTGAATGCGTCGGTGAATGAAGAAAAAATTTAATGAAGAAAGATAACAATTAGTTTTATCATTAGTTTGGCACCTAGAGGAAGTACTGTTAAAAATTCGACAAGGGAGGAGAAACCTATTGAGTAAATATTGAAAGTTAGTTCTATGTTAAAGTGCATGATACAAGAAACTTAATCCTTAAAATTAGGCTTCATTAGTCCTATTTCATCCCAATTACCACTGAAGATGGGGTGGAGAAGAAGTGCCGTTTTATAATATTCCTTTAAGATTAGAATAATAATAAATCCATGCAAATTTTTTATGTGCAATGTATCAATGTTATTCTTTTATTATTAATGATTACGTTGTTTAGAGTTACGCCCTGCAGCAGCGTCACTCTGAGGTAACCCCCTTTTATTTGTCATTCAAATTGGGATTTCAAACTGTAGAATTCTCAAGTACCTTTCCTGAAATGTGTGCAACGTTTCATATAGATCCTTTGATGTTTCTTCTACTTTCTTCCACTACCATGATAGATAAACCGACATTTTTCATTTTGCTTACAGCTTAAAAACCCAAATTTTATTCAAATATTGAGCAAGGTTTGTACCTTCTTGAACCTTTTCGTAACTATGGAACCTGTACTGTTCACCGCTTTCAACCTGGCTTCATCTCTTGCATGTCACTTGGATACTTTCAAAGCAGAGGCCAAAACAGCAAATGTTGGCTTTAGTTATTTTTACCAAAAGTGTCCACACTACAAGAAATCCCACCCAAATTCTTTGAATTCTTTCACTACACAAGTTTGATCATGAATATTCTCTTGCCTTCGTAATAAAAACCAATGCCACTCCCACTTACCTACCTTGTTGAGCTACTTGTAAATTTATGTTTTAGTACATTCCAGACAAATTTTTTCAAACATTCCAGAATCCATCCAATTAATTATCCTACCCCGAATCACTTTTTTGACGTTTCAATGCCCCAACGTTGTTTTTATTTGGAGAAGATGCTCCAAAGTAGTTGAGAATAAATTACCTCTGAAAAAACAGGAGGAAGAAACAAGAAGGAAGTTAGAAGAGAAGTCCTTTGCAATAGCTGAGAAAGGTGTCACAAAAATAAGAATACAAACTCTCTCTTTGCTAAGCACCTACTAGAATTCGACCACAGCAGTGACTTTGTCGCAGAAATATTACATATACTCCTAGAACGATTAAAACTGGACGCTCTCAAGAAAATGGAGATAAGGAGGCACTAACTCCAACCCCAACTAACCCAAACCCCAACGCAACCCTTTGTAACGAGCAATTGTTCCCATTCCCTTCCCCACTCCTTTCCAAGAAACTAGCCTGGAAATAGTCAAACCAACCCTTCAACGCACCTGATCGCCCCCAACCCTCTTAGGCCCTTCTTCCCATCCCTGCTCCCACTCTGTTCTGAGCATATATATGTGTTCTCGCCCTGTTTGTCAAGAAAATTTGTACCTGATGATGCTGCAGTTGGTGAAACATGTTGTTTACATTATAGCCATTGGATACTGTTATTAGTTTTATGGTATCCAGCTCATGAGGTAATATGAGTTCAGAAAAGTCAGATGTTATCAAAGGCCAGAGAAAGTTGACGTCTTCCGCATGAATGCAGTTTAATTCTTAAAATAATATTTTTTATCAAGCTATCAGATACAGATATTTGGAATGTAGAGGTAAGAACATTTCTTTGTTTGGTGCTTCATTTTATGGCTAAGAACATAGTCTTTGTCATCGTGCATGCATCCATTCGTTGTTTTTGTGTTTTTTAAATCTTATATTGGTACGTAAATATTACAGAAATTAATCTTCAAGCGTAATGTTGTGTTTGGAGAATGTAAGCATTTAGTAATGCCCTTAGTAAAAATATAGCTGTCTGCATGTATCTAACTGTGCAATCATAGGTCGTTCGCCAAACCTTTGCAAAAGGAGTCACCGTTTCACTAAGTAAGCCCACAGAGTAATAAACCCAACAAATATAGAGAAGCGCCGACTGAGAGTAATCGTAGGATAACTATTTAATTGATGCTAAGCTTAACTTATAAATATTAAACATTGTCAAGAAAAGTAAGCATAAGTATAAATGAACTATGCATGACCCAAAGCATATCTTAAAACATTAACTGACAAGGATTATAAACCGTAAAATTACCCCGAGGTAAAATACCAGTAAAATTATTGATATGCAACTATCAGACCTAAAAATTAAAGAAAAAAGATATAACACTGATAATCAATGGAGTTAAAAATAGTCCCATAAGAGAAAATGAATCCAAAGCTAGTGCCAAAAATCGCTCAACTGACTAGGTGAAAAGAAAGAAAGAGAAAACTTTTATAAATGACTGCTCAATGAATTTTAAAGTGAACTCAGAATTACGCACAAATTATTATGAAGTTTTGCAACTACACACAAATGTTTGAAGAAACTATTTCACACACAAAGATATTTGCATTTGGACGTTGCCTATTTATTCCTGATTCTTAGCTACGCAGATGGCAGTACTACTGCGTAGGGTGCCCAAACTAAAGCTGCCTTTTCTTTAGAACCCTACATTGAGGCACCTAAAAGCATGCTCCCTAATGCCTAACGAGGTTGGGCACAGCTTTTGACACACATAATTTCCTGGAAAAATAATGGAGGTGATATAATAGAAAAAAAGGAAGATGAAGGCCAAGAAAGGGTTTTATAGATTAAATAAAAAGTGCTATGGGAGTGGCAAAGTACAACGAACTGAAGAGAGCGGCGATGGAGGGAGACAAATGGCTGCAACAACATGGCTCCCCCTTTAGAAGATGATGATGACAGAGGCGATGCACTTGAAGAAACTCATGGTATGGATTTTCTGCCCAGTATGCAAGCACGAAAGACATTTTCTATAAGAGCCTTTGTTGTTCCACTATGCTATGGAATATTATTTTTTTAAATATAAATTTTTAAATGATGTTCAGATATCAGATATTTGAAAATTAAGGCCTCATTTTTCAACTGAACACATTTCATTCATTAAAATTTTGGCAGCATGAAATCATTTAATCAATGGAAACAAATTAAGCAAAAAGTGATTGTGGTTTTTTTTGCAAATGCTAGTGATTTCTGCATTAGCATTATACAAATTTTTTGATGAATTAGTTCTGTTGATAAAACCAATTTTTAAATAAATATTAGCATGAGAATCAGTGGGATTAAATATATTGAAGTTCTTATTCTTCAACAGGAACTAACCTTATTAAAAGTAAGTAAATGTCAGGATGCAAAATTTCTCAATACATTTATGAGTAGGTAAAATAGGTCATCCATACTTCTCCATGCATGACAGAGACCTTTTCCTTGCTCCTAGATATCCTCAGGTAGATTCTGAATTATATGTTAATCGAGTTGTTAATTACATTTGACTTGCATTCTTTATAGATGTTTCTTCTACAAAAGGGGCAAGTATTGCTAGGGAGACTATGCTGCATAATGCATGTTCTACAAAATGAATTAGAGCACAGAATCATTACTGCCTGATAGAGTACAAGGAAAAAGAAAAAAAATAATGATAAAACTGCTAGAGGCTCATTCAATGAAAAGGATATATCAACATCATACAAGGAAGTAAAGAAGATTTCCTTGAAAGCACTGGTTATTGTGATATCAAAAAGAAAAAAATGCAATGGAACCACTTCAAGGCTAAGCACAGCCTCTCACAAGGAATAGCCCCTAAAAAGTCCCAAGACTTATTTCATGGAAACTAAAATTTGTATGTTTGAAAAGATACTGCTTACAGTATCAACAAAATTTCTCTCTTTGTTTCCCACCCTCCACCTTAACCTATTTTCCCCCTGTTGAGGACCCACATGGGGAAGGCATTCTTCCTTCCCACAGTGGAACCTCTAAAAAAGCCCCTACTATGGTAGTTATGATTCATCATGGCCAAAATTAAACAGTCAGTGCAACATCCATTGCATTTCTCATTAAGCTGACAGGTCAGCATCGCCATGTGTATTTGGATATAATAACTTTGTGCCCTATTTAGGGCTCAAGGAAAATTATGTACTTCAAGTACTTCTATCAACCAATAAATTTTTATGGATACTGCACTCAAACTGAGATTCTATATTTGATAGCTTTGTAATTACATTTGTTGTTCTATCTCAATGACTAACATTTCTTCAGCCATCCGAGCTGTTTTTAATTCTGCTTCATTCTTGATATTTTGTGCTTTCTTCAGTGGTATGGAAAAATTGAAAGTTGTATCTCCATCACCAAATCGAAAAAGTACATATCCAATGCTTAAGTTTCCATTAATAATTCATATGGTTCCAGTGTAGCACATTTATAAAAACCAATCATTTAAACATGACAGTCAGGTACAGAATTGATTGCATCCCAGCATGAGTTCAGTCGTTTAATAACACCAATAAGTAAAAAATGAATTTTTTAACATAAAACTAAGGTTGTGCTTGAATACGTTGTCACTACAATTGGGGCATTTCATCACACTTGGACCAACCAATAGTTAGTTCAAAGAATCAGAGTAGTATTTTATTCATGGAATTAGGATGATTAAGGCTCACAAGCCCATTTGGCTTTTGCCTCTGTTGTTGAACCTTGGTTATGTTGCCTGTCAACTGAATAGTTTGCCATTTTTTTATTTTTTACCATGACAATTTCTTATATATCCAAAACTCGAAGTGGGTAGTTTTTACAGCATGACTAGTGCATTGTCAAACCCAATGAATTAGTATTTTTTATATGCAGAATTGAAAGTTCTAGAAGTGCTCAAAATATTTTTCTAGTGTAGTTGCAGATAAACGTAAAAACTCTTAGTATTTTGAATTTGACACTAAGGTCAAAACATTTTCATGTTATTGATTGTGATCATTCTTATTGGAAATTACAGGATCCAAAGGATGATTTTTGTTTTAACATTGTAAATATTATGTTAATAATAATTCAACATATAAACAATACTTTGTTAATAATGAGCACAAATGCCATTAGTGCTTTTAGTAAAAAATAAATGTTGTATTACAGATGTTATATTACTCTCGTGAGTTCTTCTGCATCATCGATACATCAAGCTACCTAGCTGCTCTTCCTGTATCTTATGGTGTTGGTCTTTGGATCCAGTATTTTTTGTTCTATTATAAATGTGCTATCCTTTCCTTCACAACTGTGTTCCTTTATTTCTCACTTCTCTTCCCACACCCTTCCTAATCAGCCAAATATGAACCACCCTTTTCCCATTTCATTTTGGATACGAAATGTTTGTCGCCACGCGTATAAGCTCGCCAAGTACACCAGCCATACCGAGTTTCTCACCTCTTGTCTGTCCCTAGGAATCGCTACTAATGGTATTGTCATTTCCCCCCCTTTATCTGTGACTCTTCCTGATATCGACCCCCAGCTTAATGCCGTTTCTGACAAATAGTCTCTGGAATATCCTACCTCATCCTCACCCAATACCAATCCATTCGTGTAAAACACATGTCAACGATATTTTCCATTTTCAAAGTAATCTCCTTGGCTGCCGCTCACTTATTTCCACAACTCAACGCCATTATTTCATCTTCCCAACATTCCCTTCTACAAAAACGATGCCTCCTTAAAAAGTTTTCGAATCTCTATATTTCCTTCTTCCGAATACAGGAGGTAGGTCTCAAACTTCCACAATGCCGCCCTTTCCCGCCACCTCATCCTGAACCACCCCATGCTTTCAGTGCAAACCCTACCTCTGCACAATTTACAACCTCCTCCTCCCAAAGGCCCTCCGGCTATTCCCAGCTGCCTGTTAAAACCAAGGCATCCCACCACTTCCCACTCACCCGACATTTCTCACGACATTGTAATCCTTTCCAACACCAACCTTTCTGACTGTGAAATTTCTTTTCTTAGTAAAGGCCTATTCTTCTCTCCAGCACCACAAGTTAACCAAATCAATTTACTAACCGATTTCCTCAATTTCCGCCGAAACCTTTGCCGGTGCGCCTTTTAAAAATCGCAAGGTAACCCTTCCGGTCACATAAAAGGCAATGCCGCACTTGATAAATTCCGCCATGCTTCAACTCATGAACCGAAACCCCTTCCAAGTAACCATCCAGTTAAAATTTTCAAACGACACCTTCTCCACGAAATTTCCAATCTATCCTTCATAGAATCTCTCAAACCTAAAAATAACCTGTCCACCAATGAACGTTACGTCGTTAAAAAACCTACAGTCCCACTTAAACATCGCAGTCACTACCGTCGATAAAGGTTCCTCGGTAGTAATTTTAAACACCAAAGATTACATTTCCAAAGCCCTCGGTCATCCCAATGATACATTTACTTACATGTATACTACTCTCACCAACGACCCGAGATCCACTTTCCAAAAAGAAATTTAGTCTTTTCTCCTCCAATTTGGACCAGAAGAAGGCCTCACCTCCCAAGACATATCCCTACTCTCACCCTCCTCTCAAATCTCCTCCAAAAAATACACATACCCAACATTCAATGTCCAGAATCCAGTTTCAACTGTCCCACCGAAATAACCACTGAATTTATTGACCACCATCTACAACCTCTGGTACTCTCCTTGCCCTCCCTCATAAAAGACAAATACAACTTCATCCACCGTATAAATTCTGTCTCCATTCCCCTACCCACCAACCTACTCAAAGCCTCCATCGACATAACTCTCCTCTACACCTTCATTGCCTATGCAATAGTCTCGCCCTTTCTCCGACATTATCTCTCTCTGCACCCTTAACCCCAGCGTCTTTCGACCGAATTTTTCCTCAAACTAGCCACTTTCGTCCTCACAAAAAAATGCATTTTCGTTCAAAATCTTTTTTATTTACAAAACATGTACAGCAATGGGAACGAAGGTACTGACTTCCCACCCAGAAGGCCCGGGTTCAAATCCCGGTGGTGTTGAATATTTTTCAGAGGTATCTCGATCCCTACTTGAGGTCCTTTGTGGAGGGCACTTTGAGTGAGTACGCCGGCCGTCGGATGGGACGTTAAGCTGCGGACCCCTTGGCGTCTTTCGTAAAGAGCAGGACAATGCCGGCGCTGGGTTTCTCTCCATCCTTCATCCTTTCCTGTCCATCCCCTATGGCGCAAATGACCTCAGCTGTCGGCCGCCTCCCCTAAACACAACTACCATGGGAACGAAGACGGCGTCTTCATGCGCCAATCTTTTCATGGGCCACCTTAAAGGGACTTTCCTTTCACAACAACCCATCCAACCTCTTTTCTGGGTCCTTTACATAGACGACATTTTTATTCTCTGGACACACGGCTTTGATTCCCTCAGCAATTTATTATCGGTCTTAAATTCTTATTTCACTGTTAAATTCACTTCTTTCATTTCAGAACCCACCATCACCTTTCTGGACACAGACATCTCACTTCACAACTACACATTCACTGCGCGTGAAAATCATTAACTATCAGCAATACCTAAACTTTACCAGCTGTCACCATGCTCACACCAAATGCTCGATTCTCAATTTTCTCTATGTTCACGGACACCGGTTATGCAATACCACGGCCTCCCTCAACCTTCACATTCTACGCAATGCTCTTCACAAACGCGGTTACCCAGAAAAGCTCCGAGAAAAAAAATCCGCCGCTCCACCCGGCCTTACACACCACAGATAAACAATCTGACGCTGGACTAACCTTTGCATCACCTATTTTCCAGGATGCCATAGACTTCAAACCTTCCTTAAAGAACTGTTTCGTATTTTATTCGTTTATGACGCTACGTCATATATACTACCCTCTGTCGCATACAGACGACCCGCCATATGTCTACATTCTGAGATCCACCAATCCTTTGGCGCCCCCCCTGACAAATTTCCTTATCTTTCTCCAACTTGCAACTACCCCTGATGTAAAATATGTCCGCTCATCAGATCTGCTCATCTCATGGCCTGCCCACCGAATTCACACGCCAATTGCCTACTCAAAAATGCTATCTATCTTATGGCAGGCAATCAATGCTCTTTTATTCCTTTATTTTTTTATCTACCCCACAAGCCACTGCTAGGGTGTGTGGTATGGGTTGAATACACACCAGGCTAATTTTTACCCGAACATGACCTTACCGCGGTCGGACAATGTTATTATGATCCCTTATCGTTCCTAGACAAAAATGACATCTTAAATCTGTCTATTCTTAATCTCCCTAATTTTACTAAAATGATCTCTTATACCCTAGCACGATGGGGTTAATAATACATGATGCTATATAATATGCTATTATTGAGATATTAATAATATCTCCCAATAATACATGAGTTAGTATTATTATTCGTGTAAGAGTGAGCCCAAATGTCCATGATAATGACAATAGTGTCCGCCCGTCTGTGGTGAACAAATATCCGTACCTGAAAATTGATGAAAAAGTTCGTGAAAACCGGTGTTTTACGGTATCTGAAATCTATAGAAAGTTTTTTACAGATTTATAAAACTTTGTAGCCGGAACATTCTGCTGCTGAACGGCTGAAAAATTAGACATTTAACTACCCTACAAGGCACCGCTAGGATTTGTGGCTGGGGGTGAATGCATAACACACTAACTTTTACTCGTAAATATGACCCTACCGCAGTCAGAGAGTGTTATTCTGATCCCCTATCATTCGTGGAAAAAATGACATCTTAAATATATCTGTTCTACACTTAATCTATCTAATTTTAGTGACACGATCTCTCCTACTCTCCTAGTACGATGGGAATAATAATACATTTTCAACATCACTGCTAAAGAGACGTCCTTCCAATTTATGCAAGAGCTTCAATCTGAAATTTAGCCCTCGCTCCGTTAGTGAATCCTGGCCTAGCTGCTTTAATATTTTGGATACCCTACTAAGTTTATCATAACAACGTTTTACAAATCTAGCTCCTCGACGCTACACGCGATCCAATTCAGCAATTAATCGAATTTCGTGAGGATCCCATATACTTACAGCATATTCTAAATGAGGCTCGTCATTTTACATTGCCGAATGCATTACCTCCTTGTCCATCCGATTAACAATCACCGTTACTTCTGTAATTCTGCCTCACCCTCTTCTCTACCTATCCCTTCACACGCGAATTCCAAACAACTTTTCTTCAACCAGTGTTTCTCCCAAATTATTCTAGAATCTCTACCCGATTAAGCCACCAATACAGAGGTGAAAACTCGCGTATCCGCATGCAAGTATTCCGATATTTTGAAACTCCCGGGCTCAAACGTTACTGGATGTCTCTCTTCTCTTTCCCAGCACACCCTGCGCTCCCCCCACTACAACCCAGACATTGCCTAAGCCCTAAACCTCACAGACTGTTGAAGGCCTCAGAGAAGGTAGGTATCTTAAACTCTCTGATATGTGAGTGTCTGATTACGTGTTCTCTATTTATATTTTTGTGTACTATTTTGCCGTCAAAATATTTTATACATAAAATATATGAATTCAGATGGGTATAAAAGTTGCAAAAAATAAAAAAAACATTCTTAGATAATTTATTGCAAATTACAGTAAATAAAAAAAAACTAGTTCAATATCATAGACAAGAAGTGGATGCATGTGGTCAACAAGCTATTAGTGACGTCACTTACATGTGGCAACTAGTGAAAGAAAGACGCGGGGGCAACTTTTAATAGTTATTTATTTCATTTGAGAATAGCCAACGGCATTTCGAGTTAATTTACTGTTTATGATGGCTGCCAGAAAAATGACCGACGGAAGCTACGTCCGTCTGCACAATTGTTTGTACGCGGTCGAGTTCAACGGCACACGCATTCACCTCCTGAAATCTAAAAAGGTAGGATGCAATTAATATTGAAGTTTTTGGCCAAATTTACATAAACATATTTGCTCGTTTTTAGTTCGTTCTAGGCCAATCTGAGCTCTCAGATTTTGTCATCTCTTCTAATGATGTCGCAACTAAGCAATGCGACATTGTATATTCCAGAGGCTCCTGGATGCTGCATAACTTTGTAAGTTCGCATGTAGTCGTTTGAGATGAATTTTTTGTAAGATCGGCAATTTATTTTAGAGCGACAACTTATGGTTTAATTTATTTTAGAGTAACATGGGGACAAGATTGAGTGGACGATTTGTGCTAAAAGATGAAGTTCATTTGTGTTCACACGAGACTATGAATTTTGGTGAAGTCAGGTTAATAATAGTGATCAAAATGGACCTCAAACATCCTTCAATGCACTTGCTTAAAATTATTCCATTGAAGGGGTGAGTATTGGAATATTCTAATAATGGAGCTATTTAATGAAACTTAAAATAAAATAAAACCGAATTTCAGAAAACACTTGTGCTGCCTTGCTGCTGAAGATCAGCTTCGTGGACTGATGAAACAGAACAATCCGGAAGACTTGGTTAGTTCCATGTACTAAGCATGGATGATTTTATCTTATATTATATATTTGGCATACATACCAGGTTTTACGTCCATCAATTGTATTCTCTTAACTAACTATTTTCTTTAGCTAGCTTACTTGACATCAATTCCTTTCTTGAAATTGTTTCCCTTGACAAAGCAATTTTATTATAATGTCTCAACTACCATGTACCCAAAAAACTACCTACTCTTACTTTCATCCGTTTTTGTTATTATATTAAACTGTAACTTAGCCTTTCCCTTAATTTGAATCACATTCTCTTACCATCTTGCACTCATAGAATGCCTCTTACTTTTTGCTTGAGACTTTTCACCTATAATTACAAACCATTGGCCTTTTGAACACCACTCTTTACACAGCTGTGCACTCTTCTGACTAAATATCCTTGCCGATTCTTTACTGAAAGCCCTTCAATGCCACTGATTACATTTTACTAGTATCTAGCCTAAAATGTGCTAACCTAAGGAGGAGCTCTGTCCATACCCCTGTGTGATCCTTTTTATTTAAATGAGAGTTAAAGTCACATCTAATGACACAAGTAATCATTATAATGCCAAAATATATGATGTAAATACTCCACATCCATTTTTCTGCATTGTGAATTCACATTGGCTAGATTAGTAGTATAGCTAAGAAATGGAAAGTTATTAATTGAATATGTTGGGCTTCCACTTGTTGTTCTGTGTACTTTTATTTAGAATTCTGTATCAACTGCATAGACAGACACCCTAACGACTGAAATATTTCCTTGACTTCAACTGTTACGTGATTACTCCTATTTGGGGGCCAACAGAAATTTTGGAAGATAGACTGCTTACTAACCAATTCAAAATTATGAAAATTACAATGCAACAATTTTCAAAATGTAAAAATCATTTGCCTTGACCAGGATTCAAACTGGATCCCTCAATGTCTGACCGAGTACTTTGGCCTGTTAAGCTACCAAGGCATCCTCTTACATCCTGAAATACACAAAATATACAATGAAAATCAATTTTAAGCCTCTCTGTAAATAGAATGGAATCTTATGTTTTTATTAAAGATGGACAAAGCTTAAAGACATGGGAACAAATGGAATAATGCTCCAATGCCAATTATCGGGAACAAATTTTAACCTGGATCTAATCTTTTAAGCCTAGGATCTTGAAGGTCATTTTCTGTCAAATCTTTACTGAATTTCTTGGTCACTGATTTAATTACTTTTGACTTTTGAGTTAATCTTGAGTCGGGCATCAGATAGGACCTCAGTGATGTCAGCATGGAGTTGGAAAATATGTGCATTCACTAATTTGTGATCTTATTTCTATTTAATTTTTACCATAAAGTGATGTGATTGGCATGAATAAAATTCTTATAAAAACCTGAATGTTTGAGTTTCCAACTTGCAATGGTCATTGTGGATCAAATACATAGGTCAGGATGATTTTCATATGGTATTTTCTTTATTTTTTCCTTATTTCTGTGGATGTCACTCATTTTTAAATCTCTGCCAGATGAAAAAAATTCAAATAGACCCTGAGTTTGGTGCACTCATGACTCAAAATATTCCCAGTCTGAGTACTAGTTTTGAACCTTATTATTATTTAAATGTTCTTCATTGATACTATATTCTTAATCATTTCAATTTATTAATTAAAAATAATACATCTTTGTGTACTCTTCTTACCTACAGCTCCCACCAACAGTACACCCACGCAGCTACCATTCATTCATTTTTATACCATTGGTAAATTATCTTCACATTTAGAATATTGTAATTATGCACTGATCTACTTTATTTTCTGCAATTAATAAAATCATGCACATAATTTTGTCCGCTGCTGTTTTTATGCTGCCATGAACTAAGTGTTACTGCTAACTTTTTGCAAAAGCCCTATGAATAATAAGTGTGCAGAAACAGATCTGTTTCTACAAGTACAATACAGGGTGCTTTCCAAAAGTAATGCAATCAAATTTTCCACACCGCTCTTATTGGTTGGAGTAGGATCAAACCATTTGGATTAAATGAGGGTGATTCTAAGCTTTGGTGCAAAATTGGTCTCAGTGCTCTTATAGCTGTGAAAGCAGCAGGAAATCAGTTATTGTTAACCTCTGCACACCAACCGTGTTATGAAAGAACAACTGAGTGGAAATTTCAACTTAAATTTTGGAATGTATTGAAAATGAACATGATTATTTGAACATCATCATTGGTGATGAAACCTGGGGTTTTCAATACAACCCAGAAACAAAACACCAAAGCCCTGAGTGGCTCACCAATCAATCTCCCAAGCCCAAATAGGCAAGAATAATCAAATCATAAGTGAAAACAATGCTCATCGTCCTTTTTGACTGTTTAGAAGTGGCCCATAAGGAGTTTATCCCTCAAGGACAGACAGTTAATGCTGCCTACTACATTCATGTGCTGGAAAGACTCAGAGAAAGGGTTATCAGGACAAGAAAAGATATCTCTGCTACTTGGCAACTCCATCACAGCAACGCCTTATGAGTCCTTGGGTTACTGGCCAAACACCAGGTGCCAACACTGCCCCAGCCCCTCTATAGTCCTGATATTGCCCTAGCACTTTTTTATGTTACATGGATTAAGGCAGCCCTGAAAGGAATCTGTTTTGGAACCTTAAAAATCTGGGAGACAGTCATATGAGGGTGTTGTGCTGGCTTGTGCCCATATCCACAGCAGGCCTCCAGGGTGAAGAGCCTCCAGTTGATAGAATTATTGGTAGAAGAGATCCAATCAGCTGTGGCGAAGACCTTATGAGAGGTTCCAGAAGATGTCTTCCAGGGTGTGTATCGGTCATGGCAGTCACTGGAAAAATGTGTAGAGGCCCAAAGACAGTAATTTGAAGAATATTAAGTGTTTTTGCAAATCTGTTCAATAATTTGCTTTTAAAAAATAATTGCATTACTTACGGAACACACCCTGTACTTTTAGTGATGACATTTATGTCAATAACTTCACCTTCTAGTATGCTATCTATCATCAACTGCTTTTCATGAATAGTTAAAGTTTTGTAGCTAACAAAGGATTCATATATTTATATTAGCTGATATAAGTGAAAAATTATTTTTTCATTTGTAGGAGTATTCTAGATTTGAAGAATGTAAGCCAAACTTTCATGCTGAAGCTAGTTTGGCAGAGAAGGATGCCATCATACATAAAGTTAGAGAAGAAAATGCAATTTTAAAGGAACAGCTCAAAGAAATGGAAGCAGGTATTAAAAAGGCTTTGATATACTATATGATCTATCCATTAAATAACTTTGTTTTTAAACTGATGATTCATTGACTGCCTTGACTTGCCTGAACCTTGTCCCATGGTGAGTTTCACTAAATTATGTGATTTGCCATGAAATATATAAAAAAGCAAAGTCTATTGTTTAGCATTCCTAGATAATGTTTTTGAAAAATGTAATTTGATGCCAAATAAATCATAAATAAATGTAATCATGGACTCACTTTCAAAAGGAAGGAATTTTAGGTTATTAATTAGATACATTTCCACGATTATCTTGATCAACAGATGGGCATGGAACTTTGTAAGTCTGATGAAATGTCCCCATATATTGTTGAATGATGATAAAAATAACTTAAAAGATTATATTTTTCTACAATGACATGCTTATTAGGATAATTTTTTGGACTCCATAAATAAAATGAAAAATAATAAATATATGATACTTGACTACTCCAGCATATAAATATATAATAAGAATATAAGGAATATATATAAGGAATAAGGCAAATTATGTCAGTGTAAATTATGTTTCCTGGATAGCCCAAGTGGTTGAGAGCCCGGCAAATGGAAAGATCCGGAGTTCAAGTCCCAGTCTAGGAAATATTTTCACACTCATGATTTGCCTGATTCTACCTTCCCCACCTCTACTGTGTTCATCCTTTATGTGTTCCTATTCCTTTTCCTTATATCCATTTCTATGTGAATGAGTATTTGTTCACTGTTTGATGAGATTTTGTGTTTGAATGAATATATATATATATATTTGAATGAATATAATATATATATATATATATATATATATATATATATATATATATATATATATATATATATATATATGTAAAAATATCTTTGAAATGGAATGCTCTTCCGCAACCCACACATATATAAAAAAACAGATGTAGATTTTTAAACCATAGAGACACAAAGAAAGGACACTCACAATATGTTTTCTTGATATTTCAATGGCTCGGCCATTGTCTTCTGAATGGAATTCTTGGGGAAGAATGGAAAGCACATGTGTGGGGAAGAGGTGAGGGAAGAAGAGGTAAGGGACCAATAGGAAATGAACAAGGGGTGGGAGGGGATATGTAGGCAGCAATATGATGCATTCAGTGGGCTTTGTTCAGCCCAGGCAGTTAAAATGATTGGGTCACCCAGATATGCACCATCTCACGGGTTCTCACCTCTATTGTACTAGCAGATTTGGGAAGGGATTCAATCACTGAAATGGAGAAGCAGTCATCAAAAGATTGATTGTGGGAAGCAGTATGAGTAGGGATGGGATAATTAAGGAAGGTGGGAGATTTGGTTGAATATTGGTGGTTTTTCATGTAGAGGGCAAGTGTGGTCATGCATTTGCCCATGTAGAAGCCAGGACAGAAGTTATAGAAGAGGTGATATATAATATTTTTTGAGGTACAGGTGGTAACCAGTTTGGAGTTGGTACTAAGTGAGGAGGGTCGTAGAAGATGACAGCATTTGCAGCATGGGTGTTTGCATGGTGCGGATAGGGGAGGAAAGAGATGGGGATGCTTGCAGTTGGTTTTGTTGACTTGAAGATGTCTTGCAAGTTTGAAGGGCATTTAAAAAAAACAGAGACAGAAAAAAAACTTCCCTATTATTATCAACACTCAGTGCACATAACTTTTACTCCCAAATTGTCCCTCTGTTTTGTTTAAATGCCCATAAATTCCATAAACTGCAGTCTGATGTATGGTTCTATGAAACATACCTATTATAAATATATGCCAGGCATTTGTTGAATAAATGATTATTCTAATCCTTTGGATTATTTTTTGGGAGGATCTATCACCATCTGCAGTGTGATGACTCTATTATAATGATGCTGCATTGAAGCATAACCCTAAGTTTATAATATAAAGGTCATTTCCTGCTCATTATTGTTGTTAAAATAGTGAGATCATGATAGGATGCAATTATTTTTATGCTTGACAGTATGTTTGAATTTTTGGTATATTGTTATGGCACCAGTTTAGCATAAACACCAAGTTGTAAAACTTGGTGCTGATGTTAAGCTGGTGCCACACAATTTGAAATTTACTGTATTTTCCCATTCATAATGTGCACCTTATGCATACCATGTACCCAGAACTTGGTAGTTATCATAAATTTGTATAGGTACCATGTGCCCAGGGCTTCAAAGTTATCTTGAATGTGTATGGAGACTGCACATCTATGCATACATGCACGTTAAAATTATGTATAGTTTGTGTAAAAATATCTTTGTTTGGATTGTTTCAATTTTCATTACATTGTAGGTATTGTAATTTTATCAATCATCTGAACATTTTTGCATTGATAATGCATGTGCTATAGATGGGAAAATATGGTGAATGTTATGGATGTACTTTAAGATTTATTGATGTAGAAACAATTTTAATTTTTTTCATAGTACTTATTAGAGCAAAAACTGCCGAGGATAAAGAAGATATAAAAGTAGCCATGATGGGTGAAGATATGGAGGCTTTTAGATCTTTTCGAGAGAAATTCAATATTTTAAAACAAAATATTAAGAAGGATTTACAGTGCAGCATCTGTTTGGAATTATTCGATGATGTAAGTAATTCAGGAATATAATTTTTTTTCTTGATTATGGAACCAAAATTTATTGTATCTACTTTTACATGGGTAGTCTGAGAAGTTTCCAACCTTAAAAATTTCAGAAAACATGTCTTGTATCTTTGTTAGGTTGGAAACTTTTCAGACCACCCTTGTACATGCTATCTTAAGAATTGCAATTGTTGAGGAATAAAGTGACTGCACACCTGACTTTTTAATGCTGGCAAATAATGCTATATAAAAACCATAACACAGGACTCCATGCTATGCTTCTGAGTGGGTAGAGTAAGGATGAAAGATAATGTTGAATCCTAATGGCTAACAAAGATAGAGAATGGGAGGTATAGGACAAGAAAGAGGCATATTTGAGAAATTTTAATTTATAATATTTTTGAAACCACCTTTTGTCTTTTTAGAACTCATATATTTGGTTTCAATTCAAAATATTTCTGTGTACTTTTAGAGTGCTATTCTTCATGATTTGCTGGGCTTAAATATGTGACTTATTTACATTTTTAAATCTACTTTTCCAATTTCGCATTAGTAAGTATAAGTGTGGAATCCTGGCTATTTATTGTATTGAATTATGAGAAAATGAAGAAAAACATTAGGCATGCATTTCATATATATCAAGCAATCTCATCTGTTTTGTTTTTTATGATAAACAATATCTTCTCTGAATTGGTGATGCCTCCAGGAATTCCATTACTAATATTTTCTTTTTTCTTGCATTAAATCAGGCAGCAACACTCCAATGTGGTCATACATTTTGTCTAGAATGTGTTCAGGAGAATATGACTCATCGTAATAATTGCCCACTGTGCAGATCTCATTCAAAATATTATTGTAGGTCAATAGTGATAGATGACTTGGTAAGATTTTTTGAATCTACCTGAAAGGATCCAGTGACAAAAGGGAGACAACAGGAGCACATGGAAAATGACAATGCCAAGGTCACATAGTCACCAAAATTTGGTCATGTACAGCATATACTAAGTTTTATTGTTTAATGAAAGATAAACCTGCAGGATTCTAATTTTTGTTATTGTATTATTTCTAATTTTATGCTTATTTGGTCTATTTGTCATTGCCAGGTTTAAATCTGCAGGAGGCTAACTCATTTATATAATACTTCTATGCTTTTTTGTCTATTTATCATTTTCATTTTAATTTGGTTCAGCAACATAAATATAGGAAAAAAGAATGTATTCCTTCTAAATAATTTAGTAAAATGTTTGTAAATTAATTATTTGTATCATTATCACTTCTTTGTTCACTTTTAAACATCATTATTGATTTTTATGCCCAAATTTAAACCTGTTAGGCATAAAAATCCAACCCAAATGCATGTTCTTCAGCTTCCAAAACATGCATGAAATATTTTCCCCTGCAAAATTTTCCTGTTAAATTTTTAAAACAAAATTTAATTTTCTATGGAAAAGTCTGTTATACGGCTTACATTACTGTAGGTTAATTGTAGTTGCAATACAAAAAAAATTTTATACGAAAAACTAAAAAAAAAATATATTTTTGGATTTTAAACTTGGGCAATATAAATTAATCGGGCATGTTTGACATTTGGTGTCAGCAACATTTTACCTGCAGGTATTTTTACTCTTTAATTATCTAGTTTATTTAATACTTATTTACTTATCTTACTCTGTTAAGTTATCACTATGGCTCTACAAAAATGGGAATCTTTGTTCTAATGATGTATCATGCATACCTATATAATGGATTTGATTGGCCTATGTATAGTGATATTAATGTGAATTATTTTCATGTATATAACTGGAGTCTGGATACTTGTTACCTTTGCCAGGAAATGTTTTCTGCTATTAATTAATGGGATTATAACTTCTCAAATTTGGTTAAAAATGGAAATATTTTCTCAGTATGAAAGTATGCATCAATATTTTAAATTTAATGGGAAATCACAACCGGAAGAATTCCATAGGTACATAAGGAATGTGAAGAAGATTTTTTCAATTATAATTCTTCAAGTATTACTACTATTATTGGAAATTAAAGGAATCAAGTGTCTTACAATGAGGGCTTGAGAGGATGGAAACGGAAGTAATTAGGTGCAAAATAATATCATCAGTTATGCATCTAAAAATGAATTGCAGAGATAAGTAAAATATAATAAATAACAACTTTTCCTGAACATTCATAAAATATGACAAGCATTCCTCACTTTCCTGTTTGGCTAGATTAAGTGGAATTGACAAATCTGCAATTTTTCATGCCATAATTGATAAGTTCAAAAAAGTCAAGTCAAATTGCTAATAAAACATAAAAGTTGATCATAGGAATTTTGCACTATCTATATGACCCTTGATTTTTTATGTCTACAATCTTTACTGAAAAACCTTTAGACCCTATGAAGTTGTTGACCATGAACCCACAAGTAATTTGGTCACTACCCCATCAGCATATATACACATTTGAGAATAACATATGTGCAAGAATAAGAAAAAGTCCAGGCACCACTCAGGTTTCTTTGCAAAAAATGTAATAATGCTAGGAAGTAATTAGGTGCAAGACAGAAAAGTTGCACATGAAAGATTATGCTTGCAAACAAATAAGAAAGTTAGGATAGCTCCAATATCATCACCAGATGTATTCATGGCAATCCACATTAATAATGATTAAGATTTAAATACAGGTAGCAGTCAAGAGACATGGATTAGTACATACTCACATATGGCCTATAAGTATCATCCCAGGCATATTGGATGCACCACAGCACAATTGTAAGCACAGTATCATATCTTTTCTTTGTAATAATACTTTTTCACCTCAAAAATATCTCAATTCACAAATTAGTTAACACTCAACAGGGGACAATGGAGTTCCAAATGTCACCAGGTAAGTTTCCTTGAAAGTTCATTCATGCTCGTGGTTCATGGTTGTGAAGTTTTCCAGGATATGAAGACTTGACCCAAGACCCTCCAAACAATAGCCAGTCCTGTAAAATGAATGTAAAAAATTCATTTTATGATGGCAAATCAAACAGTTCCTCACATTGCTGATTGAAATTAACAGTAAATAAACTTTCTCTATAACCAGTTTTTCAGCTTACTAAATTGATAATATAATTTGCTGCAGTGATCTGATAAGCATCTATGCTTGGTGTTAGAAATGTTTTTTAAAAACAATAATTGTGTAGTTGTGATGCAGAGGGATTTTTGTAGGCAGTTTGGTTTGACTCATCATGACAAGGTTCCTGATGCTAAAACCTTTAGGAAATGGATTACTAGTGAATGGGTGGCATGATCTGCACTTCCTGAACTAACATGTGTGAGCACCTGAAAATATCATGGCAGTGAGAGTATCCATTTCACCCAGAATTTTAAGGAAAATTTGACACTTGCAAATTTTACATTGTGGTTGGTGAAGAATTGAGTTCAGAAGACTGGGTGAAATGTACAGATGCTTGCAATACGATTTCAATCTCTGTGCAACCTGACACTATTCTGTGGTCAAGTGATGAAGCACATTTTCACCTTTCTGGCTCAGTAAATAAGCAAAATTTTTGCGGCTGGGTGACTGACAAACCTTGCAAACTTCACTCAAGACATATCCATAGTGCCAAAGTGACAGTGTGATGCACTGTGTCCTCCACAGGCATTATTTGGTTGTACTATTTTGAATCTCAAGGTTAAACTGTTAAAATGAGTTCGGTGTGGTATTGTGAGATGCCGGAGAACTTTTTTCTCCTCAAAATTAAAGAGTGTGTTGAGAAATGTGACACAGAAGCCTTTTGATTTTGAGTAGGATGGTTCCATGGCTTAAACCACACATTATGCACTCTAAATTCTGCAATAATAATTGCCCGACCACTTGATCTTCTTATGAGGGGATGTTTCATGGCCACCTCGCTCCCTGGATTTAAACCCATGCAATGTTTTTCTTTGGTATTTTCTCAAAGCTGAGGTTTACAAAGTGCAACCAAGGACCTTGAAATTTCTTAAGGAGGCAATTACAGATGTCATTGCTGAAATAATGCACGATATGTTGATAAGAGTTATCAAAAAGTTCTTTGAAGGACTCAACGTGGGCATTGCTCTACAAGGTCATCACCCAGATGAAATAATTGAAATGAAATAATAAAAGAGAGAACCAGGCAGCAGAAATGAAGTATAAGTGATAACAGGGAGACCAGTAAAAAGAAGGAAGACAAGTAAGGTAATTGAATATAGGAACTTTTCTGAAGAGAAGAGAAAGAGAACCAGGGGGCAGAAAAAATATGAATCATAACACGGAGATTGGTACAAACGGTGAATGGTGGGCAGATAACATAAAAGAG
>NW_027286403.1:13554590-13719590 GCF_022747635.1 Hetaerina americana
GTGATTAAATTGGGCAATTTAATCTGAAGATATTTTTGAAACGTTGAAATTCAGACTATGTGAATGATTTCTTTAAAAACTACCCATAACTCATTATGAGACGTAGTATTCCGGGGGATAAGATGACTCTTTAGCGTATGGACCGGAACTAGGTTCGATTCCAGGTCACGACCCTGGGTACCTTTAGACTTAATCAAGTGGAGTGATTTTATCAAGTTCCAGATCTTCCAGTGAAACCGTGGATGCCGCATAAAGAGGACTTCGGTTACCTACCCTGACGTGCCTATCATTCATTGTTCCATATATATTTGATCCTTCTTGCGCATGAATTTTCAATACGCCCCTTTATTTTTAGTTCTATTAGGTTATCTTATTTCTAAATTATAACTAATTGCCAATGTTTCAATGGCAGTGAATTCAATGTTCATTTCCTCTTCTATGAAGTATATCAATTTTTAGGTGTAACTCTATGGTCATTTATTCTAATTTGATTCATGCTATTTGTGTTTTATATAGCAATTCCTAGTGACAGAGCTCTAGTAACAGTGAAACAGATATTATCAAAATATTATCATTATATAAGAATCTACTTTAATCACCCCACTCATTTAAATGTTGTCCTGAGATTCTCAACTACGAAAATAAAGGTAAAAGACATAATATTTTAGAACGACTTGAAATTGCGCAGTGAAATGTGAATTTTCTGTTAAAAGACCAAATTTTTATAACCCACTCCACTCTCTTCAGAATCCCGTTCTCAGAGTAGAGAGTGAAACTCCTTTTCTCCAAATGACTCCACCCACTGCGGATTTTCCCATCCACCCAACCCCACCTGCCACTCTTAGTTTTGTGTGAAACCACCTATCATCCATAATGTCCTTCTTAAAATCTCTCATCCCTCAACCGGCCTCTGTCCCTTCCCGCCTAACCTTCTGTATGCTCCCCTCCTCTGTATCTTCTCCCTCCTCTTTTACCTTTCAATTTCTTTAGTCACCCTCGCTTCTTTATTTTACTTTGATTTCTCCGTCGTCTTTAGGTATTCCATCTCTCACCTTTATGTTCCCACCTACCTAACTCCTGTTTCTTACTATTCCCCTTCATCAAACATGTATAAATACGACTTAGTCACTTTTAGATATTTCTAGTACCTTAGCATGGTTCTGTAATGCGATACACGTATTACGTTATTAATAAACTTGTGAAAAAGTACAAATTTGGTTTCTAATAATCACTGCGTATTTTACTGTTCTAGACACCTATTATTTTACTCAGTAAAATCCAGGAAACTATCGGATGAGATTTGTCAGTTATAAAGTAAATCCTGAGAATTCAAATTACGAACAGACTAGTTAATTTAAACTGAAAATATAATGTATCAAGTTGTATTCCTATAAAGTAATTTTCCCATGAATTCCCCAAAAATTGTCAATTGGGAGTCAGCAAATAAAATTGAGAAGCTACTAAAAACTTAGGCTTATTTTGATGCTTACATGAGTAAAAAATCTTACTTAAATTGCGTAAGAAAGCTGCCTAAAATTTTGACTTAAAATCCTGCTTTGGTATGGATATCATTTTATCCCGCATTAGTTGAGTGGTCATTTGATTTGGTAAAATGGATTCAGTTGAATCTCATAACATCTAAATCATCTAGTTCTACTATAATGAAACTTCTACACTGTAGAAGGTTCATCTGAATTCAAAAGAGTATAAAAAAATCAACCATCAATGCAGGAAAATATACCATATTCTTCTAAGTTCGGAGATGATAGATTAAAAATAGATTTAACAAATTTAATTGTTCAGAAGCAAGTAAAATTATTCAAGCACTTGTTTGCAAAATGACATTAAAGAGACGGGACACGAATAGTTTTCTTAGTAATACAAAGCACTAACCACGTGTGAAAATATCTACACCATTTCCACTTTCCAATTTATATCATAAATTCGTCGCTGCTATTCCAGCCGTTTCATACTGGGTAGGAAACTTTAAAGGCTATTTCAATTCAATTTATGTGAGGTACCTCTTTCCTCTCGCTAGTTTCTTTCGTATTCCCTCTCCTCACTTTCGTTTTCCTCGTCGTCATATTCATACATGCACTGTATCATTAATTCTCTTTTGTTCCTGGAACATACTTCTGGCATTGGGAATGTCTGCATCAAAATTCATCCCTGACTTTCTTGGTCAACCCCCTTATCTAAAACCATTTACTCTTTTCTCAAAATATGATTGGTGATATGTATCTCATTTTTTCTCACAACGACTAAATCCTTTATGCATTATTTTTTCATATTCCTTCGTTACTAAACGCTTAATACACATATTGGAATACCCAAATGCATTTCACAACCCCAAGTTCCCACTTCTATTGCAAACAATCCTCGTAGACATTAATTCTCATGGTATCAACTTTCTCAAATACGAAAATTTTGGGAGTGAACTTCCTTTGACCAATCTGGTTTTTTATGAAATTAACACAGAACAAGCAACCTTTTAGCTAGAATTGGCAAACCTCCTATTTTCTATTCGATCCTATTTCACAAATTTTACTTCAAGATTAAAAATTTGATGTCACAGAACATTTTTTCTCCCTTGTGGATTTCCACTTTGCGTCAAAAGACAAGAAATAACGTAATAAATAACGCTAATTAATTACATATTTCAGGAATGCTAAAAGTTTGCGTCATCACATTGCCAGAGTAAGCAAATGGATAGTCCCAAAATCATTGAAACGAAAGTTAATGTTCACGCATGTAGCATTTAAAAATATATTTTCTTACGATGGCATGGATTTAGTACGGATTCGCCCTATTTACGTGAACGACCGGGGGAAAAATGAGTTTTCTGCAGTGGCCATATTAAATGGACCAGAACATTAAAATTATCTAAAAACGAAGATTTATTAATTTATCCTGCAAGACACGGTATTAGGTGAACATATCATTAAAATTTATTTCCTCGCATACTGGTAAACAGGTTCAAGTTCCTCATTAATAACTTAATTACATGAAGTGTCAATACACCATACATTGAAATTATTTTAAAGGTCATGTTACACTTTTAGCAAAAATAGTTGGCCTAAAATATCTGTACCTCTTTATTAGGGCATTTTAGGCAACTAATGAGTCAAAAATAATTATTAGTCGTACCGATTGTTTTAAACAATAATTTGGGTGTCACCACTTGCAAAAGCTGAGAATGCCCGAAACGTTGGCTTCCGGTGTGTGGCTTTCGGACAAAATTTTGTTAGTTCTCCTCTAAATCCTGTAAATATATTCAATTTAAAATTTAGTGCGTACAGATTTGTATTTTTTGTGCCCACAAGAAGGCTATTTCATATGCTCAAGGATCAATTACTCGGCAAATGATATAAGCGTGCACAAGGGACCTCAAAATGTGCATTTTCATTCTAATCATGATATTAAAGCATTAATCAAAGACCGTACCTTAATCCGCAGGAGGTAAAAGAAATGCACTCTTTCATGTGAATTAATCCATTTATTGCCTTTGACACTCAATATTTTGTCACCCACTCATTATTTCACTGGATAATTTTCCCAATTATTTCTAGCAAACAGCAGCACCATGTCTTAAATAACTTCCAATTGAAGCAGTGACTTTTCCATTTATTCATTCTCACTGCTTTGACTACATCATTTTTATTGTCAATGACATTTCTGTGGTCAGGTCTGCCAAATATTAAGTTTAGTTCAATTTAATACTATCTATAATCATTGGAGAAATATTTTGCCTAATACCAGAAAAGGAATTAAATTCTCAAAACATTCTATCTATTACCATCGTCATGGTCATTGAAAACGTCACCCTGTTTTTCTTTCAGAACTTATGAGGCACGTTTGAATTTACATGGAGTATAACAAGCTGCAGTAGTAAATCTTAAAATCCAATTTTTTATGTCAATTCTGCAATTTAGGAGACGCTAGCTCATTATATCGTGCATCCTGGGACATATTTTCGACAAAGTATTCAGAATCAAGATTAGAACAATGTCGTCAGCATATGCTACCATCAAATGTCCGCTGAATTGCTAAATTTCCCTACAACAGACTGTTTTTTCACGAAAAAATGGGTCCTCAATTCCTTTCACGAACATATAATGCAGCAAAATATGAAAATTTTCATACACATCCCTCGCACTCCAAATGTGAATTTGCCAGGTATCACGATGTCCATTTCTAATTAGCCCATCTTATAAAATATATTCCGAGCAGAATGACTTGGAACACTCAAAGTCTTCGTTTTAGTCATCATCATCATCATTTAATCATGTGCGAATTGAAATATTTTATGTGACCTTCGCAAAACCTGAAAAAAATTAAATGAAAATTTGATTACTGAAAAAATATTTCATTTTTCGGCAGTTTATCTTTTATTTGGAAAACGCTTTTCGATTTGTTTGATCTTTGAATAAAAATTTAAATTACATATCTTCCTCCTCCAACAATGAGAGATAAATTATAAATATATATAAATATGAATTATAATTTTGTCAACGTCTGGAATTGATCAATAGAAATATGTCGGGGATCGATATGGTGCGGGGGCTAACGTATTGGCTTCCCACCCAGAGGGCGCGGGTTCAAAACCCGGCGGTGTTGAATATTTTTCAGAGGTATCTCGATCCCTACTTGAGGTGCTTTGTGGAGGGCACTTTGAGTGAGTACGCCGTCCGTCGGATGTGACGTTAAGCTGCGGACCCCTTGGCGCCTTTCGTAAAGAGTAGGCTAATGCCGACGCCGGGTTTCTCTCCACCCTTCATCCTTTCCTGTCCATCCTAATGGCGCAAATGACCTCAGTTGTCGGTCGCCTCCCCTAAAAACTACTACTAACAGAAATATTTCTTTGATAAAATTGGACCAAGTCGGTTATTGATACAATTTGCTTCGAGTGCAGTACGGTATATCTTGTCATCAAGCAGCTGTTATTTGCGTCAATATAAATGTATTCCGCATTTTATAATGGTTATATATTAAAAATCACAAAAATTTTAGAAAATTCTCAAAGAAAAGTATTGATATGCCACACATAATTGCATAAATAATATTTATGTGAGAATATACGGCATACAGTTCCAAAAAAAGTTATTCCCGTTGCCAAGGAAGCAAAAGGAGACCTGCGGACGGAGGTCACCCACCAGGGGCACCTTTTCTCCACCCCTCTATCTCCCGCCATCCCCGGCGAACAAACTGCAAGTTCACATTCAGTTCTTTTGTTGCAGGTCTCGCTGGGGTGTTGCATCGGTCGACGCCGAGCCCGAGGAGGTAGGTTGTATTCAGTTCTCTCAAGGTCTTCCCGAGGAGTCAACGGAGGTGACACCAGCAGCTCGGGCTGCCGAGAGGAGAGCTTCGGGGCGGGGCAGGGCTCCGGCTCGCGCCATTCCAATAGCTTGCGCTTCCTCGAGGCAGACGTGGCGCGCCAGGAGCGGAGGCCACTTGTAGTGTCTTTTCGTCGGAAGCATGCAGTCAACCCACCCACCGACGCCTCCGGTCTGGCCAACGCACAGGTGTGCGTTAGCGTGGTGGAGCGTCGGGCCTCGAGTCGGCGGCGATGGTGCGAGTCCCGGGCCGCCGTGCCGGTGGTCAGCAGCGTTGTGTACCGGGCTCCGCGCGTGTCCGCCCTTCTCGAAGCCCCAGCCTCAGGCGCCACCGTGGGCCCCGCGGCTTCCGATGCACTCACAGTCCCCTCTGACCCAGCCGCCGCAGGTGGGGTGTGCGAGGGCCCATCGCCCGTTGGCAGCGAGGGCTCCCCGGACCCCGTGGTATCTGATGAGCTGACGCTCTACATGGACGAGCTGAAGCAGCGCCATAAGTGCGCCGCTTGAGCTTGCGGGCTGGGACTGGAGGCGGGGTGAGGGCGCCGGGACCCAGGGGGACTGTTTCTCCCCGGTCAGTTGGGAGAGACATGGGAGGCGCCGAGGGAGGCTGGGTTATGGGAATGTTAGAGGAAGGGAGAGGAGTTGGCAGAGGTTCTGTGATAGGGTCGCAATAGATGCGTCCGAACTGTGATTTGGAGGTGACTAACCTGAGCGCACCCGTGCATTGTTACCATTTTTAAATTTACGGTACAAAGTATTGTCGTCGTTCAGGTAGTTCCGCTAATATTGTCTCACGGCAGTGATCGGTCATTCATATATTATTCCACGCACGGAGACTGGACAGGTAGAAGTCCGGATGTGAGGGCAGGCGGAAATTAGAAATTTCAACAAATTGATGAAATATAAAGTATGCTAGAGGCTAAAAAAAAGATGAAAAAGAGTATGGCATATTTTATGGGTGCCCCGTGATGATGCACGGGACACAATGGAATAGCTCGTGATAGTATAGCAGTGATGAAAAAAGAGTTGGAGGGTCGAATATGGAACAGGAAAAATTTGTTTAACGACTACTTCAATTAAAAACGCTATTGTGATACATTGTCACAAATACAAAGACAAATATTTAACACAGGAAATGTATGAAAAGACTTGGTAAAAGATTTTATTCTTTCATCTAATGCAGCCCCTGGGCCTAAAGATGTAGGCGTGTAATGACAACATATTCCATCCATATCGTATTTTTGAAGCCAGCGCACACTTTTAATATAGTATTAGACGCATTTAAAAACACCTGTTGACCGCTGATGGCAGCTTTTTGGAGTGAAAATTAAAACTATCACGCTCATAAAACGCATATTGTATTTGAAACTGAAACGAATTAAAAAGCGCGATAAGGGACAATGCCGAATTCATTCAGTGTAAGAGGAGAAACTATGAGGAAATGACAAGCAACTCAATGAAAAGACACTGTAAATGCTAGTTTTTTTCCTGGCAATTATTTTTTTAATACTAGGAAGGAAAATCTATGGCCGATAATTGTGGATTAATTTTGGATTTTTCTTGAGAGATTCTGTTATGTGTGAATCAATAAAAACAAACACGAAAAAGGTACTTTTGAACGCAAGCAATTAGAGAACGTGCATTTCGCATTGAAAGAGAATAAAGGTAAAAAATAGAAAATTTTATTTTTCATCATTTTATTTTCACCATTTTTACCTAAAATATGTGCATATTTTTATTTGTTTGCTTTTTTTAATTGCCAAGATATAGATGAACCTATTATTCTTGTCTCAAAATCTCACCAACAAAAGTAAAACATTTTTAAACCAGATTCATTCGGTTGTAACTCGAAATCATTTAGAAAATTCATTCAAAAAAATTATTTATCGTTCTTACATAATGAAATTTGCGTGTAGCATCCTGGTCGGTGCCTATTAATATATAAGTATCGATAAAAAGTGATATTTTCCTAATTATAGTGTTCATTTGTTTAAATTGACAATGTTTAATTTCAATGCATTTTAATTTCTCCTTTTAAAACGAATTTTTTGGTGAAGAGACATCGTAAATCGGTACGAAGTTACTGAGAATGCGGTTCCGTCAATAGTTCCTCCGACTAAGCAAAAGACTATTCTTATCATATTGTTTTGGCATAATTAAAAAAATAATAAATCATGCATAAGTATTAACAATGCAATTTATGATTGTAATGTTCTTTGGAAAAATAAATTCCTTTGAATGAGTAATGTATCAGATGATTATATTCCAAAAACCTGTAAACTTTTACACATATCTTCCAATGACAGGTATCAGGGGGTAAATTACCGGTATCTACTGCATGATGATAAGATATCATTGATAATTTTTTAGGAACATATGCGGATGCCGCGATGCGTTTATCCTGACCACCTTTTTGAAACGATTTCCAAGACTAGTTTCTTGGAATACCCAAAAGAAGATGGATTTTAAACGTGAGCCAAAGCAGTAACCTGTTTCCCCAGTCGCTACGTCACCGCATTAAAATCCCAAGGCACTTCTTACCGTTCCAGGTCATATATGATGGGAGGCAGAGAATGTCTCACCTAAATAATTATTTCTCTTAGAGTCATTATTTATCTCCTTCATCCCTTGCAATGTAACGGATCACAGCCGTTCCTCAGGATCGTCTACGGTCACCAACATGCTTGTCGTCTTATACAAACTTAAAGAAACCAATTCTATGGATGATTTTTCAAAAATTATAGCTCATGATCGGAGAAAGTCCTTTGTCATTACGATTTGATTCACTGTAGGCATTAATACCAGTGGTGTGAATTTATTTAAACTATAAATGTGTGTTTCTCCTCGAAAACACCATATAACCGGATTCCCGAGGGCCGTCCTCTATGAGTGTAATCCGTACCTAAAGTTATTATAATGATTCACAAGCTTATAAAAAGATCTTCATTACAATCCAACTACGTAGTTCTTTAATAATGTATAGGAAATGATGAACTAGTAAAATTGTCAACTAGTGTTAAATCAATGTGCGCAAATCTTCATCGTACCTTACAGTGTAGTTGCCAATAGGTAAATGTTATAGTAATGGGAGCTGGATTAAAAAAGAACAACTCAATGATATTTCCATGTGTATTAATTGTAACCCTTTAATGACCTAACTTGAAGTAAAAATTAAATCCAGATATTTATCAAGTTTCATATGAGCACAACTCTATAACAACCTGGTATCTGGTCACCTAAATATTTCCAAAATGTGGTGTTCAATGTCTTTATGTTTTATGTGATTGTGTTAGGTGTTGTGTTGGAATACTGGTGCTTAGAGGACTCATCACATTACTGAATATATTGTTTTTCAGAACTAAATAGCCTGAACATTTCTTTTTTTCTTTTTACGGCGGTTAAGGAATATTTTCTATTCATTTGTACGACCAATTTAGACTAAAATTTAGAAACATGCTTATGATAAAATAACGGAAGGAGGTATAAAATATCATATTTTCATACGGTTATGAAGTTATTAGCGTAAGTCAGTACTCTTTGTTGTATCTGTTCCAATGACCAGTGAATCAGGAAGCATCACAAAATAATCAATTTTCGAAGTGGGTAATTACTGGGAAAGAGCATGAGTGCGTGGGATTGACCAACCAATATTAGGAACTAAAATATTTTCATGCACTTTTGCTTCGGCATTAACATTCACGGGCAGACTCTGAATGGGGATTAAATTAGGGAGAATAGTGTTATTTTGCTCAGGATTTTGAGATCACCACTAAGCAAACTGCCACTGGCCTATGCAGAAAGTTCATGGAAAGCAGAAAACTCTAGCTTCGAACAGCTTGTAATGCTCAAAAATCTTGACCTGCTCATAAGCTGAGCGGAAGTGCATGGGTGCCATGATTTATTCAGGCAATTCGTACCGCCAAATCAATGAAATCCCATTAATCTCCGATGGAGCATTATACTTAGATTTTTATGGAATTTATCTGTGTAACTACACCAAGAAAGTCATATTAAATACCGTATTTTCTCTATAAATTTAAAAAGCAACACCCTGAAACATTCTTCTAGATTGAAATCAGAAGCATTTCTAGTCCTTCCCAGGTTAGGTACGACTAAAATTTTCATTTTTTGAGGAAGAGAGTTTTCCTGCCGCTCGAATTTGATTTTTGAAAAATATATAAACATTTTTTTCTCGTATTTGTCATGAAGTAATGTGATGAACTATCCATTAATTTAATCTCGTTAGTTATATTGCAATTGTGACATGTTGAATCAAACATAAAATAATCATGAATTAAGATTTACATGTAATAATATGCATAAATGTGTATTGATCATTAAAAAATATTTTAATTGTGATATTCTTTGTAATTTCATGTGTTGATATCCATATGCTTCTAGAGAAAAAAATGTTACATTGCTCACTCCAGGCCTCATGCGTCTTGATTCTTCTTTCACGATAGCTGGTGAACCATATTTTATTCTCATTCCAATGTCTTTTGTAAAGATGATTTAATCAGCAGGCTACAGACCAGCGTCCTGCTCTATATAATAAATATCGCTACAATTCTCAACTCAGAAGGTAATAATGGAACAAGGAAGCAAAGTTTTCCAGCTCCCTGCAATATAATTGTATCATTTATTTTCACACATTTACGATGCTATATGGTTTCAATGATAATTCTTTCCTTGCCAACAAACGTGCTATCCCAAAGAGTTCCAGACCCGCAAATGATAATAAAATTAGTAGTTACTCTTTTTCAATGGCACAAAACTTCGTTTTTGCCTTATAAATGGTTGTTTGAGCTGCTATGTTTAAGCATAATTTCAAGGCAAATACGATAGATAAATCCGTAATGTTTTAAAATAAAATTGAATTTTATAAACAGGGTTTTTAGGTTAAATTAAGTTGCTCTTTTTCCAACGTGTTATGCCTGAAACCTGTTGAATATTTCTTAAATAATTTGCCTAAAGAAAGCAACCATATAAAGTTCAATATTTTAAATGAATCGCAGGAAAATGATAGGAGAGACTTGGTCCAAAAATTTATCTCAGTCACTTCCCCTACTAAAATGAATGAAACGTCTGAAAAACTACGTGGTACGTGGTTTCAGCATTGCGTATTTTTTTTAATTATTCATTCTCGACAGAAAAAACGCGAACGTATTTTTTTAAGTTTTTGTGCAAGATAAAATATTAATTGTTGCTTATATATGAGCTTGTTTTCCGTTTTGTGCCTCTGATTAAAAGATATTCTTGATATTTTCGCTGATATTTCTCAATGTCTCAATGACAATACAGGGAATTTATAGGTGATTGCTAAGTTTTATGTCCTTCAAATGTACCTGTGCTATCCACCATTTTTTTACCTTCAACAGAAGGCAGTGGCCAGGGGACATCAATATTTTTAATAATTGTATTATTGTGAACTATGATGTGTGTTAGTGTTTAAATTGTTATGTGTATGTCATGATGTTGTAAAAAATACTTGGAAATAAAATATTTCCGAAGGAGCTCTTTATTTTAATAACAAACTGAAATATTTACGAGATTATTATTCAAGGGTGAGTAGATTTATCCTAGCCATATTATCGATATCCATTGATATAAGTTTAAAAGACAAATATGATTTTGGCATTGAACCAGACAGAAGGAAAAAATGGTCACATTAGCAGTTGAGCGTGAAGTTTTTAAGCCTATATTCGAATAATCAAATCTTTTGATTGGCATCCAAGTGTTAAAACAGTGGAGACAAAGTGAATCATTTGATGAAAATGTAACGATTTGCCAATATAGAGTATGTAGTAACGTTTCAAGTAACTCAAAAATTAACATTTGAAAATTATTCTTAGAATGCCCATTATTTCAGTGTTATGTAATTTTATATCACCATGATTCTTACCATTGTTAGCGTTATTGATAAACGCAGCTACGAAAGATTTACCTTCATCTACATCTACATCTACATCAATACCCTGCAAGCCACCAAAAAGGTGTGTGGCAGGGGGTGCAGCACCAGGAGGAAAGGGTAAGGGATGAGGGGATTAGGGTTTTTCAAATGGATGGGGAAAGGTAAGGGGAACCTGCAAAAAAAATATATATTAAAAATATAAATATAAGCGTATAACCCTGCGCAGTCGCTACCTTGTAGGTTAATACTTATTATGTCGAGCCGGATCCCGGGCGATTTCGATTAAAAGAATTCTGGTCTCTTATTGTTCTCGGAAAAAATGACCATTTAAATCTGTCTGTCCTGCAGTCAATCTCTCTAATCTTACATTCGTGATCCCTCCGCCCGTAATACGTTGGGGTTCGTATTATGTTCTTGATGTCATCGGAAAAGGACCCATCTTTAAATGTTTTAAATAAGTTTAATCTATATTGTAAACGCCGCTGTGTAAGGGAATCCCAGCCTAAATTTTCTAGCAAAGTAGTTACGCTACTGCGTTGGTCATAGCAATTTTTGACAAATCTAGCCCCCCTCCGCTGAACTCGTTCCAATTCCGAAATTAAATTTATCTCTTGCGGATCCCATATACTGGCAGCATACTCTAGGTGGGGCCTGACTAGGGCAATAAAACATCGTTCCTTCACTTTTTCGTCACATTTACCCAGCACTCTTTTTACAAATCCCAATTTTTTATTAGCGCGACCGCATATTTCCCGTATGTGCTTTCCCCAGGACACATCGAGAGTAATTGTTACACCCAAGTATTTAAAGGAATCTACCCTCGCGATTTCTGTTTGCTTCACTTTGTAACTAAATGGTGGGGTGTTACTCTTTTCCCAAAAATGTATTACTACGCATTTCTTTAAATTTAATTCCAACTGCCATGTATCGCACCAAGTCTGGATTGCATTTAGGTCGTTAGCTAACGTGACTCTGTCATCGCGACTTCGAATGTCCCCATAAACCACCGCATCGTCAGCAAAAAGACGGAGCCTGCTATTATCCACGGTGCTGAGGTCATTTATGTAAATAAGAAACAAGAGGGGGCCTATGACACTTCCCTGTGGTACACCCGACGTGACCTTAACAGTATCGGATGATACACCGTCCAGAACGACTGTTTGAACACGATTTTTTAAAAATTGTCTTATCCAGCATATAACACTCCCGTGTATTCCATAACTTTCCAACTTAGCGAGTAACTTGCAATCGGGGACTTAATCAAAAGCTTTTTTAAAATCTAGAAATATTGCATCAACTGGAATATTACTTTCACCGGAATGCATTATTTCATGAACAAATAGTGCGAGTTGAGTTTCGCAGGATCTACCTTTACGGAACCCGTGTTGGTTATTTATCAATAAATCTTGGCTATCGAGGTACCTCATTATGGAACTAACAATGATGTGTTCAAAAATCTTACAGGAGATGTAGGTGAGCGATATTGGCCTATAATTACTGGGGTCCTCCCGGTCTCCATTTTTAAATATGGGCGTCACAGAAGCTATCTTCCAGCCACTTGGCACGCTTTCTTCTGCTAATGATTTCTTAGATATTATATTAAGATACGGAGCAATTTCAGACGATAGTTCTTTATACACGCGAGCCGGTATCTCATCAGGTCCCGGAGATTTGTTGGGGTCGATATTTTTAAGGAGTAACTCTCTTCCACGGGTGGAAAAGTCGATTGCATGCATTGGTTGTAGAAATGCTTTCGGGAGGTTCTCTGGTGTATTCGGGGAGCATTTGTTGAAAACACTGTGGAAGAATGAGTTCAATATGTTGGCTTTATCTAAACTACTTGTTACTTTATCCCCTTTTTCGTTGTTCAATGAGTTTACGGTGGACTTTTATCCCTGCACATCCCTGACGTAGGACGAAAACATCTTTGGGTTATCGTTTAAATGTTCACCTAATTTTTTTCCTTTTGAACTCCGCTAGCGCCTTCCGGAATGCCTTCTTGGCAGTGGACCTAGATGCTTTGTAATTCTGTATGGTTTCGTTGATTTTATCAGGGGAGGAATCTTTAACCGCGTTTTTCATTCTGGCATGGCACGCCCTTTGCCGTCTTAGTGATATCCGAACTTCAGAGTTGTACCAACGGGGTTCCTTATTCTCTCTTATATATTTACTAGGTATGAATCTCTGTATTGCTGAACCTTCAAAATGTGCCAAACCAAATACACCGAATGACTTCCTGGTTGACGTTGCGCATCGGCGAATCTATTCAACGGAAAGAGTTCGTTGTCTCTGCTATATGCTCCCTGATGGACGGTGAAAAGGTGACTGGTGGTGAAATATTGTCTCATTCGGGGCGACTCTGACCTTCCTCGGATGGAGTCTCTTAGACGGCAACGGCCACACCAACTCAACCCCGAGTCGGTCTGCCCCACTCCCGGCTTCGCGCAACTAGCTGCCATGCAATTAATAGGTGTAGGAATATCTCCATCACAAACCCTAGAGCGTTCTCTGGAGTGTCCTTGAATCCGGGACCTCGCCGTGAATACTTCACGTATTCTTCTCGCAAACATCTGCGATCACTTTCGTTGACAGACTTATATATTCTTTAAAAAAGGTTTTCGAGCAACATGAAGCATTTCACCGCTTTAGGGGCATCAGCAAATACACGTAAAACGCTTGAAAAAAATGTTTTCACCAGAAAAAATAATTATTTCTGTGGAATACTACAACAGTTCTATTTTATAAATACTACCTTGATCAAAAAGTTCCCGGAATAACCACCGTGTGGCGCTCCCATCGTTCCGATTTGAGTTCTGTTTTTTTGTTAAATTGGTACATCTGTTGTTGATATTCCCTTTAAATCTTAGTGTCATAACTTGACATTTGCAAAAGTTACGTAGCCAAGAGTACATCTATCTCTGTGTGTGTTGGCGATTTTTTACAATTTCAGAAATGGATTTAAATTTACAACAACGAACTTGTATTAAATTTTGCGTAAAAAACGGATTTAGTGGCGCACGGACGTTGGAAATGTTGGAAAAGTGTTTCGGCAACGATTCTCTAAAAAAAACGGTCGTTTACCAGTGGCACGAGCGGTTCAGAAGTGGTCGTGAGTCAATCGAAGATGATGAACGCAGTGGCAGACCATCGACATCGAAAGTCGGTGAAAAAATTGATAAAGTAAAAGAAATGTTGGTCAATAACCGCAAATTAACCATCAGAGAAATAGCGGAGGACTTGAACATTGCCTATGGATCCGCCCAAGACATTGTGGTTAATGATTTGGGTTTCCGTCGTGTAGCAGCAAAGTTGGTGCCAAAAGACCTCAATTTCATGCAAAAAAGAGACCGTGTTGACGTCGCAAAAGACATGATTTGCGAGGCTGAATCCGATCCCACATTCATCAAAAGGATCATTACTGGAGACGAGACGTGGGTTTATGAGTACGACACGCAATCCAGACATCAGGCAAGTGAATGGCGTTCACCAAAAGAGCCGAGACCAAAAAAACCACGTCGTTTTCAGTCAAAAAAGAAGGCAATGCTGACGGTTTTCATGGATTACAACGGTGTAGTGCATCATGAATTTTTGCCAGAAGGCCAGACAGTAAACAAAGAGTATTATTTGGGCGTTATGAGACGTTTGCGTGAAGCAATTCGCCGAAAGAGACCAGAAATGTGGGCAGAAAACTCGTGGATTTTGCACCATGATAACGCACCGTCTCACAGTGCTATCATTATTCGTAATTTTTTGACGAAAAATGCAACAAATACCATCCAACAGCCACCGAATTCACCTGATTTGGCTCCCTGTGACTTCTTTTTGTTCAATCGAGTTAAAAAACCATTACGGGGAACGCGTTTTAGCAGCCGAGAGGAAGTAATGGAAAAATCGCAGGAAGCACTGATGGACATACCGAAAACCGAATATAAAAAATGTTTCGAGGATTGGATCAAGCGCTGGCATAAGTGTGTTGCAGTCGATGGGGATTACTTTGAAGGGGACAATATAGATTTAGATGAATAAACTTGTATTTTTAATTTTCTGAATAAATTCCGGGAAATTTTTGATCAAGGTAGTATTCATTTCTCCTGCAAAGGGACCTCTGAAGTACAGGAGTGCACGAACAAATGCATTCATTCATTTCCAAGAAAATAAGTTATTTTCCTGGTGCATATTCATATCGAATTCGACTACTCTCTGAATTTCAAGAAATTCATTTGCGACCTGCGTCTTACTTCGTTCATTGCGAGTTTTGTGAAAACAATGCCTAGTTTGTGACATGATCAAGGGACGAGATTCGGCGTAGGTGGTAAAGTAATTCCACCAAATGTGTTCCATCGATCACGGGAATCGAGGAAATATGGACTTCTTCCTCCCTCTTTCAATTCGACTCCTCTTTTCCTGTGGGACGACGAGAGGGGTGATAACATCTGTGCCATGGGACCTGTTGACCCGAGTGAAAGATTGTCTCCAACAGTTATTGACGGCGCTCTCTAGCTTTGGAACGGATATCATGACATTAAGTAGGTGCCCGTTCTCCAAAAGTATTGGGTGGAAGTTAAAATGCTATGATAAATGCCCCATGCGAGGGATATTGGAGTTTTTATTGAGTCATTATCCTAATTTTATCTTATTGTATCCTAGTGATCATTTAATCCTTAACAATTGCAAAATTGAGTCTTTGCAATTGCAAGGTACAGGCGCGACACGTGGTCACTTAGGACACCCCGAACTTCACACAAACTCCGTGATTTTTCAGGTATCAAATCTGCCTGGGAAGCCACATTTGGATCAGAGAAGGAAACAACTTCCACTAATTGGATCTGCATGTGTCACACACCTTTGGGCTTTTTTTGAGGGAAAAGCCACAAGCGCACACACACATAAACACATATCAAACCAGCCTTCTGGTTAATTTCCATGGTGATTTATCCTCTCCCAAAGCAGCACCTTGGATACCAGTCATTATTCCCGCTTCAGTGCAGAAACACTTTCATGTGAGCAGTTGAAGTTATGGCGTCAGAACGAAAATGAGAAGTAAGACATGACCTTTCAGATAAAAAAAATGAATTTGAATATAACTGAACCCTAATATTAACCCTTCTAGCTTATACGCCATTCGTGCGATTGCTTTTTCTGCCCAAAGTAAAAATAAAATTAAACATTTAAGAAGGAACAAGGCGAAGTTAAACATCCGAGTAGGAGAATCATTAGGGCAGATGTGTCAATTGACATGCATGGTGAAGAGAGAGGGCATAGGTAGTACTTTGAACGTATGAGAGGAATTACATATTCAAAGGAGACATTAAAGAGGGGGAGGAAATAGACGATAGGCAAACGTAATATTTTCGCCAGTAAAATATCAGTAAGGAATAACACTATACAATACCTAATTTCAAAACTTGGTTGTAGTGAACGAGAATCAGATATGACTGGTAAATTTTTACGAACGGTCAGGTTTGAGGAACTATGTCAAAATGAGAGGAAGACAAACGAAGAAATATCAAAGCGAGGGATGAGAGGAATTTCAAATTAGGCAAAAAAGTGCACTTTAATTGGGTTTTCGGAAGGTAGTAAATACTATATAAAAGTAAGAAATACTAAATGGTATTCATGAATATTGGGAGAGCAAGCATCAAGATTTCCATAATAACATAATGTCAAGATGTCTAGAATTTAGCCTGGGAGTTAGTACTCGGATATTAATGCAGAAGACGGTACGGAAGATATTTGTGATCCGTGGATTATCTTTGATGAGGCTCTTCAGCAAACGGAGATGAAGAAAGATGATCAAAAGATAAATTTTCATCGCATTCAATAATTTGGATGGAGCATTTGATAATGAATAATAATATAACAAATATCATTTTGAAGTATGAAGCAGTATCAATTAATAACAGATGAGTGACAAAATGTTTTTTTATGATGTGGTTTCCAGATTTGCTTTGAGGAAGCCATGAACCAAAAGGATGTATTTCCGCATACATTACATATTTTTACGACCTAGGTTTAACGCGTGGTGTCATCATCAGGCCTCCTAGATAAGATTACCCACCCAGACGGGAATCGAAGCCGTGACACTTGGATTGACAGAAGAGGAAGTTACCCCGCCGCCAACGAGGCTACAATATGAGTTCCCATTGACTCCCATGATATAATTTAACAGCAAGAAACAATAACTGATCTCACTAAACTGTTCCACAGTAACTCAACATAACACTTTTCTGTGCAAAATAAATGATGATTTTATCTAATAAATAAGCATCAGGGAAATCGAGTATAGGAAAATTGCGTGTACAGTTAGCCAATACAAAACATTAAAAGAGAGAATGTACACGATGCCAGATTAAACAATTAAAATCAATAATTATAGCAATTTCTAGGAATAACAGTATGAATGCAGAAAAATGGAAAATTATGAAATTTAGGATATGCCCTGCAACCATAACCCTCAAAAACTGGAGGGGCAATGTAGATATTCATTCAAATTAATAGTTCAATGACAAGGGAGGAGGTAAGTAGAATGAGAAGAATGCTCGCAGGGATGTGCTGTGGTAGTGTTAGCATGACGACTATGGGCGTCAGCCTGGTATGGCAGGAGAAGAATAGCATCTGAAGATGATGCTTATTCTTTCGGAGAGCGTGATGAAAATCCCCAGGTGATAGACTGCGATAAATTTCAAGAAAAGAACGTTAACATAAGCAATTACCAATTGATACGTATGATAATTAAATGAAATATGACGATGAGAAAATGGTTCAATGGACTGCTGATGACAAATACAGCTAATGTATATTTTGGAAAACATATCATCAACGCCAAAATAGCCTCTGCTTCATTATCATATGAAAATACATTTGCAGCAGACCAAAACATAAATCAGCGGCAATTTTAAGATAGTGGAAAATAATTAATTATAAGTCTATTTGAATGTCATGCAGAAGTGTTGTACCGGCTCGTACCCATATCCAAGGCAGGTCACCAGGTTGATGAGCGTTTAGTTAAATGACCTCTGGAATCTCGTTACGATATGCTATCATAGTCGTGCACATGTTATTGCGATTCAACGGATGATAAATATTTGCTCCTTTCTCTAAAATTATGTATAGTTGAATATACCTGGCTGTATAACAGAGAAGTGCAGTGCGCCCATTAAGTAAACTTAGGATGCATCGGAGATATTGTCCAATTTAAGATTAATAGCTAATTTAGCGGAAGAGTTGGGTAAAAGAAATACATTTTTTCATTCCCATCAAATTATTGTAAACTTTTATTTTACACTAATTATAAAAACGTTATGAGCAAAACAGAAGAATAAAATAGCCATAATTCGAAAAACTATTGCATATGATTCCAAATGCAAAATATAAAACTAGTATTCCAATTGGATAAATTCAGGTGGATCACGTTTCATCTTACCGATCGTGAATAGCTTGTGACATTTGATGGAGTGTTCAGCGAAATTGACGAGTTGGAATCAATATATTCTTCTTCAAATTCCAATTAAATTTTATTTCTCTCAAGGAAATTTCCTCCTGAACGTATGAAATTAGAAATGTAAGGCTTGATTTTGCGGAAGTTACACATTACGGAAAGAAAAAAACTCATCTTTGCCAATCGTACCTAATGTTTTAATCTTACTATCTTTGTTCAATTGCATAGTGGGATCATCAGGTGACGAAACTATGACATTCTGTATTGAAATCCGGGTTGTAAGACTAAAATATTAGATGGCATTCACAAAGCTGCATTTTTTCTTAATGTTCCCATGAAAGATTTCAACTAGATGTTCTTCATCATACTTGGTCCAGAGCATCTTTTTAAAATCCCTGGGAACTTCTGCTGTTTCTTATCCTGTCAAGCATTCCGTTTCTTCTTCTACTCATTCCTCTCTTTCCTTCAGTTTTCCCACCATGGCTCTTCTTAGCAAGCTAATTCGCGTAATAGGTGCTCAAAACAAGATGAATTTCTCTTTTCGATTTTTTCAGCCATTTTCTACACTCTCATATTCTCTTTATAAATTCCTCCCAACTCTGAGCATACTTTATTTTACCTTAAGCGTTCTTCTGCAAAACCATGTTTTAAAGCTTTTGAAATATTTTTCATTTTCATAAGTAACCATTCATGTATAATTGCTGTAGGATACCACATTACAAACAAAAAATTAGAACATCTGTTCCTTTCTCCGTTTTTTTGGTTCTCTACTTGCTGTACAAAGTCCTTCTAACTTTTCAAAAGTTTACTTAACCATAGATACTGTCTTTCTTAATTCCACGGTACAGTTTCCACTCCAAGTTATTAAGCATTGACAATGTTGAAATAATTTCACTTGCTCAACAGTCTTTCCTCCTAAACATACGCCAATGATTGCCTCCTTCCTAATCACTCCCAGTACTCTTGTCTTTCCAACCTTCACCAGTCTTACAATATTCCCCATAATATGCTTCTCTGATTACTTCTTCTTCTCTTCTACTTCATTCTTACTTCTCGGACCACAGCACCTCATGACTTGTCTAATAACGCCTTTTTGTATAATTAAACTTTTCAGCGTGTACAGAAGAAAATTTGTGATAGACAGCATCTTTGAATGACATTCATTCCATTTCCAATTATATCATCTGTTTCATCTCTTGTCTTATGTTATATACTCTTTGCCATTAGGTAATATTTTGTACCCAATTATTTTATTATTCTTCTGTTCTTCCTGTATGCCCCAGTGTGTTTTTAAAACCAGCAATCAGTCCAGTCTAGTTGACTCTGTCAAATGCCTTCCAGTGTACAAAATATATATGCACGATGGGTCCCAATACGCCTCCAATACTTTTGCTCCTGCCATGCTTAATCACCTAATGGCATCTTATGTTTCTTTAGCCTTTCTGAATTCAAACTGGTGTTCAAATATACTCTCTCCAATTTTACTATCTATTCCCCAAAGTAGAATTTCCCATTTAAACCTCGGGCCACCACCCTTGTATTACATAATCCCTCTACGTGGGTGTTTTCCTGCGTGGGTTTTTCCTAGGTGAACAATGCCACGCTCTCCCTAGCTTTTCCCCCAAACCTCATGCTTTGGTCAGACTTTTTTATTTTATTGTTCTCTTTATTCAATGTCATTCAGTTTGAGTATGTGTAAGTGTATCCTTGATTTATATATGTAAGTAAGACTTGAAGTTGGCCTCGGAGAAGGCCAAAAGCTTAAACAATCTACAATATCAGCGTCCTTTTAAGTGTTACTATTTTATTTGTGTTCTATTGTGCCGTCCAATTATCATATTGCTCGTGTGAGTGTTTCTATATCATCGATATTTATATATATATATATATATATATATATATATATACACACACACATATATATACATATATATATATATACATATATATATATATACACACACATATATATACATATATATATATATTCCTTTTCCTTTTGATGCGCAAATTCGTGCATAATGGACTTGTGTCTGTCTACATGCATTTATGTGTATGTATGTTTGTAATTATAAATTTTATGCCTAATTTAATATGTATAAGACGATGGGGAATGAAAGAAGGGGTTCAGAGACAAGTTGAGACTAGGTCTCAATTTCGCCCAAATAAAAGACCTCTATCTATCTATCTACATACGTATCATATTCATAACGTTCTGCACCTTTCTTTTATTGGTTTTCCAGTCATTCTATCTTTTCTGACTGTCTCTAAATCTAGCTATCTCTGTAGTCTCATCACTCACTCAACATCCATTCAAGTCAACGTTAAGTTTCTTGTTCTATCATCACCCATTAACGGAAGATTTGTTTTTTTATTTTCTACGCCCGTCCATTTTATCTACCTGTCTATAATTTTTTTTAAAATTCCTTTTCTTTTGCGCCTATTCAAATTCTTCTGCTAAAACCTCCAGCATTTTATTCTAAATACAATCCCCTTCAGTTTTGATATCTTGGGTTTTCCTTACATTTTACAAATGTAGATAATAAACATGAAAGTTCTATTTTATTCTCAACAAGTTTTTGCATAATATTTCATACTTTTATCATACTTTCATTCTTAAGCTTTTAAGCACCCATTTACCTTTTCGATTATATGTCTGCCAAAAGTAAACGAAGACAATGTGAACTATTGAATGTGACAAAGCAACAGTTTCAGAGTCTAAAAATACCATTCACCATGAACGGGATGTTTTTAAAGTGATGATACTGCAGCCAATATTAATTTTTTTGGAGCATTAACCCGATATTTTGGTGAACTACCTGTAGGTGACCATCAACATGAGTGTGAACTTCATGCCGAGGAGGAAAACAGTATCAAAGTACCACTCGTGGTCATTTCAACTCATTTGACAAGGGGAAAAACTTCGATATTGTGGTCTTTCTCGGCATCAAATTGAAACTCGGACAGATGGCCAAGTAGTTCATCAAAATATCCGTACAGAGTTCCAAAAAACATCAATATTTCTGTACAATTCTGGCCTTTTTCAACATTCTTTGCTGAGAAGGTTTTAGCTATCTTGATACTTTTTTTGAACCTTTGATTAATTATTTTTAAATATGTTTCTTAATTTTAAAATTAAATGATAATAACTGGAGTCTTCCATATAGTATGTACCATTCGTGAATCCTTGAAAAACCATGTATTACCTACCCAAATATCTAAATATTTTCAGTAGACTTAAAAATTGTCCCCTCTTTTATATCTCTGATGGAGTCCATATTCTATAACCATATATGTCTCTCTTCCCTTCCCCGCTATTTATTTCAATCTCCCGCGTTAAATATCCTCAATTTTCCTTTCCCGATTTCTCCACAGGCTCCCTCTATCCGCTCCTACGTCTGATCTACCATATCATTACCCGCTGGGATTTAGGCATGCAAAAAAATTATCAGTGTGTCCACTTGGTTATTCAAGAGTCTATTTTCTCTAATTCTATCACTTACTGGAAAAGCTTTTACCATATTTTCGTCCACATGGTTTTCATTAGTAAACTCTACACAATTTTTGATTGTATCCTCATATATATTACTTTATAGTTTCAAGATTGTAATCCTTTTCCTCCTTTCTCCTCCTTTTTTCTTCCTCATTTAATCCTAAAATACTGATTTTATATCTTTTCAATTTCCTCTTTACATCATTAATCCTTACATTACTAATTCATTGCCTTCATGCCCCTTGCTCATAAAGCGTTTGAATGAAATATTGGTGACATTTCTTTCCTGATATGTGCGTGAATTGTTGAAGCCAGACCATCAATTGAGTGTGTGCATGAGCGCAGATCGTATTGGCATTATGAAGACAACAGTTTACATCATTATCACCGAAAGTCTGGCACTGCGAAAGATCTATGCTGAACTCACACCGAAGTTCTTGACGGACGACTAAAAGCAGAGTCGAGTCTCTGCTTGCGAAGACCTGCAACGGCATCGCGACGATTCCGAAACCCCCTTACAGTCTCGACATGGCACCAGCAAACTATTTTTTATTTCTAAAAGAGAAATCCTCACTCACGAAGTCATCACGAAGGGATCCTAAGTGCCGTCAAAGAAGCGCGCACGCGTACAAAGCGTTTAAAGATCTTCCAGAATCCGCCCATCAGGGAGCCTTCGAGTCGTAGAAAAAGCCGCAGGTGAACGTGTATTGACGCCCAAGAGATGCAATTTTGAAACATTTTGAGGCATTGCAACAATTTATGAAATAAAAAATTATTTTTCCGAAACTTTTTCCGATGCTTTTTGCCCACACCATGTATTCTCATTTCAAATATTTTCCTTTTTATCTTCCATTTATCTATTACTTCGCATACTTCTCTCTTACTCCTATGATAGTGCCTGACAGCGAATCCGAGTGTGGGTATATATCAACTCCACTAACCATACTTGAAGAGGACTGTGGGGTCAGAGTTAAAACGTGAGTCTTGAATGCAGTGGCTCCCTTGCCTTTCGCGTCCTATGCCGTTGGCTTTGCTAGGTTTATCCATCCTTAGGAGTGGTTTCCCACTACTAGGGCAACAGGATGCTGTGCCTTCTATCAGCTTATGCACCCTCCCAGGAGACTGTTAGTACTAATAGAAAGGATCCCTTATTATCCCGTGAGATGCTCGGTCCGTGAGTTGTTGACTGCATCTTAAACAAATTTTATCCACCCTCTATGACGGGGAGGTGAACGTCAGGATGTTACTTTCATCAAAACTAAGGCCAAACTGGCATTTCTTTTAATCTTTATTGCTCCTAGAACGTAATTGCGCCAATGTAATTAAAGACGACTAATTTATAGGGCTTTACAAAGCAAATAAATGTTCATTCCAGTTTAAGACGTTTCCCGGAGAGTAAATTTTTTTATTGATCTTCAAGTACAACCTTTAAAGGCAAACCCCAGCAAACAGACGGTCCCCTTTAATTCTAATCGGTCAACTTTGATCGTAAAAATTACTCCGAAAGTAAATTTATATGAAAGCATTTTTTTCCATGATTTTTATGAATACATTTTTGCAATCAATGTTCTAATCCTTCGGGATTTCATTGAACAGATCGTGTAAAACATTATGGATTAGATAATAGACACCGTCATATAATTGTTTATATATCCTTTTGGGTTCTTCAATAATTTTGCCAAAAAACTTTTAATATAAATATTGGACCATTAAATACTCTTAAACAAAGACAAGACTCAAAGACTTGACTATCACCAAAATTAGATATAAATGATTTTTTGTCGTAATTCTCGAGGTGCAGTTTTAAAATGAGGTATATATTATATCTTTGCGATATAACTAGAGTTTTCGCAACTTCAGTTTTTGGCATGGGAGATATTTAGAGTCCCTTAACGATAACATTTGTTTTTAAGCTGTTGTGATAAAATTTTCGGGATTTTTGTTTTTCTATCGAACATATTGTAACCTTTTTCGTGGATGGAGTGATAGTCATCATGGTACGGGCGAAAAGTGTTATGCTTAATAAAATGGAGTTTGATAGAAAATTTTCCGTCTTAGTCATAGGAATTAAATCTTGTATCGAAGGCATTCGTTTTGCCAACAGGACATCTAATTGTCTTATAAATTCCTCTAAAGGTTCAATTCGATAATTTTGATTGTTGGTTCTTTATTATTTTTGAACACCGTATATTTCATAATAATTAGAAAGTAGAAATTATGTAAACAAAATAATTTTGAAATTGGAATTCGCCCCACTCGGCTCAATTTATTCCGAATTGTTCTCCGATTATCATGTTAATTTTTAAAAGCCAAATGCAAGGTTTCTTTTATAAAAAGTATCGATAACAATTTTTCCTGGCGTGTGGGTGATGAAATAAATTCAGACATTCAGTTAAGTGCACGCATGATCGCATATCGTATTGGCAGTGATGAGATGACTCTACCATTATCACAGAAAGACCACTGTACCATTATCACAGATGACTGTAATATACCATTATCACAGAAAAATTGGCAGTGCGAAAGATCTGCGCTAAACTCGTCCCAAATGCCTTGAAGAACGACCAAGAGCACACCCTTAAGGACCCTCCGGAACCTACCTACCAGGGAGCCTTTGACTTGTGGAAAAGCCACTAGCAAAAGTGTGTCGACCGTCAAAGAATGTGCGTGGAAGAATTTTGAGGCACTGCGGCAATATCTGAAATAAATCTATTGTTTCTAAACTTTTCCTATACTTTTCATGCAAACCATGTATATCTTAAGGCTCTACTTTTTTCAGTCATCATTCTATCGTAGGAGTAGCTATTTTTAAATCGGGAGAATTTTGTATACTAATTACTATCGCAATATTTCCTTTTTTAAGGTAAAAAATTAGATTGTGCAAAACTTTTGTGCACTTCATATGAATCTGAAACCCATTTAGCTAGAAAAAATGAAATTTAGACAATAGTTGCACAAAATCTTAGTATTAACACAGAAAATATACCAAATTCCAAACAAAAAGCATATTTAAAATAAATAAAGTTGTAAGGACTTCAACATCCAGTTCGTAAGGCAGTTCTCTGAGGAAAATATTCATCGCCATAAGACAATAAACGTCATTATCTCGGTTTTCATAGCATAGTATGCCACAAATATGAATTAGGACTTATGTAAAAGGTAAGAAATATGGAGAGAATTGGAGAGTCTTGAGTTAAAACGTTTACCAAGTCTGAGGTTAAAAAAAACAGGAGTACTTAATGAAGAGGGAGTCATTCAATATAGATACAGATAAAATAAGTTAATACAAAAATCTCTCCTTTGATTTCCCTAATCAAGATCAAAATGATTTGCTTACCATAAATGGACAGTATAAACAATATTCCTTATAAATGGGTAATTTTCCATTAGTTGCCAGCGCTCCATAGCAATGAAATATTCCAAGTACACTTATTCCAATCTTAAGGTAACGTAATTTTTCAGTATCTATTCCCTGTAGTGTCTGTATTGACTCGTGACATGAGTAACCCATAGTAATGAGGTTTGATTTTTTGGTTGAGATAAAAGCATCCTGTCAGTTTCTCTCAGCACCCTCGCCGCTTCCGTGCCTGTGGGCTATGGGAGTAGACGGTGGCTAGGATCTGAATGGAGAGTTTGGCAATTACAAGTATTCTTTACCAGCCTTTGAATATACTCCTCGATATGAGTTAACTTTAGAGAAAACCTATAATCTTAGATGATACTCTGAATTTAGAGCTTTCAAAATGTTCGCCCTCCATTGATATGGTCCACGAGACGGGAGTGGAGAGTAGTATCGAAGGGTTATTTTTCCCTATATCCTCAACGGGAGACTAATGAAGTGTGTGTCAGCCGTTAACGTACAATTAAGCGGGTTCAACTTTTTAAATTGAAAAGATCTAACAAGTGGTCCATCAAGATGTTGGGAGGTTGCAAAATGGATGTATTATTGCTATTTGTAACCAGGAATTCCAGTGAACTGTTTATCAATATTACAAGAAATAGGAAATATGTAAATTATTTTTCAAAAATGATGATGGGAAGGTAAAGTGCATCCTCCGAAACCATCACACATCATGTTTCAATAAGGCGAAAAATTACTTTTATAAAAATTTTTAAAGAAAGTGTCTCTTTCTGGCGTCAATCACATTTTAATGGTTTATTTTCATAAAAAACTGAACCTTTTTATCAATCAATTGGCTATATTCTTTACTTGCAATTTCTCTATTAATAGTCAACACCAATTAAACACCCAAGAACTTGGAGTATGATATTAGTTAATTATTCAGGTGATAATTAAATCGAAGCAAACTGAATTCGTATGATTTTTGGCCTGTCCCAAAATATCAATTCTGCAGTAATAAATGAGAATGGAAGCAAATGAGGATTAAGAATAATCCCAATTAAAATTTATTTTTACCTAAGATAATGCTTTCGTCGATGTGCCACGTAATTTATAAATAAACATCCATTTTTGGCCCAGAAACATTCTCCAATGGATGAATAACCTTGCTAAAATACGGTCTAGGAGAAAAAGAATGCTGAAATGGTCTAGGATCAAATTGTAGTATATTATTGAATAAAAGTTCAGAATGCTTGTCGATGCGTCAGGTTGTGCATGCCACTGATGTACAATACGTCAACTCAATTATGCATATTACTTGTATGAGCTGAGTAAGGATTCTCTTACCAAGTCATCTATCACTAAGTTTTTTTAGAACATGTCGAACAATGAGTTTAGTAGCACGTGCTCTAAGTGCTCTGGGTAAATTACCTCGAAGATTTCCATAAATACACCGTGGAGTACAGGTAAACGAAATACACTCGCAATATTTCCGTTTAATTTTCTCTCCGGGGATTCTTACAGGAAATACCTTTCCCTTTCTATATTTTCCCATATTAAATGCCACAAATGGGCCAAAATGGACTAATAAGCAACACAGACTTGGTAAAAAGGAATCTTCCCCAAGGTTTCATCCCCTCATTCTGCTAAAATAAAATGCATTCTTCGAGAAATAAATTTATGTTTCACTTCATGAAACCTCTAATGAAGGTTGGTTAATGTTTATGAATAACGGTCTGTTTTAGACCCATACAATAAAATCTTTCTTCATTACCAAGTAATTAGGAATCGCACACCCTGAGAAACCCGTAGATATTTTTCTGCACGATAAATCCTCCATGCATTTCGAGCGCTTATTACGAACCATTGGAATATATAAATTTTAGATCAATAAAGGCATTTTTTACTCTCCAGTTATTTAGAGCTTGGCTCTCATATTTGTGGAAAAAATACATCAAAGATGCAGAGAAAAGCGTCAAGTATGGATGGAATTTCATCAAATAACATTCGCAAAAAATTTTCCCTTACAAACGCCCTGATATTACGTTTGAAACGTTTAGAGAACAGTTCCCCTTCTCGAGCTCTCCGAAATACAATCTCAATAGGAAACGGTCAATGTCAAGGCTCTATTCGCTCCGTTGAGTGCTAGCGACCCACTCCGCAGACAAGGCTGGACACTCTCTTTGACCCACCTTCCTCTTGCTCTGCTTCGCACGAGGATTTCTTTTGGTGTAGCGATGAATCCAGTGATCTCAAAGATAAAAAAATAGGGTAAAAAAATTGAAAAATAATTTCCCTCGCTCCAATTCCGCCAGCTTTCCGAGGTCAGTGTAACCATGGACCGTAGGTGACTCGTTTCCGTAGAGCCATGATCATGCTACTTAGTCTGCTAGACACTATGCGTTGCTAAAACAAATCGCCGTCCTAAAACCGTAAATTTTACTTAAACTTTATGATCCATCTTTTCATCAGCTCCAGTGAGAGAAATGCAATTCTTCCATATTTCGTGGAGTGAATATCTTGTAATTCCCGAGGAATATCAGGGATCCTGTGAAGTAATTCTGGGCAGCGTTGGTACGGAATATAAAAAATCTGTTTTCCTGCACATGAGGAACGATTGGGAATAAATGTACGCCAGCGTTAAATTAGCAATACCATTAGTAATACACACAATGGCCATGCCGGATGCAAGATTATCATTTCTCCCAGTAAATGGATGAAAGAATATTGTGGTTTGCTCCAGATCAAGATTGGTTTGTAGCAGCTCTCTACTAAATTCTACTCTCGGATAATATCGCCATGCCTGTATATTTTTTACTTTTGAGTTATTTCAGTATTTCATAAATTTATTCCATCCCTTTTTTTCCTATTTGGTTTTTTTCAATCTTTTTCACTTAATAGCTGCCTTTATCAGTACATTTTGTTTCAACATGTGCCAAAAGATAAACATTATTGAAAGAAGGCTATTCCAAAAGAATGCTTAATCCTCCTAAATAACCATGCCATTAGGCAAACAACCCCGTCATTCAAACCTTTCCTTCAAAAATAGGAACGTAAATCCCTAAACATCACTCACGCACTAAGGTTTTCACGCTTGCCTATATATTGCTGTCAGTTGTCCTTTGTACTCACATTTTGGTGAAAAATGGCATAAAAATTTCTGACGTTTGGATGAGTTTATAAGTTCCACTAACTTATTTTATCTCTTCCACCGATTCTCTCCCCTTTGATAAATTTTGGGCAAATATAATCAGCACTATGAGCATATCTTCCCCAAGGTATCATACAAACTTACTGAAGTAAATACATTCTACTAGCATTATAAAAAAGATAAATTAGGATTGAAAATATCTTGATGAAAATAAAAGTAGTATTGCCAATATCTTTTCTTTATTAGCGTTAAATTGCCGTATTAGACCATTGATTTTTTACATTCAACCTACCTACCTACCCGTGATCAGCCTATTTCACTGGAAATGAAAAAATAAAATAAATTAATATACCGAACTTAGTGCCCCTAAAAATATTTCAAAACTTAACGGTCTCTTAAAAATGCATATTTTCATTAACATTTTATATTTTTCATGCTTCTTTGATTGGATTTATTGCTGTACTTACTCATATACTCCCTACGGTAGTCAAACCTTGGGTTGCTATGCGTCCTGGAAAAGCAGGAAGCGTTCTAATTGATCATTTAAGAACAGGAAAATACCCTGAATTGTTTATTATATTTGACCATGGCAATGAGAGATGTTGCATAATTTTCCTTGAGCCTATTACATGAAATGTAGTATAAGTCTATTCTCTTTCATCCTGTTTCACAGAAAAATGTGGAAATACCATTTCGTGGGGGAAAAATGGGCAGTAAATTTAGCGACCTCTTCCTTGACAAAACTTGTGCGACTATCATAAAAATTCTAAAATCCACATGATCCATCAATATTAATTTTGGTAAATATTAGAGAAAACAAAACTGCCGCTCAACAACTAGTTGAGCGGAAAAATCGTTGGCCTTCCCTTTCCCGTGCCCCTTCGCTGTCTCACTTTTCCTTAGGTTTCCTTTTTTTATTCACGATTCCATCGTTATAAAAAGAGTGGGTTAAGAATCCACCAAGTTCTATTGTTCTAGAATATTCATCCACTTTCTTACCCGCGGTTATTGGTGAACCTTAACAATGAAATTAGTTAACTTGAAATTCTCAAGTTTACTCTCCCTTTCTTCCCCTTCCATTTACAAAAGTTATATTTGTAACATATTTCATTACACCATAATATCCATGCGTTGGAGTTCTGAGAAAACATAACCGTCTCCATTGAACTCGGATCGAAATAAATTGCAGTGGAAAGTTAATTTTGAGTTTAATGCGAGTATGAAGGAAGAAGTTATTTAAGATATTAAAGAAAAGGGTGAATTGGCGTAACCTAGAAACGAACTTTCTGAGTACATATAACAAGTAGCTGTCAGCGACATTTATTGGTACAATTTAACTTTGTCACGGAACTAGCACGTGTCCAATTCCATTGTATTATTCAACATTATGATAGGTATATAAAATTCGTATCATACATCGCAACACTTTTCGTGAGTTACTTGAGGGGGGACCTAAACGTAGGGAAGCTGCTTTACTTGAAAATACAGTGATAAAAAATAGCGACTTTTACTATGAATACGCAGACCAAAGATTATCAGATACCGTCAGAGAAATATACCTGGATTTGAGAGGACGCCAGTGAAACTGCTAAAGTTCTGTTTTTCCAATAAATATTACTTATGTGACAACCACGGGAAACGAGTTCCGTCAAGGGCGCTCACAATATGAGGTGGCAGTGGGATTGGAGGGGCCTTAGGTAGGCGTTTCGGCCTAATCGGTGTGCCATAGTACCAAAAACGTCTGCCCTTATCTCCCTATACCCCGGTCACAAACGCTTCCGTTTGGACGTTTATGGATGGCGAGCCAATGACGTCGCTTGAATGACTCATCCTTCCCCTCCGTCTCAAGTTCATGGAGTCGTGGAGTGGCGGCGCAATAAACGTGTACATAAACCCGCACGTTTTTTCGATGGTGAATGAATGCATTGACCTGCAAAAGAGCGACTTCCCTCCAACATCATCTCCGTTTTTTCCTTTTTAATCTAAATGCCGGTCGGATACCGGATTTATCATTATTTGTACGTTTTAATATGCATATATTTTCCCGAAATATTTCTCTCTACCTAGGGCCCGTATTACTAACAGAGAACAATACGCTAATTACGCCGGTTCGAGACTTTCACAGGTTTTGCGAAATCCTCGGTATTTTTCGCGTAAATAAATTTAAACCACTGAATATAACGCTGATAGTTGTTAATACGAATGTTACGCTTTATTTAATTCAGTGTAACTTGGTTAAAAAAATTGGAATATTTATCATTAGAAGATTAGAGTATCAGTAATTCAATAAAATCTTACTGATTTATCATAAAACTCCTTTGATAAAATTAAGAAAATATTACTTATATAAATTTATCTACCTATTGAGACGATGCGAAATCAATTTAACCCTTAAGAAGGTATGTGAGGATGGTTGGATATTATGTTGGGTTGTGTATTACATCGGGAGAATAACGGCATCTGAGAGGGGTGGTTTCAAAGGTGGTCAGTGATCTACGGGACATGGGATTGGAGCGGGGGTAGGGAGTTCATAGGTGTTACTCTCTTGAGCGCCTTAATTCGGGTGAGGGCCGCAGTGATAAACAGCTCTTTCTATTAGCAAGTCAAATGAGTGGAGTTTCTTGGGGAGATGCCCAACTAGTGGTAAAATACGTTCAAGGGACACTGCCTGGTAAAATTTAGACACTTGCCACGAGAGATGAGATGCAACTTTCTCCGTTTTAATTTTTAAACTTACGACATGCTTACGACACTTTCCATGAGTCACTCTTAAGTTCAATACGGTTTTTTTGTGACTAATCACTATGCCTGTATATAACGTCATATTAGGAAATGTATGAGGTTTTCTTTTTTCCGATTATTCAAAATATATATGTGGCATTTCTTTTTCAGCTGGAAATTCAATGAATGCATTGTTTATAAATGTATCTTTCATTGTTTCTACTAATTTTTTTTCGTTCATCGTGAAACATTTGCATTTTGCTGCTTCAGCGCCGACTGATCTTATCATTCATTTTAACCTGAAAAGCTCAACACCATATATTTGCTTTCACGGCTTTCATGTTAATACAAAATATATTGTACAAAAAGGTTTGCTGAAACCAAATTTAATGTCATATACCTGACCTTAGTGATCCCTCCAAAGTGTGGTTTGATGCTTGAGGATAAAATTCCCAGCTACTAAGCCTACCGTACTGTTATACTCAAAAATTAGAAAATTAGGGAGATTAGTTACTCTATATGATTCATCTGCATGTTTCCATAAATGTTTTGTAGCCGAGAACTATCTTGGGGAAAATTGAAGGTGCTTAAAGTTGTCACAGAGAATCTAACATTGACCCTTTAGCCAGCTTAAACCTTCTACCGTTTTGAATACCCTGCCATAGTAAAAAAATCTGTTGAAAAGCCAAACCTTTTATGCAAAATCATAGCAGGGGCTGATATACTTTAGCTACGAAACTCACCTTACCAAATCCTGCAGCTCCAAAACGTTCAATAAATGTCTAAAAAGTTTAAGGTGTCCTTGGCATTAGTAAAAATAATTCTGAGGGTTTGAATTCCTAGTGATTAGAGTACTGGATTACTCCTCAGGGGACCCAAGTTCGATCCCCTCTGGGCACCCTTAGCTGGTTTCAAGCTTAGAATACCTGTCTTCCTGGGAAACCACTGGCGGCACAGGAATAGGAACTGCCCTCAGCCTAATGTGTAAATTTTGAACCCCGTTTGGCATATTATGGTGAAATCTACCCAGAACAATCAAACCATCCATTTATTATTGTTAGCACATTCTTTAGAGAGTAAGAGAATTATAGTTTATGTTAAAGATTACATTTAATGAGAACCTATGATAACGATGGAAATGCTGATACTGTTAGGTAAAACTTCAGAGATTTAAATCCCAGAGGTGAATATGATATAATCATTTCTTTGAAAGACTATTACAAAGTTAATTTAAAATAAAATTATAGATCAAATATGACAGTTCAACTAAGTTGAAGAATATTTTTCAAATATAAAGTAAACCATTTAATAAATTAATTATATTTTCAATAATTCCCTTTGAGTGAAGATAATTTTAGAAAAGAAATCCGTCGTGAAATTTTTGCAGGGAAATATTTTCATTATAGCCATTAAATATACTTCAAAAGAGTATTTTAATTATCATAGAAGTGTTATCATTTTTAAGCTCTGCAAACCAATCCTTTGGGCTCTCTTTAATTCAGCATTTAGTAGTATAATCAGCATTGTTGCAAAAAAATCAAGACGTTTTTGTCCACTTCTAGGGTAATTACCTACTTTCGCTGTCTTAATATGCAACATAATTTCAACTTAAATGGATAGCTGCAGCTATCCACCTATCATATGAAAAAACACGCCAATGATAGGCATAGGAAAGCCATAATTACTCGATTCTTACCGTATGATCTGATAAAAAATAACTACTATTGAGTCTACATTTCCTATCTCTCACTAAGATTTTATTCGGCTTATACTTTCAACCAGAAAAAATTATTTTCAGCATCTGAAAAGATATTTCTGTATATTCTGTATCACTGCTGTGACAAATTTGGCCATAATATTTCTTAGTAATATATTGGAATTTCATCATAATTTCTCTCTACATGCCGAGTGACTGACTATAGTTATTTCTACTTAGAGCCATCCAAATCATTTTGCCTGCTACACCTGCATTAGTATTGTATCAAAGAATGCCATGCATCTTGAATTTCTCACCGGTCTAGGGCCATAAGGATTCAGTAACCTCTTGAACCATATTACCATAAAAGCCTCATTTCTTCTTTCGAAATGAATGAATTTAACCTCGATAAAGAGACTGAGTCCTTATAGACTTGAATTCTTAATCATGGGCACTTTAAAAAGGTCGTCTATATTCGGAATCAAGTAAGCTCCATGGGCGTACATTGTAAGTTGCAAATGAGTAAAATAATTTGATATCATTGCTCTCACTCTTATTTTCGGAAGATGATAGAGTTAAGACTTCTTTCCCAGTGAACTTAATATTTGAGGATTGGGTAGTCGGAAAAATACGATTATGAATTTGTACTTTTTGTCATTAGTTACTATAAATTTGAAATTTATTCAAGAACTTAGTTCTTACATATTATTTCACTCGGCCTGTGGAGGCATTTTCAGATTATCCAATAATTTATACGATGTATCACCGTGAGCCTAAAACAGCAACCAATCTCTAAACACAATTTATATCAAATGAATGTGAGTTTATTCAATAAAGCTTTTTTATCGCTCTGTGTCTTTCTTATCACTTTATATGATTATTGTTACAGTGAAAAATATTATGTTGGAGTAAAGTATTTCAAAATTTCTAATTAAAAGCAATCTACTGATTTTTATAAAACTAACCATGGACTGAAGTTTTTAACCAAAATGTCATAAGAGAGGTATTTCTGTAGAGCCGACGAACTAATTTACCACATCAAGTTCATTTATTAGAAATAAGAATCTCAAACGAGGGGTTTTAACCAAATTCAGGAGTGAAAAAATATTATTGATATGGGTGCACGCACATTATATGGCGATATTGCACAAAAAAATGGAGAATGGAAATATTTTTAGCTCAAATTGTTTGCTATTACGTAACTTTCAACTATAATTTGCATTCAAACTTTTCCCTTATTGTATCAGACGAAATTTTATCTGAATTTAAAAAACAGAGTGCATATATCCAAACAAAATATATTTTCAAGAAGCTTCCGCAATGTTGTCACACCTGACAGCATTCCCAAATTTTTTCGTTACAAAGTCACCCACCTTGGTCATGTCCGTTTTTTTTATTTCTGAGATCTTACATGTTCCACTGTTGTTTTACCTTACCTTTTATCCTAAAGTAGGCGAGGCATTCAAATACAATTTCATCCTACTCTTTAAGGCTGGATGTTCGAATGGAATTGAGTGGGCTGGGGTATGTCTACTCAAGGTAATATACAGGTACTCACTACTTCGTTTGTTCCCATATCCGTTTTCCTTACTTTCGGTCCCTTGATCTCTTTTCCAATAGTCTGCCATAATACTTATATCTTTTTCCGCACATCGGACTTCTTCACAGATGAAAATTTAACTCATGCGCTGACGTGCTTTACTTCAATCAAAAATTCTATTTTAGAGAAAACTCATTTTCAGACAGGTTCATAGGCCAAGTAATACTCCACTTCAACACTGCACTGTCTACTCTATTTTATAGCATTTCTTTAGTTATTCCGTTGAATATTCTGCTCTCTAATGACTCCCAAACTAGTTCCAAGATTGAGCTGATACTGCGTATTATCATTCCTATTGGGAGTAGAACAACTCTGACGACCCTAACCTAAACGTTCACGGGTTACTTTATGTAAAATAAATATTTTTCCCGAGATCATTTATTAATTAAGTATATAGTCTAGATTATGATAGAAGGTATTTTAATAACACTCTCTAGCTGTTGGACTGCTTTATCAGGATCTAGCTTAACGTACGAAATTCCAGGATTTTCTTGTTCTTAAGCACACAATATCACGTTAAAACCAGGCAGAACTTAGTGAGCGACGTGAAATGTCTTCAGAGCAACTCGAGTTTATTGCTGTCAAAATCATAGGAAAGAGATTAATGTAATTTTTTTCAAAGCTTCCTAATCTTAAAGATGTGTGTCAACTCAGTCAGCTAAGTTTATAACAAGCTTTCCAGTTCACTCGAGGGTGGTAGTTTAAAATCCCAAGTTGAGCGTGAGACCTGCGTAGTCATGAAATGGATTTTCTTTGATTAAGTTCACGATGCACTTTGTTTCATTAGTTTAGCGTCAGAAATTCTAATCCTATTGGTGATGGTGAGTATAGTTTATTAAAATTCACTTGCAAGTTCCACACAACGATCACAGCGTTAATGAAGCAAATAGAATTTTGCTTCCAAAAATTTCCAAATTGAATCCAAACTTAACAAGGATTTTAAAAAATTGTAATTTTCATTCACAATGAGTAATTTTGGAAGTTATTTATGTATATTTTGTTCCTCCTGATATTTTTCTTTTTTTATAATTTGGTTCCGTTAAATTTATCACTAAAATTTTAACTTTATTTAAATAAAAATGAAAAATATGTGTCATCAAATATTCAGCAATGATATTAAATATTTAGTAGCTTACAGAAGCGACATATCTTCACCCCACAGTAAGCAAAATTAAGCGCATTTTACGAATTTATTTTTTAGGGAGTCCAGCTAGAAATTATACCGTTGCAACGGAATGTTTCACGGCGCTCGTGCAATCGCTTCCCTGTTCATTCGCCTGCCTAGATTTAGGAATTTCTTCGAGCACAATAACTTGTTTTTAACTCCTGCAATCCATTCACGGTTGCGAGGAATTCACCGAAGATGGAACGGAATCTACCTGTGGAATGTTTAAACACCCGCTACCATGAAGAGACCGTTTTGAATTACTGGTAAAGCATTCATTCAAAGTCCTTTGCGCAGAGTCCCTTTCTGTAAAAAGAAGAATTCTTGAGTTCTCTAACGTGCGTAACTCTCAGACTCTTTACTAACTTTTCAGTTGATACGAAGATAACTGAACTGGAATCGCTTTGAAAGCAATTGTTGCGTCGTTACTATATGTAGTCATCATAGATGGGGAATACAAAGCTAGAGGGTAAGGCGTCTTTGTGATTAACTCGGTGGACGGCTGAAAAATGCACTTTTTGTCAATATTTTCACAAATAAGACATGAAGGACTTGACGAATAAATTATTAAAATTAATATTGAATGATACAGTTTATAATTAGCCATAAACTAAATAATAAGGTAAAATTTAGAGTTATATGTGTAACGAGGACCTAAGCACCAAATTCTTTGTGAAATGCTATATTATTATGGCGCATTTTTCCAAGGCTTCGTAAATTTAAGATTCTTCTACATATTGCGACATTTTTGTTCGATTTGTGATATTATTCAATTTAACGTGCTGATAACTCTCGGCCAGAGTAAAGTATTGCAAGAGTATTTTAATTCTGATAATTCATTTCCTAACATTAATACAAGCAGCATAATAAAGTCAAACAATTTAACATTAATTTTCATTAAAGCCATCTCTGCCATAAAATTCGTGATCTACCCTCAAAAATATCTGAACGAGTTACGTCTCAAAATTGCTAATTACGTAAAAATGTGAAAACTCAAGCAGTAATTAGGAAAAAGAATAGGGCTGTCTCAAAATATTCTTAAAAGTAAACTTTTGCAGAATATTGACAGAATTCCTGTCGCAAATGCGTTATTCCCAAAAACCATTATGAAGCTATATTATTAAAATAATTTTGTTTCCGTTTGTATTTTTTCTCGCATTATAATTGCCTAAAATTTAATGCATCAATTTAACAATAAATTACTCCTTGGACTTCGGAGATACTACTTGTATACTTTAACCCTAAATTTTTAAGGTAGTAAACTAAGAATAACATTAAAGGATAGTGATGAATATATATAGAGCTTTTACCCCCCCAGTTGGACAAATTGAAAATTTCTCTCGACTCCTACAATTTTGCTCCGTCACCGTAAAGGTATTATTTTTTTATCAAGAGAGATATTGTAAAACTATGCCTCTTATTTTTCGAAAGATTTTTCTATGATTCGAAAAGTAAGGTCTCCTATTTTTTCATGAAAAATCAAACTTATTCTCAACTTTTTGTGCATCGTGGGAAAGGCTGAGCATTTATCTAATTTTCTACATATTTGCCTTGACGATCAATCACTTTTTGCATTCTTGTAAGCAGCTTTTTAATACCGGAATCGTACCTTTCTCCCGCCGCGTCACGAAGCCAACTGACGACTGCTTCTTGCACTTCCTCGTCTGACTTGAATTTCTGTCCTCCAAGGTGTTTTTTGAGAGTGGGAAACAAATGGTAGTCACTGGGGGCAACGTCCGGGCTGTGAGGAGGGTGGTTGATGATATCCCAGCCGAATTCATTGAGTAGGGTGGTCGTATGATGCGACACATGTGGACGCGTATTGCCATGATGCAAACACTCCATTGGTGAGACACCTTGTTGTAATCGGGGACCTCCGACACAATATGCACTGAGAAGTAGCCACCTACTTCAATAAGGCCTTCCGTTATCTCATGAAGGATAATTCTCCGGTTTTTGCGCATCATCTGTTCAATTGGAGCCACCGTTGATTCCGGCAACCTCGGCCGCCCCGACCGCTGCTCATCGTGGACGTTTTCCCGGCCCTCAAGAAACTCCCTGAACCACTTCCGCACGTTTTTGATGTCCATACACTTTTCACCGCCATTTAGTGGAAGTGTACGGTGGTTCACTTCCACTAAATGGCGATGAATTTACATCGGAAAAGCGAAAAATCTGAGAAATGTTGCAGAAAAGAATATATCTGCGCTTTGCCTTTATTAATCAAACAAACACTCCGGTTGACTACTCCGGTGTCGGAGGACATCTCTATAGTACCCGTAAAATGGGCAATTGGAGTAATGATTTATTTAATCAGGGCTATAGAAAGTATACTAGAGCGAATTCCAACTAAGAATGGTATATTTCTTTCGGCAACGCTTGGTTTTGTTAAAGGAGATAACTTCTGAATAAATATATTATGTGGAAAAACCAAGTTTTCTTTTTCAACTTGGTTTTGTATTCAACTCTCTATTTCTTTGCTTATTTTTCCTCAATTTTTGGAAACATGTAATTTCATTATGACGCTACTCCAGGCAGGATGTGAAGTTTTAACTAGTTTCTCGAGATCAATGTGCTCTACGCGAGATGTCCTAACCGTAGCCCACATAAATAGCGTTTACTGTAGTTCACGGGCCACCAGAAAAGTGCGGCGGCAAACTCCTGAATGAATGAGACGTAGCACATGCCATGTTTGGGTAAAATTTTGAATAAGAATTTTGCTTAGCATGCTGACCCCCGTTCTTCTAATCCTGACTCCGGATCACTACCCTATGCCCTTGATTCATTACTCGATCAAACGTATGTTTATTTAAATTTCATGGAACTACCTCGATCAATTACCGCAAAAAGCAATAAAAAAATAACAATAAAATATATTCAAGTTTTTCTTAGCTCCATCATGTACTTTCACTGTGTGACAGAGGACGCAATTGTTTTATTCCGCAACGACGTGGATCCGTTTAGAAGCACAGAGCAGAAATATCCCTGAACAGGAATTTCCCATCTGGCCGACTTTCAAAGTAATATCATTTTATGAACCCCCGCCAGCCAAGTCCCGACCGTCCCTGCCCGAAGGAAAGAGGCCAAGGTTCAGACTTGGCCGCGCAACCAGAAACTTGCGGTTCCACACCATATCCTGAATGCAGTTTATAGCCGTCAACTCTAGAACCATACTTCAGATTAAATGGACAGTACATAACTGCGTTATCCCATAATTGCGTCATCTTAATACCGTCGTTCTCATAAACGCCCTTCGTATAACCGCCAAATCTCGTAATCAGACATCATAGCGTTTAACGAGTGTGGCATTGCATCCATAAATTACGCAGAAATTTAGTATCCATAAATATTCCGGATTTGCGAAATGATAGAAGAGGAAAAATATGACAGGATTGATATAATAACTCCCGCAAAGCTAAGTGTTTATTGAAACTTGATCTCATTGCATCATCATTATCATGTAAAACAAACTATAAGTAACGACCCAAAAGATAATGTAAATGCGAGGTACTCCATGAACATTTACCCAAAACTCTCAACCGAAAAGGAGCCATCAAAATTTTACATGTACACTAAAACTCAACTCTTTGACATTCAATCGAGCAATCATGCACATCTACAGTCTTTGGCCCCCGCCCAACTAAACATCTAAACATCAAAGTAAATAATACCATAAATTAATTTCAGGTTGAAGTCTTCAGTTCCAGTGACCCGTTTGTTGGTACTAAAAGTCAATTGACCATAACTCCGAAGAAAATTGAAACGGAAAGCATTCAAAACTATTCATATAGTAAGTGAATTTGAACAATTTTAATTAAAAATAAAGTAACCCGCTAATATTTTAATAATTTCTTTCATATTAATACCACTTCGGTTGGATATTTTCCATTCCACATGCCCATGCCATCTTTTCACCTTGTTTCGTAATTTTCTGTTTGTAGTCCCAAGCATGATACAATTTTTCGAATACACCAATTTTGGAATTAATATGCGATCTCTAATTCTTAAGCTTGATTCATGTTCCCTTGTCTCCTCTGTCCCATTTCACCGCAGGCTTTGTATTGAGTAATGTACATGATTTATGTAAAAAGTATCGGGAAAATTTTCGGAAAACTAGATTTATTTCAGATGTTGCTACATTGCCTCAAAATTCTTCGACGCACATCCCTTGAGCGTCGACACACTTTTGTCTGTGACTTTTCCACGAGTCGAAGGCTCCCTGGTGAACGGATTCCGGAATGTCCTCAAAGGTATGCGTTCAAACTTCTTTGACCCCACATAGGGTCCCGTAGTGGTGATCTTTGAGCGGGGATTTCACTTTAGGGAATAGGAAAGAGTCTGCCGGGGCAAAATCGGGAATTGAAGGGGTTTGGGGAGTTGTCGTGATACCGATGTAGAATATCTTCGCAAGCCGACCCTCGACTCAGCCCTTGGTCGTTCTTCAAGATATTTGGGACGAGTTTAGAAAAGAGTTTTCGCATTTCCAAATTTTCTGTGATAATGGTCTTCACAGTCATCTTATTAATGCCAATACGATGTGCGATCATGCGCACAATTAACCGAAGGTCTGAATCACGCCCTTCACGCACACGCCAGGACAAGGTTTTTGCCGATTCTTTTTATACAGAACCTTACATGTCTGTTAATCTAAGACGTACCACTTTAGTCTAAGACTATTTAGCTAATGTTTTTCTGTGATTTTTGGGTGTACATAGTAACGAGAGTCATTTTGTTGGTTGTATATAGCGAGCTCAACAATATTAAACGAATGACGGAAATGTTAGTGTGTGTATTAATTCTCAAAAATATAAGAGTCAATACACTTTAATTAAAATCCGTTCCCATGATTCTTTTATTAAAACGCTTCAATAAGCAAAAATAGGTAGACGTGACACATTATTTTATAATTATCCAAAGACGTCACCTAGGACAACATTTTATGCGATAGTAACATTTTTTGTTGAAAGATGGAAGTTATCGTTATGCTAGTTCAATTGATCAGGATACATATGCTAAATTAACGTAGTAAATACTAATAATGATTTTTCTTAACCAACTCCCACATTTCATTCATGTCACTTCTCTATGAGTTTCAATTAAAACTAATATTTGTCTATTTCTACATCTACGCAATACCCCGCAAGCCGCCGTGAGGGCGTGTGGCGGGGGGAGCTAGGTCACCAGCCGTGCATGCACAGTCCCAATCATGTCACCTCTACACAAATATTAGTTTGATCATGCACTCGAAAAATGTTAATCACACGACAGAAAGTCCTCACATGCCACAATAATAGAATACGTATATTCATATCATGCGGTAAAACTGTTAAAAAGATGGGTCTATCTAATAAAAATAACATTCAGGATATGGGCAAAATGTATACTCTACCAATTGTAATTATCTCCTACGCGATTGCTGTCATATCTATTTTGATCTCTATTTTTTTAATGTAATCTACCGGTTAAGATAGGTACAGGCACAGCTACTAAATAAAACATTTTGTGACTCCTAACAAAACACAAAATCCAGCATCCTACTCTACATCAGGTCCCTCTTCACCTCCGAGTATCTCCTTCCTCCCTTCATCCGGTCCAACATCCCTATCCTGATCCTTCCCTTCCCTCGTTTGCCTAACATTCTCCCCTCTGTTACGGTCTTCAAAATCCCACTGCCGGTCAATACCCCCTTTATCCACTTTTCCTGCCTCCATAGGATTTCTCCCAAAAAACCCCTGTCTTCGCCCACCATACCAAGTAATTCCTCTTTGCCTAGCGCAATTCTTCTCCATACGTCCCTACCACTTTGACCGCGTTGGTGCAAAACACTTCCGAGATACGTACACTGTTCGACCCCTCTAGTTTATGCCCTCCTATTTTAATATTTAGCTAAGCCTTTTCCTTTCTAGAAAATCGCATAAGCTTTGTTTTATTAATATTGATTCTCGTCCCATACTTGTCGCACTGAATTTCCAATTCACTCACCAACAACCCCTTTTGCTGACTAACAGACTACAGCTTGGTCATCAGCAAACCTAACTGATTTTACGAATTCCCCGCACACTTTCATTCCTACCTCCAGTTCTTCCCATACCTCTTTAATCATTTCCTCTACATACTGGTTGAACAGCAACGATGATAACGGGCAGCCCTACCTTACACCTCTTCCTACCACTGCCCATCCGGACTCCCCATTCCCAACTCGCACCTGAGCAGTCTGAGACATGTACAGGTTGCGGATTAGCCTCCTTTCCCTCCAATCTATTCCTATTTTCTGCAATATACTCTTTTTCCCCAAAATATAATAGTTTTTCCCAAATCACTCAATCAAACGCTTTTTCGAAATCTACGAAACGGGTAAATACCTTCTGGTTGTATTCTATATTTCTCTCGATTAATAATCTCATTTCTGCAATGGCATCACGCATACCTCTCCCCTTCCTAAACCCAAACTGGTCATCCCCTAAATAATCAATTGCCCTCCTCTCTATCTTTTTGTTTATGATCCTTAGAACAACTTTAGCTGCGTGGGATATCAAACGTATTGTCCTGTAGTCCTCGCATGATGTAGCCTTGATCTCTAATAGTGCGAGGAAAAAACCTCTTCAATCTATCCATTTAACTATTTATCTCCCCGATTTTTCGTTGGTGACCAGGTCTACCAGAGCAAATCGTGTCCTGTAGAATGTATTTAATATCCTCAGATAAGTAACCTGCCTCATTCGGTAAAGAAAATACTTAGTTCTTCCACATGTACTTTACACGATCTAGGTTTCGACTTTCAAAGTCATCATCAGGTATAGTACAGAGGACACGCAGATTTATATAGTAGACAGAGAAGGGGAGGTGGGAGGTGTTGGTGAAGCGGGAGGAGGGGAAAGAGAAGGGAAACTGGTGTATGTATGTGTATGTGGGGAGGGGGAAAGGGCGGTTGGGTATGGCGTCAGGGTGGGAGAGGGAATATATAAATCTGTATGTCCCCTGTACTTTACCTGATGATGACTTTGTAAGTCGTAACTTAGGTTGTGCATAATGAAGCGTACATGGAAGAACAAAGTATTTTCTTTTTTGATATGAATCGCTTCCACAAAGTGACGCCTCAAACCATTCTATTAGCCTGCCTCAAATTCACACAGAACATTTAACTTATATTTAAGCCTACGGCCAAATAGTGGCTCCAATCTTAATTCTTCTAATAGTGTCGTGACACTGCTACCTTGTTCATTACAACTTTTCAAAAACGTAGCTGTTCTACGATGCCGTCCATCCAGTTCCAAAATTAAGCCTACTCCATGAGGATCTCAGGCACCTGCAGAATACTCAAGGTGGAGCCTAACTAACGCAAAATAACAAAGCTCTTTAACTCTCTAATTACCATTCCCAAGTATCCTTTTCATGAGTCCTAAATTTTTAAATGATGATCCTCAAATTTCACGAATGTGTTTTCCGCAGGACATATCCTTAGTTATCAATATGGTCTCACCATATCTCTATGGGCGCTGAGGAAAGGATAAATGGAAAAAATATCAATTCTTCCTGTCCAAATACAGCCAAATATAGCAGGGATACATGCTTAAATTAATTGTTTTCGTCGAAGCTAAACCCTGCAGTAATGGGTATAATTATGAATAATCAGTGCATCCCTCCCACGCAAAGCGGGGACTTGAGGAATTTGTTCAAAGGGTGATATTCACAGGTCTCCTTCGCGAGCAAAGCCTCACTGCCAGAGACCCTCGACCTTAGCCTTGCCAGATGTAATGATGCTAAACTTCGCAAATGAGTCTGCGGTATGATACACGGAATCAAAACCCTGACCTAAGCGATTATTCGGAGGTGAAATATTTCTTAAATGCGCAATTTTCTACCCAGGAATTTGATATACATAACCGCACGGATGCGTGACTCGGTGAAAACGTGCACAGGAACGCCTTCTCTTCATGAACTCTTGCCCTCCCTCTCTCCTTTTATCCAGTTCCGAGGGATTTTGCATACTTAACATTCCACGGTTAACGCACCCTCCGATGATCCACACCACACACATATTCCATCACAAAATCCTGGTTAATTTTCCAATGCTAATGATTGTTCGAAGACAATTGAATTATAAAATACCTGACCGTGTTTGCCACAGTTTTTTTTTCGGGTTTCATTTTTTTTTAATAGATTCCGAGTGACATCGAGAATCCGCAATTGAGTTACATTCAATTCGGAAGACTCGTTGGGGGATTTCAGCGTTACCACACCCGTAATAGAGTTTAGAATTGTTTTTTCTGGCTTGTAGAATTTGGTCACAAATCCCTTTATCCTTTCTAGATTGTTTATGCTCGCTCATTTGGCTTGGCTTAGAAATCCATGCCACATATTTCTGATCATATTTAAACAATTGTTATCTCTTAGTATATGCAAAAATACTTTTTTCTTTCGTCCTAAATTATCTGTTCTCATGCTGTTTATAAAGGTATCGGAATATTTGTTTATAATGTACTATGCAGCGCCTGAAGTCGTCCAAAGAATTGATTGTTTTAGAGGATGGGAAGTTCGTTTATCCATCTCAGATTTCTTAGCTCTGGTTGCGGTGAGAGGGTCATGTAAGGGTGGAGAAGGGATTTTGTGACTTCTAAAAAGTCTTCGCGCAGTTTGCCGTATTATACTCTCATTCAGAGGCAAGGAGTTCCAAATAGAGATATTTTAGGTTTGTGCAAAGTGCGACGGAAGGATAACGGCGATTACTGGAGTGATAGTTAGGGAGTATGTACAAGAAGAAAATATATATATTGTATATTCTTGTATAAGAATATGCAGCGAAGGGGACGGCAGCCAACGAGAAGTTGCCATAATATTGAATAAAGAGGTAGGAAAAAGCGTAGTCAGCAGAGCAAGCAACGGATATAATATTACTAGTACAGATAAAAACATAACTGACGAACTTGGTCATTGTTCAGGTATACAAACCATTAAGCAATCATAAGGAGGAAGAAGTCGTTAGGATATACGATCAGTTAGAGGACATAATCGCATGTATGCCTGCAGGGAAACATTTAATTGTGATGGGGGATTGGAATGCGACGGTAGGCGAAGGAAAATATGGTGATTAGATGGGGAACTACGGTTTTGGTACGAGGAATCACCGCGGGCAGAAAGCAATTGAGTTGCGTAGGAGACGGGGTTAGTCATTGTCAGCACTTTTTTTAGACGCCAAAAAAGGCGCACGTGTACATAGAAAATGCCAGGTGACTCAGAAAGGTATCAGTTTGATTATATTATGGCTAGGCACAAATTCAGGAACAGTGAGTTAAATGCGCACAGCTTCCCGGGAGCAGATACGGATCCTGATCACAATTTAGTGGTTTTGAAGTGTAACGTCCGTTTAAAAAAGAAATGGCAGGGACGGCGGGTTCGCAAATCGAACGTAGAAGCATAAACTGGATTGAGAAGGAAGAAGTATCTGTAAGTTGTTGAAAAAATCATGCATGAGTGAAGGGAGCTGAGTGCCATCGAGGAAAAATGGGAATGGGAAAACAAAAAGGATACCATGGATCACGGATGAGATGACGAGAGAAGTAAATGAAAGAGTGTAAACACAGAGTAAAGCAGAAGGAAGTCCAACAAGTTTAATAATAAATTGAGATGGGTAACAAATAATGCAAAAGAAGCGTGGTGGAAGACGCAGTGCGAGGATATGGAAAGTTTACAAAGGAAGGGTGAAATTGGTGCACTGTACAAGAAGTTTAAAATATCATCGGGAAGAACGAAAGGTCTATGTTAAAAGTTAGAGATAAGTGGGGTAAGGTAATATGAGGGTGCTCCCAAAAGTACCTTACCCAACAAAAAAACAAACAATTTGGAAAAAATGTATTTATTTTTCAATATAATCTCCTTTCAATTCTCTGCACTTTTCCCAGCGATTAATGAATTGAAGCCGTTGCAATAACGGATTTGTGAGCTGGTGAATCGTCTTGATGACACAACACTTTTTTCTTAGCCAAATGCGGCCGCTTTTGCTTGATCTCTTCGCCCAAAAGTTGCAATAAGCTCGCATAATACTCGACGTTGATAGTTTTTCCTTTACCAAGATAGTCAATGAAAACTATCTCACGCGCTTCCCAAAAAACCGACACCATGAACTTGCCTGCAGATAAAACGGTCGTCGCCTTCTTTGGAGACGGTACTCTCTTTTGAATCCATTGTTTTGATTGTTCATTTGTCTCGGATGTGAAGAAATGAACCCATTTTTCATCCATGGTTATGAAACGGCGCAAAAATTCTTTCTGCTTTGTTGCTGTAAAACTTTGCTAAGGACTCAATTTAAACGAATGACTCTCCATTCTTGGGATTCCACCGCGTAGGTTGTTTTTTTGGACAACAGTTTCGCCCGTGTTCAAACGAGCGTTTTCAGGTAGTTGGAACACGGGCGAAACTGTTGTCCAAAAAAAAACAACCTATGCGGTGGCATCCCGAGAATGAAGAGTCATTTATCTGAACGCCGCGGAAATCTATGATCTAATAATTCAATTGAAACATTTTCACGACGCTGGTTTTGCTCGAATGTGAGCAAACGCGGTACCCATCATGGTAGCTTTCTCATGTCCAAATGTTCAGGTAATATGCTATGTACAGCACTTTTTCAAGTGCCTACTATGTCTGCTAGCTCTTTCACTTTCATTGGATGATTATCCAGCATCACTTTATGGATTTTCTTCGCCATTTCTGAATTCATCACCTCATTTTGTCGACGAAGTTGTTCTCTGAATCATCAACAGAAGGATAGAGAGTAGGGCATATAATTACTTAGGGGATAATCAGTTTGGGTTTAGGAATGGGGGAGGCAATCGCGATGCCATTGGAGTAATGAGAGCACTAATCGTGAAGAATATAGAAGACAATCAGTACAAATTACCCTGTTTAGTAAATTTCAAAAAGGCGTTTAATAGAGTGAATTGGAAAAAACTAATAGGTGTATTGCATGAAATAGGAATAGATTGAAGGGAAAGGAGGCTAATCCGTAACCTGTGCATGTCTCAGACTGCTCAGGTGCGAATGGGGAACGGTGAGTCTGGATGGGCGGTGTTAGGAAGAGGTGTAAAGCTGGGTTGTCCATTATCCCCGGTGCTGTCCTACATATATATGGAGGAAATGATGAAGCAAGAATGGGAAGAACTGGAGGTAGGAATGCAAGTCGGCGTGGGATTCGTAAAATTAGAAAGTTTTACCGATGACCATGCTCCAGTTTGTCAGTCAGCAATGGGGTTGGAAGCATTGCTGAGTAAAGCTAAGGTTAATATTAAAATAGGAGGGCAGAAACTACAGCCGATGGAGCAGTTTATGTATCTCAGAAAAGTTTTGGACTGACACGGTCAAAGTAGTTTAGACGCAAGGAAAAGAATTGCGCAGGGCAAAGGGGCTTTCACAAAGAGAAGGGAGTTGATGACAGAGACGTTGGAAAAAGATGTTAAGAAAAGGATCTTCAAAATCTTGATAAGGAGCGTAGGTATGTGCGGCGCGGAAACGTGGTCACTGCAGTAGGAGGATAGACGTAGATTGGAGGCTTTTGAAATGTGGGTGTGGAGAAGAATGGAGAAGGTGAAACGGATGGATAGGAAAACCAACCAGGAAGTACTAATTATGGTGGGCGAGAAGAAGGGATTGTTAGGATAAATCATTAGGAGGCAGGAAAAATGCAAAAAAGGTATATTGATTGGCAGTGGGCTGTTGAAGACTGTAATAGAGGGGAGAATGTTTGGCAAACGAGGAAAGGGAAGGAACAGGATAGGGATGTTGGACGGGATGAAGGGAGGAAGGGAGTACTCAGAGATGAAGAGGGACCTGATGTAGAGTAGGATAATGGATTTTGTGTTTTGTTAGGAGAAATAAAATATTTATTTGGTAGTTGTGCCCATCCAAAAACCTATCTTTACTGGTAAAGGTGAGGTGAGGTGAAGGTAGAGGTGAATTGATCCCAGAGTGGGAAATAATAAAATGTAGCTAGAATATGAAGACGTTTAATACTCATATATACATACTAACCACCCATAAATAAAGATGAAATGTAAATATTTTTTTCCATTCTCTGCTTAAAATTTTCTGCTAAAAATTCCTTTCAGCGAAGCACAATGGTTACACTTAACACTTATTTAAGTGTCACGTCTATTTTAACTAGCACATATACAAATCTAGAAATAATTAAGTTAAAAAGAATTTCCAGGCGACTCTAAATTTTAAAGAATGAATGACGGAAAGACGTACCTGTATCACCTACGGGTATGGAAATACTTAATGAAAAGTTCGTTGCAATTTTCCACAGTTAAAACTTTATTGCCGACCATGGTTTCGATACACTGTATCATCATCAGTCACACACCTGATGATGATACAGTGTATCGAAACCATGGTCGGCAATAAAGTTTTAACTGTGGAAAATTGCAACGAAGTTTTCATTATGTCTCGATTCCACAACATCACGCCTGACTCTTCACTTTTCGGGTATGGAAATTTTCACAAGATCATGGAATGTATTTATTCCTATTGGTTTTAGAATTATTTTAAAGTGGTATAAATAAATTTTCACCTAGACTTTATTACCTAAGGTTAGATTTCGGATTATCAGTGATTTGTTTGCAATAATTTCCGAAAATGGTCAATTCGTGACGAATAGCGAAGGAAGAATTCAGAAAAAGGTCAGCAAATGAATATTGAAAGGAAAATAATGGCTACAGGGAAAATTTATTTAGTATTCCTTAGAGAATATACGAGTATAATATCAGAAAAGCACGTATATAACAAAGGATTTTTAGAAAAAATATAGGCGAACAATTAATACGGAAATTAGCCTTCACTCAAAATGTTAGCAGTAATTTCTATATCTCTATAAAAAAGATATATAATTGCTGCATCAATGCATGATCAGTATATTACAATAATTTTTCCCTCATGAATGTACTACGCATGACACCAAGGACAGAAAAATATTGTAAACCTGCAACAATATGCATACAATTTATAGAAAACTTTCTCATTTTTATTGCAAAAAGTTTATTTTATTTTTCTCTTTGTTATTTGGCATGCTCATTAAAAGTACTATTTATCTCAGTCCATAAGACGCACTGATTTCTCAGGCTAGAATTGATGATATATATTTGCATCAGGCTGAATAGGATCAAAGTATTTTAATGTTAACACTCGTAAGAAGAAATTTGAATTGCTAAACTAAAAATTAGCAACTATACCAATGTTTATGCACCTATTCATTCAGTCCTAGAAATTCGTTATTACTGCTGTTAAATTCATAAAGTATACACAGTTACTTTCACTGAAGTTGCCACTTTCCACGTTGTCACACAATATCATCTTCACTTCCATCTAGCGCATTGCTAATTCAACATTTTTGAAGAGATATCACGATAGTATAAATTCATGACTTCAGGTTTAAAGAAATACTGTATGACAATCTTCTCTTCTTAGAGTCCGTGAAGTTTTTACAGTTTTAACTTTTTATACTACAGTGTCCATATTTGGTTCTACAAACAGAAGCTAATTACGCGTACTCAAGCATATGTGCACACTAAATGCAAAGGAGCTTATTGCTCACTGAACGGTCCTATCATAATACTTAAGGTTGAGGGCCTGCAGGCTCCCTCAAGTTCATCACGAGAGAAACAATTTATTGTGGATGACATCTACGTAAGCCCAATGCATTTAAGTTTTGCCGCAGCACCACGTGTGAGATGAAACTAAACGTGCTACGTTGTGTGTATTAACGATATATTGGACAATTTTTTCGGAAGTAAAGTCAAAGAAATATTAAAGTTATTGCTAAATGCTGACTCAAATTAGTGTTCTTATCGACATTTCTAATGAAGGCAACAATTTACTCTGCCTGATGAGGAAAAAATACTTAATGTTCTGTATTTTTTCTCGGTAAATGCACTTCCTTCTAATAGAACGAAGTTAAAGCGAGGTGAATTAAAATGAATGAGGAAAAAAGGGCGTGCCTTTAGACTGAGAATGCGGTACTCCTTTGAGTAAAATTGTGGAAAATCGACAAAATGAAAACTTTTTATATCTGCAGATTAGTGGAACTTTATGACTTCAATGACTTATACATCGCATTTGAGAATTCATTCTTAAATACGATGAATACATCGCATTTAAGAATGAATTCTCAAATGCAATGTATTCTACCATGATACGTATGATGATCTTAGGGTCAATGTACCAGTCATTGTACCTAGCCTGAGACAGATAACCCATTCTTTTCAAGAATAACATTAAATTTTGCATAACCTGGAACCATATCTGAATTATTTTGGAGGTATTACTCATTTTAAAAAATGTCTACTATTTTTCATTAATTATTATTCAACTAGGATGCTAAATATGTGGTCAAAAGGATCGAATTTAGTATGAAATAAATCACTGTTCTGTGGTTTTCATCTTAGTAGATTATAGAATCAATATAATGAAATGGGTTCAATGCAAAAGAACACACATTTTTAAGAATATCAGTTCAGGTACAGGCATGGTCCCTTTTAAACCTTCGCAATCTGAAACCTATAGTTAATTATATATCATTATCTAACTAGGCCACTTGTGAAGAGCTAGGGTTTAAAAATCAGAGGTATGGAAAAACTGATAAATTCTTATGCTGAACATTTCAATGGAAGAATGACTAAAAACTTAAGAGATAAGAAATAGGTAAGCATAGATAAGAAAGGCAAGTATAGGATTAATAACTGTGATTTCCCCCATCTTTTTAACTCAAGATTAATCAATTAATTTCAGGATGATAACCTATTAAAACACTGGTTCCCATTTGATCGCAAAATTTAAAAAAAATTGGGTTGAGACAGTAAAGTTTCAACAGACCAATTGTACTTGCTGTTTGGTGTAACTGCCACATCAGGTAACATACAAGTATTATCCTGTCCGTGTCCCGGAACATTGGCATGTTGTCCCCATGATTCTTCATTCTTAAGAATACTTCAATAAACTCAGCTTTTTCATCGTCCATTTTCTATAAAATTGGCTCAATGATTTCTTTTTATTTTAAGAAATATAGGCCAGCTGAATTTCCTTAATGAAAGTAAGTTGGTTTTCCAATCACTTTTTATTTATACCAGCAGTAACCTGTTTGGAGCAATAAATTATGAGGATTATGATTAGAATTACATTTGCATCTGTTTTTTAAGAAAATATTTACACATCTCATAAGGAATAAATCATTCCCATCCTTTCACATTTGACCATACGACCATATTTGACCATTCCCGACCTTTCACATCAACTATATGATGATTTACATTTTAAAATAGTTCTGCTAAATCAAAATATTCACCCCAAGAGTTCTTACCTATTTTCAAGGGAATACAAAATTAAGTTAATGATATATTTAGAATAACATGTTCTCGGCATTGGTCCTGACTGTAGTGTCGAGTAGACATTGAAACCAAGAGTTGTGTATTCTTTTCAAGAGAGTTAATGCAAAATAAGCTTCAGAAGCCAGAGCACTTTAATAGGTACTGAAATAATGCTAAGGAAGTTGACTCAGATATAAGGGTTAACAATTTTAGTTTTCACTCATTTAACTTTTAATTAGTCAAGAATTTTAGCTCTTTAATTCTCTCAATATTTTATTTTTGAAAATTATTTTCAATATTTAAGGCCCTGCAATTCAAAATAAAATTTTATTAGGGGGCTCATGATTGTATTTTAAATAGATAAACAATGGATTCATTCTTCATCTACAGCAGCAATAAATACTTTTACGCAAAGACTGGTGGAGATACTGGTCCTTTACCTTAAGGTGAAAAGATTACGTAAGAAAATTTTTGGCTCAATACTCAAACGGTCTCTTGCAATGTGGATAATTCATGATTCAATAAGTATTCAGTTGTATTGTGTAATTCTAATTGGCTTAGTTGGCCCTTTTTTATTGTGAAATCAAATAATTATAAGCATGCTCTAATATTCAAAACTTAACAATACTAATAAATAAATGTATTCCCTTCAAAACCATTTACTTTGAACTTGCCATAGCTCCCTCTAAATTAGCTGAAAACTGCAATTTGTAGAGGTATTTTTTTTGATAATTGCAGGGACAGATGGTAAGAAAATTCAGCATTTGACATAGTTGGAAAACCAATGATGATTCCTTCGTTTTGATCAAAGACCTCCATGAGATATCACTCAGATGTAATTATGATCTAAAGAGTCTTCACCTTAAGAAGAAAAATTAAAGGATGAACATTAATGAACGATTAGAAATTTAGCAGTATTGCTAATTTTCTTTACTTTATGACTAACTTTTTGTAAATTATTCTCCTCTTCTTGCCATTCATTTCTGGAAGATTAAACTCATCCTCACTCTGACCTACTTCTTCCTCATGTTTCTCCCATTCTTGTCCTCATACCTTTATGCCCATCTAGTAAAAAGCATAAACCCCCTGCAGTGATATACCTTGCTCTCTCTCCTAATAGGTGACCTAGTTTACATCAATCCATGCCTAATAAATATAATTTAACACAATCAGTTTTATGATTCATACTATCAGATAATTTAATGACAGTGATACATTCAGTTTCATGAACAGAAATCTAAATGGGTAGTTAAGATGACAGTTAAATTTCATTTTTTTATATTTATTTAAGATACAATTTGAGGGAAAAAAATAGTTTTTAAAATTATTAGTAAAAAAACCAGTTCTGTCCTTTCAGTGAGTGATCATCAAAGAGTAAACTAAACTAGGACCATGTACAACATATGCCTATCCCTTGACAGGTAGCCCCTAAGCTTGGATATGCTGGAATCATTCTCCAACAGTGACATTCTACTTTAGCAAGAAGGAAAACAGTTCTTGGTCTACTGGAAAGTAGCAATTAATGTATAATAAGTCAGAAAGCATATGCTGAGTATTTCATGATAAAAATAGCATGGCAAGTTGTTTCTCAAGGAGAATTAGATTGTTTGACCTTATCCAGGTTATTATTATGACTAACTATCGATATACATTATGCAAAACTCCCTGGTTAAAGGCCCATGAATATGTCCCCTTCATGCAGGAACCCATTCATCATGAATTACTGACCATGTCAAAACTTTTAACCTTTTTGCTGCTGTGAATATAGCTATTCACTAAACCTTCCTACGTAGTCTGCTTTTTGCTGCAAACCAGCTTTTTCTTTTTCCCTTTTCACAACCTCACCACTTTTTGGTGGAAGAAGCATGCTATTCTCAGTCAATTAGTTAGTCATTCCTTTTCCCCATACTTTCTTGGGACAAAAATGTAATTTTCTTTAATGTCACAAAGCTTATACATACTCACACGAAGTCCATTGTGCGTGCATCTATGTTTGCTTGCCTTATCAGGACCAAGGAATTTCGTAGAATGTTTTTATTCTAGAAAATCTCATTTTCTAAACTTTCAGCTTTAAGGTCTTGTTCATCTTGTGTTTCATCAACTTTCAGTTTTCTGGCCTCATAATGAGTAGTGAAAGGGTGCCTTTTAGCCAAAAAAGGATGTGTTTTTTAGTGAAGATTATGTTGTGGCTATATTATTTGCATCAGATGAAGAATGCAAAACCTTTGTGGCTTATATTTTTTCTGGATCTGCAGAAGCAAATGTTAGCATGGAAAATGAATCTGATTATAATAGTATTTTAGTTACAACCTCATAATACAGTACTCGGTAAAGCATTAGGTTATTCACCGTGCACATTTTACATTTTGACTTTTCCTCCTCTGGCATAAAGGAAAACAGTGGCATTAACGATAATTTGGACAGTGACTACATTCAGTTATTATTTAATCCGTTATTAGAATTCTTTTGTCAGAGACCAATAATGGAATATGAGTACTGTGAATGCATCTCTTATATCCTCTAAATCTTATGTGTCAAATCTTAGTTTGTCTCACCATGAAGTACTATTTAAATTATTCTCATATGAAATTAATTGGCAAAACTTTATCGGTGAATTAAAATAGTGACTTTAGATTGATTAATTGTTATTTATATCAATTTGGAATCGAGAAAGGTAAATTTTACGAAAAACTATACTCTCACTTTTCGCCGCGTACGTTTCCGGGGCTAATGTGCAGAGAAAGTGTCAAAAAGGTGTGTGACGGCTCTATGTTCGAGTAGCCGCCACCAAAGAATCCAACACGAAAGTTGGCCGCTAGAGAGCAGGAGTCGCGCCAGCGGTGGCCCACGAAAGCAGCGCTCCTCCGCTAGATGGCAGGAGTACCGCGTGACAGCCGCTCTCGTAAATCTGCTAGTGTTGTAACCCTCAGCCATATTTGTATTGTTTTAGAGCAACTGTATTGCATTCTGCTGACATGACGTGACGACACCTAATTGTCTTGACCGGACATTTTGAGTTTTCAAGGTACATGTACCCCCATCTTGTACGCTACATGGATAAAAGTGGTAGGCATTATTTACGGGAAGCACACTTATTATTTTGGGATGTGGTAGTCCATAGGTCGAGCGTTTGTTTACCGACTGGAAAATGTGGGTTCGATTCCCGAATTCGCCTCGGTGAACCCTCAGCATCACCCAAGCTGTATGATTGTTTGGGTACCAGAACTTCCTGGGAAAACGTAGGCGGCACAGCCAAAGGATCTAGCAACCCTTTTGTTATGGGACTTTATACGCTGTTGGACTTGGTATTGGGTAACCTAATGGTTGATAACTGTGTTTATGTATGTGGTACTTGTTTATGGGACATGTTAGTCTACCTGGTTGAGTGTTGTTCTTATGGAAGACCAATTGCCACAAAGCCCGGACTTTATTCCTGTAGATGCCTCCCGGCACCCTCAGCTTTACAAAAGGTGTGTGATCTTTTGGGAACTAGAACTTCCTAGGAAAGCATAGGCAGCTCAGGGAAAGTAACCAATCCTCTTGCCCTGAATTGTGATTTTCAAATCCTATTGCACTTTGTACAGAGTGAGCTCAAGTATTACATATCAAACTTACTTTAAAGTTGATAACTGTGGTTTGCTTTGTATACTTATATAATGTCAATATTCATTGGTCAATGAATATTGACCAATGAATTGTTCCAATGATTGGTCAATGAATATTGACATTATAAAATATCAAAGCAAAATTCATTGGTATTATTACAGTGAATTCTTTTTAAATTTCATTGTCTCCCCTCACATTATGCACCTTCTTTAAGTGTATTTATCTTTCACTGGAAGGGATTGTGGATACCCCCTTGCCAATATGCTCACCTTGATAATAAACCTAGACCAAAAAGTAAACTATTTCTCTGAATGTTTCCTACAAATATAACTTTATATACCTGATTCAGTGAAATGTAGATAAGTGAAGAGCATTGTCTCTTAATAACTTTGATGAGTCCTTAGAATGAATACACCACTAGGGCCCATCAAGTTACATTAATATTTTAGAAATGAAACCATATTGAAATATGCCCCTTCGTTTTAATGCTTTAACAATCCCCATATAATAGTGAGAATTCTATCCGGATATGTAAACAGTATTTTAGAAAACAACCCTATTTTAGAGTTATCGAGTAATCATAGGGTGAGTATGTATAGCCTCTCCATTTAGCATGTAACTTAATAACAGCTGGTGGCTCATCAGAGTCCTGTGGACACTTAGGTTGTCCAGAACAAACAAAATTTTAATAAAATGAAGTAATCTAAAGAATATCAAACTTAAGTTAAGAAATAATAACATTTTCACCAGTACAATTTACACCGTCAATGGTGTAAATCATACTCATTCAATATGAATTATGGCTTCTGGAAGAGAGCTAAATTGGAGGTTGAGTTTGAATCATTATTTGTCACTATCCAAGACCCCTCTGCCTCTCAAAACTCAATCCTCCATCCATCTAGGTAGTCAGAAGTTACTGTTTAGATGGCTAGGCCACCAACTTTTGTTATGAAATTAAGATTACAATTATTTTAATTTTTTAATTTAATGTTTTCTATAGAAAATAAATATGGTCAACCCATTGTTAATATTCCACTGGTCTTAAGAACAATAACCTCTAATGAACCCTCAATAGAAGCCTTCTGGATCAGCTAGTTCTCGGTGAGCTTGTGCTGGAGAAGTTTAGAGTATATCATTGTACCTCATCTTAATAATGTACAATGATAAAAGTTGCATCAGAATGTTGCATCTGTAAGGTTGAATGAAAATAGATTGCCAGCTCACTTTCAACATCTATTAATCTACGATATATCTTGAATGTTTGTGCACAGAAGGGTAACCATTCCTGCAGCCTCCAAAACATAAGTTCATAATTTAGAGCATGAAGAACTATGGGAGACTTGAGGCAAGAGCATTGTCTTCAACCAGAGAATATATTTGGGTAGATAACATTCATAAATGGAATTTCTGAGACTGAAATTGAACTGCATTGTTAAAAATATGGAGTATGTACTTATTGGCATTTGCCTTGTGACTTTCATCTCGGCATGTCATAAAAAACTGTCAATCATCCTGAAAAATATTTCCCATCATTTGAGCAAAACTGGAAAAAGTTTTTACTTCCTCTTCATCACTAGGCTGGATAGGTATCATCTCACATTGAGCTGTACATCTTGTCAATACAGCTTGTCTCTATATTCACGATGTCCTGAACTAAGTCGAAAATTTTTACAGTGGGTTATAGAAAGTAGAGTTTATCAATTTGTACGATGTCCCTCTAGGCAGTCGAAAGAGAAACACTGCAAATTTTAGTGCTTGCTTCCAACATGTTTAGTTTTTAGGGTAAATTTATCAAAGCCTACTTTAAAAGCAGTCTGAGACATGTGCAGGTTGCGGATAAGTCTCGATGATATCCCTCACTCCTATTTCCTGCAATGCATTTAAATTCTACCCAATTGACCTTATCAAACACCTTTTTCAAGTTAACGAAACGAACACATATACCCTGCTGAAAGACTCTCCATTCTCGGGATGTCACCGCGTAGGTTGTTTTCTGACAACAGTTTCGCCCGTGCTTCAACAAGCGTCTTCAGGTCGAAGGTCGTCGAACTTCGCCATCGCACCGACACTGGTGCCAAAGGAGAAAATTGTCACAGAAGTGGAGTCCGCCGTCCGCAAGCTTATGAAAGAAGAGGCAGATGACGTCAGAGAAAATGTTGCACACATTCTTCAAACTCTTGTCAGAAAAACAACCTACGCGGTGACATCCCGGGAATGGAGAGTCTTTCATCTGAACGCCGCGAAAATCTACGATCCCACATATACCCTGTTGGTATTCTTTGTTACATTCTATTTGTTACCTCATTACTTCTATGGCCTCAAGCGTGCCTATCCTCTTCCTGAACCCAGACTGACCATCCCCTAAGTAATCCTTTTCCCCGCTCTCCATCCTTCTGTTGATGATCCCGAAAACCACTTCATGTGTATACGAAATCAAACTTATGGTTCCGTTGTCCTCACACATGGCTGTATTTTTCTTTATGGAAAGGAACATTGATTTGACTAAATCTTCCGACCAAATTCCTTCTTCATTAATACTTCGAATTAGTTCGTAATAATCCTTTCTTCCACATTTGTTCTTCTCCGCCGTTTGGGCCTTATCTCTTAGAAATGAACTTTTTTCAGAGACATTTTATTCTCGGAATGTTTAAATGGTAGCGTTGGTCTTCATTTCAATCCGGATGGCATAGACCTTATATTCAACCTCTGAAAGTTATATTTTGTTTGATCCCTCGTGAATTACATCAATGTCGCATCGAATCATTGTAAACCTTTGTAAATAATGGAAACAGATTAACAAAAATTGAGTTGAGGCTTTTGCGTGAATTGATTTTAACACAGACACATTCACACCGAACAAAAAATGACGATCAACCGCCTAAATAAATACTGGAAATCACATCCATTTCCGTCTTCCAGCATTTTTTCGGGATGCCAATGCGACGGAAGAGAGGATTGGACAATTATGTCTCTTCAAAATTTTACCCAGATAACACCAAGTTGGAGAGCTATTATATTTAATGAAAAAGGAGCTGCTCCGTATTTAATAATTGATCAATAAAAGTTAATCAGATCATCAAGGATAGGTACTTGAGGCTCTTTAACTATTACTACGTACTATGTCTCACGCAAACTTGGCCATGCCTGTGCATACAAATTTAGGATGGTATCATAAAAATAATGGAAATGATAATTGAATGAAATGGTTTCCCGTTGCCTTCCTCAATAGTGTTTTCAACGTGACCCGGGCACTCCAATGGAGACAGAAGCCCTTGCCTCTTTGCTGAGGAAAAAACTCTGAACGGATTATATTTCATCTGGCTCCTATCCTTCGATCTATCTGGCATGGGTGACTCTACCAGGAGCAATTATAATTGCTCCGGCGAGCACAGTTCTAGGGGTCCTTGGAACGCGCAAACCCTTCCACCACATCAAGGTTGTCGTCCACGTCCAGGGGGGGGGAGAAATGTTACTCACAATGATGATGTGCGTTTGTTATTTAGACTTCGGGAACACGTTTTACAGGGGAATTTAATCGATATAATGAATTTATTGCAGAAACTATCAGTAAGTTGGTAGGACAGGAGTTATTAACGAATTATTACTAGCAAATGTGGTTCTAAAATTTTGACGCATTGACTTTCAAATGTAAAATACATATATAGCACTAGCTTTTCCGCATGCCATTCCCTGAGATGGTCATGGGATATATGCAGACTCCTTGTGCTGTTGCATATCCTTGAATGGTCGCATGAATGCCCTATTACTGCATAGGTAGTCTTGAAATTCCTTCCCACGGAATTTCAAAGACATTTGAACCAAATGCAAAATTGCCTAGGATACGAGGATGGTCCCAGAAGTAAACGGTCTGACCTAGAGGTGACGGTAGTTGTTTGAAAAACATCAATATAGTATAAAGTACGCAATCTAAAAAGCAGATTTTTTAAGTTTGAAGACCCCTTGTTTAATATTTGTTTGGCAGCCATCAACGGTGAAAGTTTTCAGTGAATTTGTGAAAATGGAGAAAATTAGTCATCGTTTTGTGATATGATACTTTCATTTGAAAGCCGTCAGCCCAACCAATATAAAAGCTGAACTGGATTGGGTGAGTCTGCTCCCTCGTTTACAACTGTAAAATATTGGGTAGCAGAGCTTAAACGAGGCCGTTTGACCTGTCAAGACGAGCATCGCATTGGTCGACCAAATTAGGTGAAGCGGTCCAGAAACGGTGAAGAAAATCCACCAAGTGTTACTGGATGGTTGTGGACTGCAAGTGATCGAGCTAGCAGACATAGTAGGTATTTCAAGAAGTGTGGTTCATTGCATATTAACTGAAAAATTAGGCATGAGAAACATGTGTGCAAGATGGGTACCGCGTTTGCTCACACTCGAGCAAAACCAGTGTCGTGAAGATGTTTCAATTACGTGTTTCGCAAAGTTTCTCAGCAACTAAGCAGAGTGAATTTTTGCGCCGTTGATAACCATGGATGAAACATGGGTTCATTACTTCACACCCGAGACAAAAGAACAATCAAAACAATGGATTAAAAAGAGAGAACCGTCTCCAAAGAAGGCAAAGAATTTCATCTGCAGGCAACATCATGGCATCGGTTTTTGGAGATGCGCGCGGGAAAATTTTCCTTTAATATCTTGAAAAAAGAAAACCTATCAACGGCAAGTATTATGCGAGCTTATTGCAGCGGTTGAGCGAAGAGATCAAGCAAAAGCGGCCGCATTTGGCTTAGAAGAAAGTGTTGTTTCATCAAGACAATGCACCAGCTCACAAATCCGTTATTGAACTGGCCAAAATTCATGAATTAAAGTTTGAATTGCTGCCTCATACACTCTTTTTGCCAGATTTAGCCCCCTCAGATTACTTTCTGTTTGCTTACTTGAAAAAAAGGCTCAGTGGTCAAAGATTTTCCAACCGTGAAGAAGTGATGTCGGCAGTAAATGGCTATTTTGAGGAGCAAGATAGATCTTATTATAAAAAGGGTATCGAACTTATTGAACATCGCAGGTAAAAGTGTATACAACTGAAAGGAGATTAGGTTGAAAAATGTTTTTCCAAAATGTTTGTGTTCTTTGTTGGTTCGAGTACTTATGGGATTACCCTCATACTCCTTTCATCACAAGGAAGGCCATTGTAGTTCATAATAATCAGACCCCTTTATACTCGGGATTGTTCCAGGAACCCTTACGCTGAGAGGGACCTATTGGTCGACCTTTTACATTAAACTACGGCAAGGTAATTTTTATTACAAACTTGATCCTTAGATATGAAAACAGGACCTAACAAATTTTATAATTCCAAATCAAACGACAAAAATTATTGGAAAGTGTAATTAACTAATTTCTTTTTACACTTTTCGATAAAACCGTCATAACTGAATTATAAAAATAATGGGAACACTTATGATTAAGGTTCCGTTTGTAGATATCCGGTATTGCCCTAAATGATCCATCAATCATGATTTTAAAAAAGAAGTAAAAATCAAAATTAGATTAATAATAAGAAGTATCTTAGTTGACCACGAAAAATAATTCGAGCAACTTATAAGCTATTCCGATTCAGTCTCGACCAAAAAAGAGTCGGTTTCATTATTTTGGAGATAGAATTATATTAAGCAGCATAAAATAAAAGTAATAGAGAAAATGGAAGAGACATAAATTTCAAAAGGCTCGATTGACCCGTCTAGTAATTGGTGGGATACATCATTCATGCCTAGCAAGTGGGAAGATCGTATAGGAGCCGTAAATAAAAAAAAAATATTTGAAGAAAAATATGCAAAAGTAGTAGGAGAAAAGTGTTGAGTCTTAACCAAAAGGACACTGACAGTTGTTGCAAGTACACACATAATTATGTTTATCTTAGGCAACAATACAAAAAATAGACTATTCAAGTGATAGTAGCTCAAAAACTGTTTTCAATATTAGATATAAAGTGGCTATGAATTTTAGAAGCTCTCCTATCTATATTAATTTACAGCAATGACTAACAATTCTGTTGAAGAGGCATTCTCTCACACAGAATAATCAACGGTATTCCAACCGACGCTTTGGCCTGTCTCAACGAATGCGTCTCCCATCAAGTGAGTTAGATAGGCTGAGAAAGCTGATAAAAATGTGTCACAGTTCATTTAAATACTCTATAAGAGGGTAATCCCAACTAACTTTTAAATCAAATAAAATATAGACTATCCACATTCATTAGATCTTCAAGGCAAATGATGATTAATCGCAGGCTTCCATTATTCTGACTCCAATGCTAATTCTCACTCATTCAAGTGGTTCCTTCTCACACGACCCTTTGACTTGATGTATTTAGCCCTCGGTTGTTCTCCTCATGGGACCACCCTTCCATAATATCTGCAAATATGCTCATGACAGATCGCTTACCTCTCATGATGCATGAAATTTTCGTTTGTTCTTCTTTGATTCCCAAGTTTCATGCCCTATGGCTGGTTTCATATTTTCCTTTTTTCATTTAACCAGTTTTATTAAGGTATTTTTTTATTTCAAAGAGTACCACGCATAGCAGATATATTCTCGTTTACGCTCCTCTGAAATTTCATGTTATTTGATCATAGAAGTTATTTTACCTTTCGAGATTGAAAGCATAGAGCAGTCAACTTATAAATGGTACACCCCAGATTCTAAGCATCCTGCACTGTAAAAATTTTAATCGAAATCACAACCTTTTTGACACAAGTGATCCCCCAAAAAGGTTTCTTTCATCATTAAGGATCCGTTCATTAGTGTGTCCAAGCGGAAGTAGTACGCCTCTCAGGAGAAGATTTCCTGGATGCCGAACATTTAATCCTCATTAGAGAAGAATATATTCCAGTAATGGAAATGATCAGAGCCACTCACAGTTTAGCAATATATTCTACAAACATTCAGAATTACTAGCTAAAGGATTGCTGTCGTCACCACTACTGCCAAAACTATTCTTTAAAAACCTAACAAGAGACAAAATAACTCGGTAATAAATATGGTCTCCTGTTTAAATTTCAAGATTGGTTCCAAAACGCTGACAACAAATTGTGTTTAAAGACTCAGCCCTAGGGAAACTAAATATTTTCTTTGAACAATATTATAGCTATTGAAATGAAAAATTAGGGCGATTTCGACAAAAAATTCTTCAATATGCCTATTTTAAAAAAAAATGCTATGTATTCAAAATTAGCCCTGAAAAAATTCTCTACAGATCACGCCATTCCGCTTTGCAAAGGACCAACCAAAAGTTAGCAGCTACAAGGTTTGCCATTTATATTTTGAGCCTTGACAGCACAAAGTGCTTCAGGTGCCATCTGACGTTTCCATCTGAAAGTTTGACCCTTTTAATGCTACCTTTCTTCAGAACATTTTGTCGTTTAATCATAACTTGTGTTGTTTACAGTGACTCGAATATTTTTTCTCAGCGACAAAATGGAGTTAAATCGTGAACAATTTCGTGGAAAGATTTTTTTACAAACTTCGACGTGGATTATCAAGATAGGAGTGCATTGATCAACTTACTTCCACTTTTGGCGATGATGTCCCATACTTTGCCACTGTGAAACGCTGGTATAACGAATTCCATTATGGATGCCGTTCGCTCAGCGACGAAAGTCGTAAAGGTCGTCCAAAATCAGCTGTTGGGCCAGAAAACGTTGATGCTGTGCAAGAACTAGTAAAGAAATATCGAAATAATGACTTGTCGTGCGATTAAGGTATCCTTGGGGATTAGTATGACAAACATCAATTAGATATTTCATGAACATTCAGCTGTGAAAAAAATCTGTCCGCGTTGGATCCCGCATAATTTGACAAAAGCTTAAAAAGATGCTCTTGTCAATTGGTGCTAAAATGCTCAACAAATACAATCGCGGTGCATTAAAAGCTTTGTGCAACATCTTTACAGGTGAAGAATCTTAGATCTAAGTGTATAAGCCCGAAACAATACAGCAATTCACTGTATGGGTATTCCAAAACGAGCCAAATCCGACAAAAGTGATTCGTGCACGAAGCACATCGAAGCAAATGATCGCCTGTTTCTTCGGAATAACTGGACATGTGGCTACGTTACCATTAGAACAACGCACAACCATGAATTCTGAATAGTACATGAGCATTTTTTTGCCACAATTACATGCTGAAATACGGAAAAAGAAGCAGCAACGAAGGTTCATTCTTCATCATAGCAATTCAAGCTCTCACAGATGGGCTGAAACGACTACCTATTTTACTGGCCAAAACGTCGAATTGGGTCATCCTCCGTACAGTCCTGATCTAGTACCAAATGACTTTTTTTATTCCTGTTTATCAAGAAAAAGTTGCCATTGAAGAAGCTGTTGATGCATTTCAAAACCATGTTTTGGAGGTACCTCAATCGGAGTGGAAAAGGTGTAACGAAAATTGGTTCGAGCGCATGCAAAAGAGTATTCATTATCATGGAGAATACTTCAAAAAACAATAAAGCCATTTTCAACGATATATTACTGTCTTTTCATTATTAGGCTGAAAATATAAATAGCAACCCTCGTAATTAGAGAACATGATGCAATTATCAACGGAAAATAATAATAAGGAATTATGAATTATCAATAAAACACCTTTCTCTAGCCACTATATGCGAAAATTTTTTGATCACTTGCTAGGGAATGAAGAAAAAGCTACACTTACTAAGCTTTATTCTGCCCAACCCAAGATTAAATAGTGTTAGGCGATAATAAAATAGAAGTGTTATCCTCGCTTAAAAGGGCTAAACTCCTCCATGAAATTCACCTACAGCCAACAGGCTTCACTTACGACAGCCTAATTCTGAAGAGAAACGGGGAGTGAAATTCATCGTTTTCAAGAGAACTGGAAGTCTTGGACTATTCAATAACAAACAGGACTAAATTAAATATCATTAATATATCATTTTATTTGTCACAGAAGTTACTCAATCTTTGGTTTGATCAGTTAGTTTTTTAGATCATTCATCACTCATGATGATGATGATTGATATTGTGCTGCACTAAAATAGAATTTGATAACCTGTTCTAAATTTTGGGATATTTGAGTTTGAAAACTTGTACTGGTCTTACACTCTTGTACGCCACTTTACCGTGCCATCCATCTTATACTGGAATGTTATTTCCTATTTTCCCCATTCTTTAAGTATTGCCTCCTGTGGGAGTAAAACTAAAGGAACGATGGGAATAGATTTTATATTGCCTCGAAATATAAAACTCATTCCGACTGTCCTTCCATTTTTAAGTCAAAGCATCCAATCGTATGCCATTCTTCGAAGTTCGAACTTTCATACCAATGAGATAAGTTTCAGAAAACGCAGATTATGCTAAGCACAGCACCTTACTTACTAATTGAAGTCCAAATAGTGAAGATAAGCCAGTGAATACTATTTCTTCATCATCGCAAAGAAAAGAAAATTTTCGTTCATCATATCGATATGTGATATAAATGACGTTCGAAAAAATTATAAAAATAGAAACATTTGTTGTTGCAGAATGCCTCAAGTGTCCTTTGGCAGTTTAAAAGCAATCCTTTGTACCATTCCACATTTAATTAATCAAGCTGACACGAGTTTAAACTTACAAGATATTATCATGGAAAAAGGTCTCGTTCGCTCTTGTTTATATAGTGATGAGCGGTTATGAAGGGTGAATAACAGAGTGGTGGGGGAAGTATGAGTTATGAGGGGATTTAACGTTCAGGGGCGATCGAAGACGAGAAAGGCAGAGATAAGAGAGGACAAGTTGCGGTGAGCAAGAGGAGGGACGAGGTGATGCTTGGCGATCAGTTAAGTGTTTGGGTGGTAGGAGAATACGACGGACAGTAATTTGAGATAGATAGATAGAGGTCTTTTTTGAGACCTAATTGTCCCTTCTACCATTTAACCCATCGTCGTATATATATTATATTAGGCATTAAACTTATAATTACATTCATATGTACACATAAATACATATAGACAGAAGTAAATTCAGTTAGCACAGCTTTGCACATCGAAAAGAAAAAAGTATATACATACACACACATTCATACACACACATGCATACACACATATTTCTTTATTTATTTCTAAATATATATATATATATATGTGTGTGTGTGTGTGTGTACATATATATATATATATATATATATATATATATATATATATATATATATATATATATACTTGTGACATGTTTATTGGAAGTTGAAGACGTAATAATTTTAGCATAAAATCTTCGAACTTTAGCTATAAGGCCCTCCGTACAGAAATTAAGAGACGAAAAAAAGACATTTAAATCTTTCAAATGGAATTACCCCAGTTAATATATCGTGTAACAACTTTCTCTTTCGTAGGTCAAGCTCATATTGTTGGGATGACACTCTTTATCGGTGCGCATGGTGGGATGACCCCCAAAGGCATATCCTCACCTTCCACGCCACTCTCGGAATGCACCTCATGATCCCAGAAGACACGTTATCGTGAAAGCTCACCTCAACAGCTAGGAAGCCTTCCAAATATGCAGTGAATTTTTGTCCTACGCAAAACTCCGACTCTCCAGCCCAAGACTTCCGGAATACCCAAGCGATTCTTCTCCTTCCTGATCCTCACCTTATGCTAGCAGGTCGTCACCTTACTCTGTTTAGAAAACAACACCTCGCTGCAGCGGACTCGGCGGTCAATTCAAGCTTGCCTTCCAAACTTTGCACGCCTGCCCCTTCGGACGCCTTCCTCTCTCTCTTCACTCCTGGCGCTGAGGTTGGGGGAGGCGAACTAAGGGTTGGGATAGCGATGAATGAAAGACGTTTTCATCCTCACCTTCAGCCTAGACCTTGGGATTTTACAATACTCTCTCAAAAGGCTAAAAGAAAAATGGGTTGTCTACCGAAGATATGACTGCATGTATTGATACCGAGTTCTCATTCATTTTTTTCAATCTAACGACGCCATTTTTTTAGTCTCCCCTATTGAGAGATTTTATGGCGCCACAGAAACTCATAATGTTAAATCACTCGTTGCTGAAATGAATTACTCCGCTAAAAATATTTCATTTAATACTAGTACTAAAAATGTAGGTAACAGGAATTAAAATTAAAAGTTAAAATATAAATCAATTTAATAAATTAATTCATTTTAAGTTATAAACGAGTTTGTTTTGGAGCATCCGAATTTCTCTAATTTTTCCGTATTGATTGACTGTAAATACCAAGAATCAATTCCGAAAATAAAATTTAAATTAACATTTTTTTGGAGGCATTGAAATTAAATATTGAAAATTTTACGCTAGCTAATATTGTCGGAGAAAAACTTAAAACGCCACTAATACTTTCACCAACAGTGGGAGTGAATTAAGAACTAAAAATACGCTGGAAACTTAGGCTCATATTTTGACTTCATAGACGCTTAGTAATTGAGGTAGAGTCCAAGTGAAAGTCAATTTTCTAGTTCATAGTCGGTGAATATTTTATCAAGAATAAATTTAACCTGTTCTTTTTCTTTGGTTACATCTAACATTAGATATATTTCAAACATGTATCATGGCAGAAACCACGGTTTCATCTTTTGTAGAGAACAATGAGGAAATTTTATTGCATCGTGGAAAATATGTATCGCGAAGTACGAGGTATCATAAATTAATTAATACATATAAGGTGGAATAAAAATTGAGACAACTTTCAGAGAAAACCTTTAACTACGTATTAATCTTACGAATATACTTTCGACATCAAGGGGTCAATCTAAGGCCCGCAACTAGAGTGGTTTGTCTAAGACCTATTTCTTTACTTGCAGCAAATAATAGCTAACAATAGCGAGCATATAGCGACTTTACATACGAGACTATCGGTGCGGGCCTGAATTGGCCTCAGTCTAACTTAGCCGGTCAGACCTCAGGAAGTCTTGAACCATTCTTGGGCATAAATTCGATACGTGTACATGCATATCTGAGAAATGAAGAACTATGTGTTATAAACCTTACCAAAAATGCTCTAGCTAATATTGATTTTTTTGTGCAAGTCTACTTGTACGCATACATCGTGTCCATCAAATGACCAACAACAGGAGATACAGCTTGACACCAGGGAAGACAAGAGTAACAAAGTAGTACCCGTTGTCAAGTGAGTTTTTGACTCACTCTATGTGACACTCGCTATGCTCTATATTTTTGTTGAAACTAAACTTTTCTTTGATTTAATGTTCATCGCACATATCATTAATCTCTTTCTCCTTTTAAATGCTTAAGCGTCTAAAGCTATTCTTCTTCTGTGACCCCCACTAATGTGCCCATCCCCCTGCAAAATACTGCCTAAATACGCACTTGAATTGTTATAATTTATTCCCCTATAAAAAGATTTGAAATTATTTTTCCTAATAATCAGGAATTTCTTTCGCTACAGGTTTTGTGATTAATCTACATCTTACACTTTTTGCATTGCTCTTGCAAAGAAATAAATAGTAACTGCAATACTTTTGCTGTCTTATCAATAATGGCATGCTCATATGCAAGCTTTATTTACCTTGTCACTTTGCTACACATTTCCATTCCAAGCTCAAAATCTTCTTTTTCCACCCTTAAACATTCCTCAATACAAATTCTAAGACTGACGATAACAGCTGATCTCGGCAGATTATTATCTAAATGATTACACTGGTCTTCCGTTAATACGTGACACCTAAATAACAGTGGAACAGTGCAATAATTTAGCTACTAATCTTCCACAACATAACAACTGAATCGATACATTTGACTGGTAATCTCGATTTTCTCTCCACTACACTTGCCTATGCCGTCTGCTTCATGAACAGCTATCGCGTAAGACGTCAATCATACTAATATACTTCTATATTTCGCAATACTCCCACAAATATTGCCCTCTGTCCTGTCGAAAACCTCTAAATTCACGAAGTAGAAACAGGCAGCTAGTATATAATTTATGATCGTTTCTTCTAAATTTCTGAGGAATATATTGTACTCCAAATTTGCTTGAACTCTTATAAAGTTTTTCCTTGATAATTTATTGAACTACCTTTGCTGCTTTTGAAATCAAACTAACCGTTCTAGAGCCCTGAAATACTGTCGTTTTACTTTTTATCACATTCGGAATCATAACAAACCTTATAACATTCCGAAAAAACGATTTCCTTATGTGTTAATACCCCGTTCAATTTTATGAAATATATCATTACCACGTTTTCTGCTATACTTTAGCAATTACGCTAAGGTACTATCCATCCATCCCTAATCCCTGCCCCAATTCATTGGCCTTCCCGCTCTTTATGTTTTCCTACCTTGTAAGAATCCTTCTCACAGGATATCCTACTTAACGTAACATCCCTATTATATTTCTAGGTTAGCTGCCTTAATCTCTTTCAACAATGCTCTTTTTCATAATCTTCACCCTCCCTGAATATCTTCTTTCTTCATTAAAAACTTTCATGCGTTATCCCTCATAGTGGATATAGTTTTTCCCTTACTACTTCCTAAAAACACTAACCTTCCATTTCCTTCTCTCATTCAACTTCTTAACCATCTATGCGGTAATTTACGGCCTCTTAATTCTCTTGTTTACCGTTTCCATCGTTTACTTTTCTGTTCTTCCTATCCAGTTTTTAAGGTATATCTATCTTTCTTCAACAATTTTCATCCTCTTTTGCAAATATTTACTATACTTTTCATGATACTCTTTACTCCCGTTCTATCTCCATCGTTTCACTCTTCCCGATTGGTTGCAATTTCATCAGATGGATTCCACGTAAACTCCAAGTTACACAGCTGTTACGACCACGAGAATGGAAAATTCCGGCTTGTGGTCGATTCTTCAAGTAGGTGGGCAAGGTTAACCACAAATGGCCAACGGGGGCGTCACAACACTCTCTCTTGGCTCCCTGACAGATGAAAGCCGTGGGGCCTGCATCCAATATTCTTTCTTTCCTTAAAGTTACGTGTAACTCCCGTTCTCTATAGATTTTTTGACAAATTTTAAAAGGAAATAACAATAGAAAAATGAAAAATGAAAAAAAAGGAACCATGTCTTTTCATTTCAGAAAGCCATGTAAGAACCGGAAGAAATATACGAGATATCGTTCCTCATCTATTTGTGGAATAATATTAATCAAAAAAATGGCTAACTGCAATATGAAAGTGACTCACACAATACCATGATGAAGTCAAAATCATATGCACTTCTAGCATATTTGATTTTCCCAGTATTTTTATACAAAATCTGCTAACTTACACAACCAGTAACTAATTTTCGGGCATGAATACGGTAAAAAAACAGTTTTATAAAAGAAAAAAGTGTATTCTAGTTATCCAGAGCTCTTGCACAAATTATTTCTAAGCATAAAGTAAGAATTATTTATTAGCACTTCCGGGTATGCTACATTCTATTTTATGTTATTTTATGCCATAATATTCGAAGTTTTGAGACAAAATGGCTTATTTTAAAATAACATTATTTTAAAATTAGCAATGATCTTCACATTTTTAAGCCATACGGTAGTGAATACGCTTGTGAGATTATATTGGAGAAAATGTTACGGTACATTTCAGATTCCCGCGGTGTAATTTGTACATTAAAGTGATGAGGTCTTGTTGCTCGGTTGTATATCTTTCTTGAAAATGAGTGACTTGAGGATACGCGGGGGTCAGCCTGTTTTAAAGGTCTTGAAATCTAATAAAAATAACATAAATAAACGCCTAACTTTTAATTTGAGGCATTTCAACTTTTGTATGACAACTTTAGCACAAAGGTGGTAGGTGAAAACAAATCACTAACAAATTGCACAGCACAATTTATTTTCACCAATTGTCTTGTCAGTTTCGTCATTGGTATTTGTAAGCACGATGCATCATTAACCAAAAGAGAAAAAATAATTGCTGCAACAATATTTTAACGTACATTCATTCGTAAGCATTTCAAGCACTTCCTAAATCGCATTGATCACTAGAATGATAGGTATTTGATGGCTATCAACCTGAGATAATAGTTTTATCCACAAACTTTTAATATGTCATAATATAATTAATCTGCCATGATATAATTGACAGCACAATAAAAGCTTTCATTCTGTTTTCAAATGACACAAGGCCATTGGTATCTACCCATATGTTTATACGTTTAAAGTCTCTATTTACAGTGCAAATGGTATTGGTTGAGTTTGCAAATGAAAAGCGTTGATATATTTGTAAGTCTTCAGCATAAAATTGATATTTAAGTACACAAAGTAGTTTGTAAGGTCATCTATGAACAGTCAGAACAAAAGTTGACAAACAGAACAAAACCCTAAATCATTTCAATTGCGATCTTTCGCAAGTGTCATATATTTGAACTTTATCATATAATCAGGTTTGTGTTCCAACATAGAGGTACAAACGACACTTTCCGAGAAGGTATGGAGTGAACGTTTATTTTTGAGTGAGTTGTATGACTTGGAATAATCGAAAACATTAGCACCGTAAGTCGTTCAGTGTCTGAGGCCTGGTACTTTTGCCGCAGTAATAAAATGTGTGTGCCGAGGCAAATCCAGATTGTCCAGAATCTAATTAACCTTGTTTGAAAATATAGCGTTAATTAGATAAAAAAAAGAGTTCACTCAACTATTTCATCGCAAATAGTCTTGAATAATAGGAAATTGAATTAATTCCCTTCTGGTCGTATCATGATATTTTTCCAGATCATCGAACATACGTCTTTTTTAAACAATTGACAGAAATATTTAAAGAACTAGTAAGTAACACTGATAGCGATTCCTTTCGAAAGTCAATTGGCAGATTTTCGTAACCCTTAGCATTTCATCTAGCATCCTTACAAGTCTTAATAACTAGTCAGGTCTAACATTTGGGAAAATAATAGATTGTCGAGGTTAACTACTACATGTATTTTTGGGGGTAGAGTAAACGTTCCTTGTTAATCGCAAGTATTTTAGTTATTAAATGTATCAATATGACATTATAACTCGATATAACTCATTTTTTCAAGTACATCTCTGATGTAAAGGTTCATTCATGAGTTTTTTACTTCCCATTGCTCATAATGATTATTAATAATAGTTATTCTTTTACTCTACCTCTCCAAATCATTCACAAATGGTGAAGGCATTAGGGTATCCATATCATCTGAACTAAGCAAGTTGACAGTTCAACTTTTTATATTAGCCTTAATTTCCAAGCTCTATAAGTTGCTGGAATATTATTCTAAAATAACTTATGAGACAATTACCATTAAACTTTGCCCTAATTTTGGAATCGGTGATGTCAAACTAGTAATCTAGTGACCGTACGTTGGTGCAAACATTCCAGTCCCGGCCCTTATGATCAAATAAGAACTTTTCACTGTCAAATTACTTGAAGTAGTGAAAGTTTAACAACATTTGGAGGCACAAAAGTACTTCGAATTCATTTATAAGGCAAATATGGCCATGAGAAGACATATATGGCTCATTGGTCTTATAAATTATCCATTTTTACTAAATGTTCTTACATCAATTCTAAATGACCCAACAAATGTTTAAAATCACATAAATGTACGGTTTTTTGGAGATTTGCATATTTTTGTTACCAGTAATTTGCAAAAAGATATATTTATCTTAAGACAAGATTCTAGCTTCATGGAGTAAACACTAGGAAATTATCGACTACCTGTAAGTTCGTCTGCGAGGGATTCGTGGACATACAAACCCAGCCTACCCTCTGAATTTCCTTCACGTTTATATCTAAATAGTTTTAAATGGTTTTAAGGCAAAGGTTCTGAGCTAAAATGTGGTTCAAGGGTTTAAGCCACGCTTCGGTAACGCCAATAGTATATACCTCTTGCGGCAAAAAATTTAAATTAAAATCATTATAGTATATAAAAAATGATTGAGCGATTAAATGGTAAATTCATTATTTTTAGTCCTAATGCACGTCACTAGTCATTTACTGGCTATTTTTACTCCTTTTAGAAATCAGCAAGATGTTTCCGAGTGTAAATAATAACAAAATTACGGTCTCTAGGCTTTCCTACAAGAATGGTGCCCAAGTAAATACAAGCATGTCATTTGTTTTCAGATCCCTAGCAGATGCAGAAAGTTTTCGATTATGTTGAGTGAAAGCCTCGTCAATGTATATCAGTCGCATGCCTCAGGAGAGCTCTATAGGATGCCATCCCATATCACTGATGTCGAAATCCCTCTCCGCGCGTTTTTTTGCGATAAACTCCTTCCGGATGCTCTGCCTTGCGAAATGGACTACACTGTAGGATAAACGTGATGCATTGGTGCTGTTTTGGCGAGGTTGCAAACTATATGCGTAAATGAACAATTTCAATTTCAGTACTGTCCCTAACAATTTCAATGCAAGACATTCAATAACGCTTTCTTCAGAATTCAACGGCACGCTTTTAGTCTCAACTTAATTGCTAAGCGAATCTTTCTCTGATTAAAATGGGGTAATGGTTTTGAAACTTTATGTATCCTCTCAAGCCTTACTACATGGCTAAAAAAAGAGGACTACTTTCACTTATTTCACTTAAAAATAGCACTTGACCTTCTTTAATCCCATTTAGTTGTTTGTTACCTCTTAGAATAATATTTCTACGGCCGTCGTTTTCCTCTGGGATGACGCCGATATTTATTGTGGCGCAGGATGATCGTCCATTTGATTTGCAGCATTACTATCAGACGACCCCATAAAAAAGATATCTTAACCTCTAATTCGTTATTTCCTTTGCTACATCTGTCCGAAATTAAAGTATTAATTTCTTTATTCTTATAAATATTGAATAAAAACAATAAAATACACCGTGCTGTAAATTTTCACCAAACGTGACGGCATCCTCATTAGCATCTAGATCAGTATTAATAAAGAAAACAATTGAAGTATATAAGGAAAATTATCAGCATTTTTCTGCCATACCATTAAGCTGTAGTGCAGCAAAAGTCGTTATACTTCTATCTTTTATACTCATCATTTATTTTTTACTCCTGCATTTATCTAGGACCAGATGTTTCAAATACCTACGTGGACTTCCTATACCACTGAACTTCCAATTACGAAGGTGTGGGCTCTAAACATATGGAATCTGCTCTCTTTTCCGTCATGGTTAACTATCGAACAGCGATTGAATTAGCTCATGTCACTTTGTGACTTGATATTACGTTCTAACGTGATTATATAAATCCTTTGGAGCAAAGAATTTAATCCATTAGCAAACCATTGGTGCCCAAAAAACAAAATTCTCTGCAATTCTAACAAATCTCAGTACCTTCTATGGAATTGCCGTCATTGCATAATCGAGACTTGGTGTATCACTTTTAACTCATCCAAAGCAATGGAGCCATTTCGCGGTTTATACCAGATATACTTTCAATAATCCAATTCTCTTTTAATTAATTGATTTGTGTTTCAGAAATAAATTGCAATAATGTGAAAACTATTCCTTCTCCCCTCGCTTGTCTTTTTAAGCTTATATCTACTTCGGAAAAGGTGGTCGGGAGTTTACATAAAGTATCCAATCGAGTGACAATTTCAGTGACGTTTAAAGGATATTTTTAATGCAACAATTTCAGAGTGCAAAAATCATTCGCCTTGACTGGGATATTTTTAATCATTGAGTATATGGAGATCGGAAAAACTACTTATTCAATTTTTAAAACGCAGAGTACTTCAATGCTTCTCGATATACAGCAGGATTTAATGAACATCTATAGCGTCAAAAAAATTCGATTTTAATAAAACAGCGGTTTCCTGAATTCTTTGGCATATCCTTTGTCAAATATAAACGCATACACTTCATCGCTAAGTAGATCCATCTCTAATCATCACAGCTGAATTTCGGTCGCCCCTCTTCCTCATGGCCTTTCGATGGATCACGGGGTGACATGTATTGGTGGAGTCATTGGAGTAGATGTAATATGGCTGGTGACCTAATATCTTCATCAATATGTCCTTACGACGGCCTACGGGGTAGAGTACATCTGCATCTCCTCTATATCTACACAATACCCTGCAAGCTGCCGCTAGGGCGTTACGTGTGCGTTGTTAGGTCACCAGCCAGGCATACATAATCCCAATAATGTCACCTCTACAAAATTATTAATTTGATCATGCAGTCAAAAATATTTAATGCGCGAAAGAAAGTAATGACATGCAACAATATTCAATAACAGGATATGTTTATTTAAATCATATATTACAAAGATGGGTCTATTGAATAAAAAAACATAACATGCAAGGCACGGACGAAATAATTTAACTGCAGATTCTAATTATCTCCTTCGCGTTTGCTTCTCTTGTCTGTTTTGATCGCTAATGGTACGAGGAAAAAACAACATTTTTCATCTATCTCCCTGATTTTACGTTGGTGATTTGATCTACCGTAGTAATTCGGGGCCTGTAATATGTCTTCAACATCCTCAAATAAGTAACCTTCGTCAAATTTACGCAATAAATTTAACCTGTATTTAACCTGTGGCTCCCATCTTAATTCTTCTGATAGCGTCGTGACAGTGCTACGTGGTACATAACAACTTTTCACAGACCTAGCTGCTCTCAGTGCACTCGATCTTGTTCCAAAATTAGGCCCACCTCGTGAGGATCCCATGCACCCGCAGCATACTCAAGGTGGGGCATATCTAACGCAAAATAACAAAGCTCGTTGACCCTCAAATTACAATTCCAAAGAATCTTTTGTAGGAATCCTAAATTTTCATTTGCTTTCCGCAATTGTCACAAATGTGTTTCTTCAAGACATATCCGTAGTTATCGTTAAACCCAGGTATTTTACCGTTTCTACGTTTGCGGTGTTGGTTCCCCGTGTAGTATGTTTTCGGATGAAATACTCTTCCTCCAACAATTGGTCGAAGCACATTCATTCAAATTTAATATTAGCTCCCATGTCTCGCAACACCTTTGGATTGCATTTAGAAAATCTCTCATTCGAGTAATCGAAGAAAGATGCTCTCAATGATAATCAACGTCCAGCATTCAATCATGGTGCATGATGGCACTGATTTCTGCCATTTGTTATAGAAATAGAATATTAGTTGTTCTTGAGGTTTCGTTCCGTTTCTCTTACTAAACTACGGAATACGGTGTTAAACATTCAAATTTTTGGCTCGACACAGGGGATTTAAGGGTAGGTTGCCACTTCCTGATTAATTGTTGATTGCACCACTCATACAAGGCTATAGGAGCAGCAATTGACTTGATACTGTAATGTGTCATCAAGGTGTGTGTAAGATTTTTTGCTGTACGCAATGCTCTAATGTAAATGAAATGTAATGATCAATATCAGTTATCTTTGAACAGCTGTAATCACTATAACACATACCTTGCATGACTTACCACGTACACCATGGCATTAAATGACTAGTTAAAATGCCTTCCCCTGGAGCAGGCTTTTATAATTCATGCCTGAAATGCAGTACTATTAACATCCTAGATAGAAATATGGATAAGGAATAAATAAAATAATGAATACTCATCACTAGCTGCTTTATTTTGACGCAAGGTCCGATAAGTTCTTAGAAGTGGCGTATTGTGTTTTAATTTACTTAACTATAAGGAGAAATTCAAAGTTTTTATGTAAAAAATTAGAAAAGCAAAACGTGGGAAGAATTCTGAACCTTTTCAATTTCCATGAATGTTAATATCTTTACTGTCACATATATCAAAATAACATGATTAGGCTGAATTTTCAACAACTTAAACCTGTCTAGCATGTCGTATTTCTTCGCCTAAAATATATGGTACACTTAATTCTCAAATATGTCAACTGCAAGAGATTTGTTTTTCAAGCTGTCATTTGACCGAAATATTTTCTTTTCCTCATTCTTTTATCTACTTTTTCGTTTGATTTTTCCTATAAATCACAATTTTCTCCACTGGACTAATACCATTATTAGTGCGTAGAGATATATGAAAGGGTATGTTTCTCTCTAGATTATAACCGGTTCAAGCAAATGAGAGGGCCGCAATGCTACTCTATTTGTGCCATTCGTTCTACTTCGATCGTTATCACACCATTTTGAATATTTTCTCTAAAACTAGTGCATTATGCATATCTAATTGCACTAAATAAATTGTGTATGGTCTCAAATGGCTAATTGTTTCAAAATATGTGACAGAAAACCTCTTGAAAAACTCCTACAACTAACCTTAAGACTCCTTACCAACTGAAAAAAACTCCTTACCAACTCTAAACTTAACAGAATGGCGGCAAGATGCAGAATGTGCATGAGCAAAGTAATGACGAGGAAAGCAGCTGCTGAGAAGTCTTCCATCTGTTTTAATACAAGTGACAAGCAATGATGATGTCTTCTCACTCTTTTTGTATCCTTTCACAGAGGCAAGAGTCGGAAAGTTTCCTTCATTTCCGACCCTTCACATCAAATTTTAGCTAATTTATTAAATATCTATTCATATATTTAACCATTTCAGGCTTAACTTTGCGGAATTCCATCATGATGAGGGTAGAAAAAGAAACTTTACACTTCCACATAAAGATTTATTACTTTTTATTTTATTTTATTTTATTTTATTTACTTGGGTATTATTTATCACAGGTGATGCAAGTGACAAGCAATGGGCGATGCTGCCCAGTATCGAAACCATGGTCGTGTGAAGTAATAAATCTTGATGTGAAAGAGCAAAGTTTCTATTTCCACCCTTATCTATCCATAGTTCGGTACAGAGTTTAATTTTTCTCGTAATTATCATCAATATGTGCCACAATTTTTCCGATTGATCACTACAAACTAAGATAAATACTGTTAAGATAGGTATATGAAATATATTTTAGCGAAAATTCTAGCTTAGAATATGCCGTTGTTATGTAATAACAGAACAGATCCGATGCAAGAGAGAAAAAGCAGTCATCTGTTAAAGAATAACTTACTTGCAATATAAACTTACCGGCAACTCGGAATGAGTTCATTCGTTATGACGTAAGTTCCTTACACACAATTTATGTCTGGAAATCAATAATTAACCCTGCAACGGCTTAGCGGACACCTCCGCGCCCCCGCGTAACAGAGAGGGGAGGTTGTGAACCCAAAGTGGTCCATAAATGAAAAATAGGCGTTGGAGTAGACCCCATGGTCGGAGGAGACCAAACGACGGAGAGACAATAAAGTCAATACATTTATAGTCAATACAACAACTGTGAAATTATATATTGAAACTGGGATGTTGCATTCCTGGGTCACTGCAAAAGGAGTGCCTCCGTACTTAGGGAAAAAAAGTCAGCCCTAGGTCGCCTCGAGGCAAAGCACAGTAATTAAGGAATATGCCGCAAATAAATTTACAAAACTAGGTAAAAATCGCTTATTGTAAGGCTAGCGCTTGACTCGCCGGCTTGACTTGCCAGTTGCCATTTTTCATAAGTGTAAATATGGCAACGGTCACCTCAATCCACATGCGCAAACGCGTTCAATTAGAAGCATTCTAATGTCTTTGAGATATATCTATGAGATTTTTTTATATGTTGATATGATTTATATTTGGTGATAATCGCTGAGATTGTTTACAAAGATACGAACTTTGGTGTATTAGGGGACTTAAATAAGAGGATGAATGTTGGAGGAAAACTCATCGTAGGGGACACCTAAATCTTAACGTAAGGAGCCCATGCACAGTCTATTCCTACGAAAGTAGCAAGGCACTGATAGTGCTCCGCAAATAGCGACTGATTGGGTGCCTGATAGCCCGAAACATATCATCAACGCGAAATGCATTTTGGTTCAGAGTGTGTATGCACTGTAAAATCCAAAAACTCAACACTTTCATTGTAAGTTATATTGAAAGTCAATATCGTTAAATTTAACCGTCAGAGCCAGCAAGTAAAAAATCTTTAGCTAATATCTTGTGTTTCTGCAAGGCTATTTTTAATTTCTTTTGTTGCCCTCTTGATTAGAGCAATTAAAATGAAAGGTGACGATGACTAATGAAAATGAAGGGTGACCGTATTTATGTTCATTTTTTGTTCATAACGACTAAGCCCACGATACATGAAATATATCTTGATTTTTTTCTAGAGTAGTGTTCCCCTTCCTTCATTATCAGACAATCAATAGGGAGCATTCTATTCCCATCGGCATTATCGAATGCTTTCTCTAAATCTACGAATGCGATGTCTATTGATCCTTTTCGATTTTCTTCTCGATAAGTAGCTTAAGAGCTAAAATAGCGTCTCTCGTGATTTTGATTCAATTTTGGTGGAGAACTCCGGGTCTTTTCTTTCCATTCTTTGGTAGACGGTTCTTGTCAAAATCATTTACGTAATTTGCAAGCTTACAAAAGGGATTTTGTTTTATTTATCCGGTATTTTCCTAGAGAGATATTTGTAAAAGGGATTATGAAGAATTGGGATTCTAGCTTTGAGTCATTGTCTGATTGCAGAATAATACCTCTCTAATTTTCGTCTCTAATACATAAAATACGTCTCTAATTTTCGTGATTTTAGATTTTTTTTTTCTTTCGGTCTGTCTTTTAGACATATTATAATTGCAATTGGCATGTCTTCCCAATACTTTTATTTAATTTCAATGAACTCACTCTAGCCTAGCAACGCTATAAGCCATTCGTTTTTATCCTTTGAGTGGCTTTTCTATACCCCATATGCAGTCTAAAAACCCCTCATTATTCGAATTAATCAATAAGCTTCTCTGTTCTTGCCTTATGGCGGACTTTGACTTTTATTTTTTCACAGTATCATTTTAATGAATCAACTCTCCATATTTTGTCTTTTCCTCTCTTTTCAATCAGTGATAAAACTACCTTCGTAAACCAATATATATATATATATATATATATATATATATATATATATATATATATATATATATATACAAACACACATAAATATCCCCCGATTATTAATTGGATTTGATTTGATCCAGTTTTTTTAGTTAAATGTGTCACTTAATCAGAATAAATTTATGATCAATGTCCATATCTGAACGTGAGTGATTTTGCACTGTCAATATTTTCTGATTCACACCTTCAAAATATACCCTAGGTGGTATTTTCTTTTGTCGGCAAAGACAATAAGATTTCGAGAGAATTCCATCATAAGGATTGTTAAATTTTTCTGGAACGTATTCCTTCGTAAACTTCCATTTATCCACTGTATAATCTTACAACTTAGTTCCAAGATGACCTGGTATGCCATTTCATACTATGATTATCTCTTCAACTCTTAGACTTTTACCGCTCTGTAGCACTATGACATTTCGAGTTCCAATCCTAAATAGTTAAGTACACTTAGCCGCCGTATTCTCCCGAGTAGTTACTGCCCGGATAAGTGGAGTTCACATATATATGCCTCCATACACCTCCTGAATATTTTATGCAGGAACCTTCCATCACGCCTTCTGCCAGGTGAAAAGATGAGCTCGGTGGCTTCCCAGTTCAACTTCCTGAAATTCTCACGTGAAGAATTGTGATTCACATTGTAATTTCACGCAAATCATTCAAGCTACCACTAGTTATATTCAAGAGATTTTTTTACATTTACATTATAAAAACTAAATATAAAAAAAGACTAAGCCAAGTTCATTTATTTAAACATTGGCGGTGAGGGTGGGTGGAAGGCTGTGGAAATTATAAGCCCGAAATACAAATAATCAGCCCCACACATAGACAAATGAACTTGGACGTGGCCAATGTTTTACCGAAAAGACATCTCTGTGTCGAATCATATATTAACCTAATGAAATGAAATAATTTACTTTATAATTCCACACACTTTATTTTAAAAAAATTCATAGAGTAACCTGATTGTGATGAGTAAAATTACGAAGTGCTTTTTCAGTGCTTATTTAATGAAAATTATTCGTAGGGATAATACGTGGAGGTGATGTTTGCCTTTACACTCGTAATTCCACTACAGAGCAGTGCCACCTTAAATTACGGACACCTCGCCTGTAGTTAGAAGCTTTAATGTCTAAATGACCCCGATGATATTCTAACAGTATGTATAGAGGAAGTGCAGCGGTCTGATTTTTTCCCCTGAGGTATTTCCAGGCAGAAGTCCTCACTGCATCCAATTGCCATTTCACGAAAACTTCATTATTATTTAATCATTATTTAGTAGTTCTCCCTACCAGAGGCCACGTATAGACCCCGATGACTATTGATTATCGCTATTGGTAATTCATCGAGTACGCTCGTCAATTTAGCAGCAAATCTTTCGCCCACCTATTATTAGCTTACGTAGGCCTATGATTTACCTACGTAGGAGCACTGGGTGTCATTAAGCACAGCCCTTAGTAAACTTGCGACGCTGATTTTTCAATAAAACTCCTGCGCAGCCACTACCAATGTAAAAGTTTATAGCCAATCAGATTTAATTCAGGAAATCTTGACGTTTTCCTAGGGTAATTTGAAAATAAATCATAACCAGAAAGAAATTAGAGTGTGCTAGGGTAAATATGCACGGATTATTATTCTCACATTATGTCCATCCCCTGAATTGTGTGAGACTCAGTTATAATACCGATGATGCAACAACTAATGTTACATGCGAAGCAACCGGAGGATGAGAATAATGATTAGTACGAGGGTCATCCGGAAAGTAGTACCCGTTCGTGCCGCATGAAGTGCTGACGACGCGAGTAGCCGCTGGACGAGGTCAGATAGCTTCAGTGGCTTGTCTGCCTTCTCTGAGCCAAGTTGCGTGACGCTAGCATTGCCTGTGTTGTTTCTGTGATTGTTTACAATGTTTAAAAAAATTGAGAACGCCGCCAGTTGTGAAGTGAGGGCAGTGATTAAATTCCTCAATGCAAGAAACGTTCGCCCATGTGATATTCATCGCCAATTAAAGGAGGTGTATGGAGACAATGTAATGGACGAGTCGTCTGTTCGGCGGTGGTGTCGCAACTTCAACATGGGGAGGGGGAACACACACGACGATGAGCGTTCGGAGAGACCGTCTGTCATTACAGACCAACTGGTGAGCTCAGTTGACGAATTCGTGAGGAACGATCGGCGCGTCACAATTGATGACATCTGTGAGCATTTTCCCAATGTTTCTCGAACAATTGTTCATGAAATTGTTAAACACCATCTGCATTATGCAAAAATTTGTGCAAGATGGGTCCCTCGCGTATCTCAATGAGCTGGCGGCGAAGGACTATGCAGCAGGAATACAGAAACTTGTCACACGTTATGACAAATGCCTTAATTTGCTTGGAGATTATGTTGAGAAGTAGTTTAAAGTATCCTCTTTCAAATAAAATTTTTTATGTTTGTTAATATTTACTTTTGTGTCTTTATTTCACGAACGGGTACTACTTTCCGGATGACCCTCGTAATAGAAAAGCACGAAGGAAATGCGCGATTTGGTGATGTGAAAATCGTGATGGATATTCGGGAGCAGAAGGATTTGGACTGGCTGAGATCCATGTTTAAGGGCCTAAACCTCTCTCCGCCACGGCACCGGCAGGTTCTCTTGCATAGTCAATTATTATATATTATTTGAAATCCAAGGATGTTAAGAAAAGACTCGTGAAAACTTTGATATGGAGCGTAGCTATGTACGGCGCGGAAGCGTGGTCATTGAAGCAGGAGGATAGACGTAGACAAGAGGCTTTTGAAATGTGGGTGTGGAGAAGAATGGAGAAGGTGAAATGGACAGAGAAGAAAACAAACGAGGAAGTACTTGGTATGGTGGGCGAAGAGAGGGGTTTGTTGGGAGAAATCCTATGGAGGCAGGAAAGTGGCTGAAGGGGGTATTGACCAGCAGCGGGATGTTGAAGACTGTAATTGAGGGGAGAATGTTGGGCAAGCGAGGAAGGGGAAGGAACAGGATAGGGATGTTGGACGGGATGACGGGAGGAAGAAAGTACTCAGAGCTGAAGAGGGACCTGATGTAGAGTAGGAGGTTGTGTTTTTCTAGGGGCCACAAATTATTTAATCAGTAATTACGTCCATCCAAAAACCTACCTTAACGGGTAGATTACCTAATAATAATAATAATTTGAAATCCGTCATTTCAGAAAAAGCACAAATTATATTTAAATAAAGACGATGTAGAACCGAGACCTTTACAGATATATTTTTTCAGGTAAAATACGATACAGTTTCAATGAGCAGTCAGTAAAGAAGAAGTTAAAATATTCCATTATCTCAATGTGCTCTGATTCACTGATATTAGTAATACGAATGAATATTCAAGAAAACGAAAAATTCTAAGCACAAAAAACATGTGACATACCATCTCCGACATTATCTTCCTTAATGAAACTGTTGAATATGAAATTTTAAGCGATTTTATCAATTTTAAGTTGAATATTAAGTTACAAAGTGATTATAATCATTTGAGTTGAGAAATTAGGAAAAAGAAAGTTGTAATTATGTATCTATGAAATCGTTAATTTCTTCGAAATGAGGCCCATTTAAGACCTATTTCAATTATGATGAGAGCACTTTGCGCATACCTCCCTAATGACACATACACAAGAATTACATTTCAGCGGAGGAAGCTTCTTACATTTTGATCAATGTCAATACGAATATCAGCGGATGCTGTTCGCTTTAATACTCTCATCTTTGGTCAACATGGTCGATACTGGTCTGAGGTTTCTCTTTCACGAGCACCGTGAAGAACAAACTCTTCATCTACAAAATCATTCTAGTTCCAATTTTATAGGCAAATTCAAAGTGTATCTCTTAGATTAAATTCTTTGAAGGAAACGAGTGAAAAAAGATTTCATTTTCGTAGCACTGGAAATGATTCAGAGCTCATTTTACTCTGTACTGTACTGCAAAGACGCAGTGCAAAGCGAGATTGTCGAAGCTATATTTTAAGGCACGTCAACTTCTGTGCCAGGTGCAATGAAAGAGAGAGAAACGATAATGAATAATGGAATGGATATAACGTTTTGAATGTAAAACCAGTATTATATCAAAGAAATTAAAATTAGAGTTCTTTGATAATGACTGGGCTACCATTCCCATGCATCGCGAACATTCGATGCATCAATACGTTATTGCAATTTATATTCCGGCAGAGGAGATAAAATTTCACTTCCCATAACCACTGGGAATATTAAAATACCTGAATAATGACACAATGGGAGAAATCAGCCATCAGCACATAATATTGATATCATGAAAATTATGGATTAATCTCACTCTCAAGGATGATAATAGGGGGGAGGGAGCACATCTCATAACAGTTCCAGTAAATCCAACTGACCAGGTGTAAATTAAGCATGGGGACATCGACCAATTGCTGGGCGCTACCCAAAATTCTCTTTCTATAATGGTTTCGGAAAAGAGAGAAATTCAGTAGCATAGATCTATTTCCATTTTCGACACACAATTGATTATTGATAATTCCTCATGAAATCTCTCCCTCTCGTTCCAATTGCGTCATGAAGACCAATATGGGAAGGTACAACATTATTTGTTCCAAGAACCCACTTATTAAATATTCTAGCATCAAAATCAGAGAGACCAAACATGCTTCATAGCCGGTAAATAAAAACTGAAATGTGAACATTCCTAATGGAGGCTCTTGTGTGTGACTAACTCACAATTACTCCATGCCAATAAAGATCAGAGCAGAATGGTAATGGTATGACGGAACAACGAAAAGGGTAACATGTTCCGCAAATGAAATTGGGCCAGCAGTACGTTTTTTTTAAAGAGCTGGATTCTAAAAATAACAAATAGCCGGAAAATCATGTGTACACAGCTGTGGGCAACCGTTGGACAAAGCTTTATCAATGAAAAGTACCAGCTCACGGGAGCGCCGATCACCAGGAGACGCACACGCAAACACAGGCACGCGCGTGTGCAAGCTCACGAAACCCGGCAGTCCACACCTCCCGAAGTGCCCCGGCCGGGGAGAACGGGTGGGGCCTGAGCGGGGGGAGAGGTGGAAGCAGAGCAACAATGCTCCCCCTCCCAGTGCCAAAGTCATATTTGCAAAATTTCTCCGGGATTTCGCCTACCCGGATGGGGTAGGTAAGGATCAGCTCTGAACGGGGCGGGAGGGAGGATAAGGGGGGGAGGCAAGGGAGGTTTGGCGGATGCGGTGGAGGCGGGCGGGGAGGGGAGCAGTAGGGTGTAGGACTTTCTGGCAGCGGAGGGGGGAAGGGGAACCGGTGGATTTGCGGCGACAGGCGGAGGGGGGGAAGGAAGGGCTAGGAGGGGCGGGGCGTTTGGTGAGGGAGGGCGGGGGGGGGCGGGCGGGATGACGCTCCCGGCGGGGAAAGGCGCCGACGCGCGCGCCGTCCCCGCCAGTCGCTCGAAGCGTCGCGAGCAGCGCGTGGCACACGGCGTCCCTCCTGCGGCCGCGCTCCATCTTGCGCTGCTCTCACCCATCACCTCTCACTTTCTCTCCCGGCCGCCCTCTCTCTCTCTCTCTTGCTCGGTCGCTCGGCACTCGCGAGCGCACGCAACCCCAGGGCGGGCGACCCGACCGCGGCCGCTTCCCTCCGCCGCCAGAAACCCACAGCGCTTTCCGGGAGGGCGGGCGTGGCGCGGGGCGACTGTTTGGTGGGCGGGGAGGCGACGGACAGGGACGGAGAGAGAGAGCGAGATAGCGGGGACCTTCGCGGGAGAGAAGCTTAAAGCCGGGCGGGCCGCCGTCGGATGCCAATAGGGGCAACGTCCCTCCTCCCTTTCACCTGGTGAGCGACTGGCGGTTATCGGGCCATGGCCGAGGGCGGGGGTTCGCCGACGGCGGCAGAAGGGCGGAGGCTGAGCGAGGATTCTGCCGGCGGGGAGGCGGCGGCTGAGTGCGCGCCTCCCAAGCCAGAGAAGAAGGCCAAGAGCGTGTCCTTCCACAGCGGCACCAGCCTGCCCATGGAGAGGAAGATCTCAAGCGGTGAGTGTGGAGACAGACACACGTGGTCGCGCGCGCGGGCCTCCCGCCCTCCTTCCCACGACACCAGGAGCCGAGTCGCAAATATTTCTGTCTCCCGACTTGGGTGCCCCGGTCAATCGAATACGCCCATCTTGGAGCATCTTCAGTCTCCTGACGGCTGGTCCCATGCGATGGGCGGGTCGCGAAACCCCCCTTCCCTACGTTCCCTTCTGTTAGGCGTGAGAAAACAGGTGACGGGAAAACGAAATGTGCTCTCGAGCACAAAACCATTCTTCGGCACACCTTTAGATTCTAGCCAAATGAATGTCGTATGGAAATATACCGTTTGGGAAATGGTTCAGGGAATGAATAGTCACGAGCGGTATTTATTCTCCCCGAGATGCAAAACTGAACTCGCACCGGCGTGTGCTCCGCCGCCAAGAAACTCTCCGAAGCGGAAACCGTGTGGGGGCATCAGCCCCGTTTATGTCGCCCCTCCCCCAAACCCTCCGACGCCCGCCAAATTGAGATCCCCTTGGCAGAGAGTAAACAAACTGAGAGAGAGGGAGAGCCGCCTAAGCCGTCTTCCACGGCCGTCTTCCACGAATCCGCCGGGTCAGAGAGGAGGAGAGAGAGACACAGGGTGGACAGGTTATCCGACTGCCAAGTTTGTCGTGTGGGCCTCACTGTCCACGCGGGTGCCCGGGGCGATGGGTGAGAAGAGACCTAAGTTGGCCCACCCCCGCTCCGGACCCCACCTCGCTCAGCCACCAATCGATTGGTCCGCGCTTATTTCCTAGTCACACTGTAGTAATCTCGCAGCCACCAAGTCCACGCCGTCTCTGCCTCGAGATGTTCGGCCACTACGCGCTGTGGCTGAGGTTCAGGGGAGACCTTTGCGCCTCCTATTAATTTTGACCCCGTCGCGCCGTCTCCTGATACTAAGTGTCAGCTCGCCTCTTCCGCACGGGCGACCAAAGTGGGTTGCATGGCAGATAGCGCATAACGTACTCGCGTCAATTCGATAAGGCTCGACAGCGAGTGCTTTATCAGTCCCAATCTTATTTTTTGTACCAGTCTTATATTGGGATGAATGGAGCGAGAACCAACTAACTCTCTTAGCATGAACCTTTTCCATACATGTATTGATCGTGTCATTTTCACGTGTTATATCATCCCCATCCCAAAAGATCGAAAACAAGAAGTATTTGATCAACATGGTAAAGGCAGAATCACTCTTTCATGAACGAGGATGCAAATTACATCAGCCGGACGCACGAATGCCGAAGATGAGAGACAAAATTGAAAGACTTATTTATCCATCGCAGTTATTTCACATGCCTCCGGACGAGATGTCACAATCCTATTAGGTATCAACATCAAACTGTGACTGAGTGTGTGCCAATCTATATATTATGCAAGTTGCTTCATGAGCGTGCGGAGTGGAGGTTCACACAGACACGCAAATAGGCAATGCGCTCCGTGTTGGAGTTTTATGGACATTCCTACTCTAGTCATATGTAAACACTTGGGTTCAAATCTCTCGCTTTAGGGTTTTCCCGCCGATGACATATTTCACTTGGATTTTAAATACTGGCGTTTACCTGGGTGGTTGTAACTTAAGCTTATCGCTATATTTCAACCGTAAGAATACGCTTAAAGGTTTGAAGTGAAACATTGAAGTGCGATTTAATGGGTCACTAGCTGAATATGAAGCAATATATACACTGTGCACACACAAAATGAACTCTTTGTTTTACTGACAACACTATTTTTCAGACAGCCTGACACCTCCTCTTACTTTCACACTCCTTCTAATTAATATTTACTAGCTTAAGTGATTAGAAAATCCTTCCCCCATTACTTCCTTATTCATTTCTACTTGTATTTTAATTTCACAAGAATATGCCAACCTCTACGAGAGTTACTTAGGCCCCACCTTCCGTGGGAAAGGGATAGCATCCGAGATTCCATAAGTAACTTGCAATCAAAGGATATTGAAGTGGCAACAATATTTATCACTACAGGTATCCTGAAACATTCGGAGCTACTTACACGTGGATGCTTGGAAACTCTTTTTTGATAAAGGAAATGTTCCTGCCTTCCATTAATTATACCCCACACCCTAAATAAACAACGCACTGCACACTCAGGCTGTCCACCACTTCCTTCCTGGGAAGACATTAAATGTTTACCCTATATTTTTAATCTTATATAGGCATGCTGATTGTTGAATATTTAATATATAGAATATTTATTTCATATTTAACATTCTCCTCCAGTAACATATTTCAAAGGCTCTATTCTTCATAGTCCTCTTGTCCAATTTTTTGTGTCACAGAGCCACCGATTTCCATGCTCCATACGAAAGTTTTGACGAACTGCTTCCTTGATTGCAACCTTAACAATGCAGCTACCTGTTCTTCATGAACGCCTCCTTACTTCTATATTTATGAGCAGTTTCGTTGCTCCACTTCCGTATATTGCAATTGTTTTCCCCACAACAGGTTTATATCCTTTCTTCCTTAGCAATCTTGCATTCTTTTATGACTTGGTTCCGCAAATTTAAAAAAAATGTTTTTCCGGTTTTACTCTTTGGAATTCGATATTTTCTTCATTTTCCTTTGAATTTTCTTATTTCAGATGCTATCTGTGACGGAATAGATTTGGACGCCATTCTCACACATTTTCGCAGGCTCCTTCGGTTGCTCTACCTATTATTTCCACCCATCTTCCTCCTACGCTAGTGTCTTTTATTCAAATGTTGGCAAATGGACTCAAACATGCTAGTGGCATATAAGTAAGTGCAAAACCACTCATATATGCGTATATATATTCATATATACGTTGTGTATATGTATTTCTTTTCGGCATTTTAACACTTACTTATATGCTAACTACATTTGATATTAGAAGATTAATCAAGTAGTTTCCTAGCTTTTCATGGAAGCGCGGAAATTTAATTTAAGTTCTAACCATATTGAAACACTAGGAATTGTTTCATCATTATTCGCTCCTTATCACAACGTATATAATATATATAAACAATTAAATGATCACTATCAACATCGTGATTGAGTGCAATTTTACGTAAAATAGAGTCAAGTTTTTAGTGATTACGATTAAAAGTGAATTTAAATCTAGTGAAATAATTCAGCAGATTATTATAATTATAGTTAACCTGGAAACATGCAAATATTTTCGAGTAGTTACCGCCGTTCTGGCCCGTAATGGGTCTTCAAATAAATGATACCCAAGTAATACCGCCTCTGTTGCACGTCATAAAGCCTTATCAAACGAGATACTTTATCTACAAATTTCCCTTATCAATAGGTTCCTGAAGCCTTCCTGTTCGTCACTAACAACTTAATACGATGAATATCCCGAAAACGAAGCAAATGATAACGTAAATGAAATAGCAAAATATCAACTTTTCACTTACTCATTACACAGGATTAAATAAGTCTTAGGAATCTATTACAATTTTTATGTCACAACATGAGTCGCAAAAATGTCGCAAATTTACTGAGTCGACGGCATTTTAATTTGAAAAAGACTTGTAAAAATATTAATTTTCTTTGACCTAACCTAACAATAATGTTTAGATCGTTAAACAAAGCAAGCCAAATAATTAATATAGATAAATATACCAGGTAAGTTAATTATTTACGTCCCATACCGGAAGCATTCATATTTCGTCCTTTTTCTTAGATAGCGATCCAAGAGCAAGCGCGATGTTCATACTAATAGCAGGATTAGTTAGAGTTACGACTCGTACCAGGTTGGCTAGTGATTACTTCGGCCATATTTGGCATAAACGCAGGTCTATAAAAGAATATAAAGCATATGACACTGCCATATAATGGGGCATATGGAACAATGACAGTGGAACACCATATCAAGAAGAAAATATCGAATAGATTCAGTCAGCCGGAAAAATTAAGATTTTCTTGAAACAACTCTCTTGATTTTGAAACGCATGGACTAATAGCCTTCAAATATGACCATCCGTATAATAGCAAAGATTCTTTTAAATGTTTCAAGCACAACAGTTCATAACAATAACGTTTATATAATCTTAGGTTTTATGTTTTAAAAAATTATAAAATATACATATCAATCGTGGGCCGTGGAAGTCCAAGGGTAGAGCGTTGGACTACTGACCGGATGGCCTGGGTTCGATTCCTTCAAAGGCCTCTCTAAGTATCCTCAGTTCCACCCAAGCGTTGATCTTTCGGGTACCAGGTCTTCCTGGGAAACCATAACCGGCACAGGGAAAGGAACTGACCCCACTACACTAATAAGTGAATTTCACCCGCCATCAAGCTTAGCACTGGGTGAACTCTACTATCATCTAAAATGACCTTAGCGTTGATAGCTGTGTTTATAATTATTGAAGAATTAACATAGAAAAAGAGTAGAAATATGACAAAATGAATTAAACATAGAGACATAGTTAGATGTTTTTCTTTTAAGTTACAATGGAATATGTTACAAACGAATATGTTACAAACGAATATGTTAGTTGTATTTGGCAGTCATCCTAGAGTGCATTGATTTTATAATTCCCCAAATACGGAACAAAGCTGTTCACAACGTGAAAACTGCTACAACACTACATGAAGTTTCTTAAAGATATTCAAAATACTGGAAGCTGAGCCACTAGGCACTCGTCTATTCAATGCTTGATTAGTACCATAACAAATGTATTACGGGACGATTCTACACGGAATATCGAGGTATCATTGTGAATTTCGACTACGATAGCTATTTTTGATGCAATAGTATAATTGGAGGCACTGAATATCAAACAGAGAGAATGGACGAGTTGTTTTTCAGCAAACACATCACAACCACAATAGAATTGCTGTAAACACTGACAACTAAAACCATTATCCTCCATAAGAGATTTCTTTCTGAGCAGTTACAAGGCTGGCATTTCAATAACCACATCAACCTTTCCTTGCGGTGGCTCAAGAATATTATGTGGATAAAGATGAAGGTGGTATATCATCATCTGATGAAAGTATGAAACTTCTAACTACAACCAGCAAAATGAATAAAATAAATACAATGAAAAGAAATTCCAAAATGATAACCTTGTCAGATTAGTTGTAAGAAAGTAAATGAAATAAACTATAGGTACATTCAAGTCTTGCCTAATTTTGCGTATTAATTATACTAGTAACTGAACGTGAGACAACTGTATTATTAGACTATAGTTAAAAGTTTCAGAAATAATTGAGGTTTTTGCGAAGAAATGTAACAACAATAATAAAATAAATACTGAGTACGTAGAATTAAAATTAAAAACATTTTATGATTGTGTCTCCGTGTTAAGCGTTTTAAATTTGTCAAAATGCATACATATTGTTCCGTAGATAAAAGAAAGTGACCGGTGATAAAATGACGGAAACAAGTGAATAATTATCATGAAATATTAGAGTCATGAATTATGAGCATTCAACTTATTCATTGAACGAGAATCCTTAAATTGTGGATTTATATGGAGTTTGAGTAACACCTGGATAAAGTTTTTACTGAGGAAGTGGTTTTTACATATTTGAAAACAGCCAGAGCAAGGAATATAAAATCGAAATATTAAGTGTACGTGTTCAATGAATGACAGAATAATTCACAGAAACAGTTGGAACTGTTGCAATGGCTCGTGCTCAATTTATGCGCGGTCGTGTATACATGAGAAATAACCGGATTTGCCGTTCCCAACTAATGACCATGAAATGCGTAGCGTTGCTAAGAAATGATAAATACAACTAATCTCGGGGAAGGAGTAAACTGGCAACTGCCGAAGTATTTATTTGTTTATATCTTGATCTCATACAGCTTTTATTTGCGTCTTTAACATTATGGTTAATCATTATTGCAGCTTTAACGCTTCTATGTAACTTTATCTATTCTCGTTTCAACATTGATCATTGTACGAAAATGTTACGCCGCTAACGTTTTATGATTTACCTCTCCTGAAGGGCAGAGAATTTTTGTGCATATTGCTAAAGGCGTAATTAATACCTGGAAAGCTTGGAATAACAAGGCCGGATGATTAGATAAAATAACCAAAATTCTAGCACCAGGGCTTTTTAAGTTGTTATAATATCAAAACCGAGGCGCATTACTGACATTTTCCAGGGCTATCTGATTCAGCAATAGGCAAGGAGGAGCTAATAAGAGTTTATATTCAGTTTCTAAAGGGTAGAGAAAGATCCCTAACTGCAACAGTTTTGTATTAGTTTTGAAGTTCTCCATGTAAATTAATCGAATCTTTAAGCATTATATAATGCAAAAGTCATGGAATAGCAGTAGAACACTGAGTATGATGAGGCATAGCAACAAAAAGGACAATTTATTTCTCCTGTACGTTGCTACCATGCAGTATCGTGTGACGGTCTCTTTATTTACTTCAGCGCATCGTACTGAAAATAGGTGTTCCTACAATGGCAGCAGACCCTTATTTCTGTGCAAGAGAGTCACCAGCAAATAGTGAGATGCCAATTTGATAAATTTTTGCCATATCTCCATGCATTACCAAGTAAACTAAATTATTGCATATTTAAAATGGAATCATTCCGTGGTTTCCGACGGGTTAACAAGTTACTCGAGGTGACAAATTAAATTCAGTTTCTTTATGCTTAAAATAAGAAAGCCCGTAATTATTTTTTGAATTACATACAGAAGTATATGGCTAAATTCTGATTAACTCTACAGTAGACCTTAAAACGTGTTTAGGAGATATTATATTGGAACAATTCAATTTCACGTTGAACTAAATACCTGATTATTATTTTGCGACAAAGCAATGATTATGCTAAATTGAATGTCCAGGATATTTAGTGTCAGCAGGGAGACTCTTTTTTAGTCGTTTAATGTCTGCTAAATGTACAGCAAAGTATAAATACAGCTTTTACTGACTTAGAAAATATTATTCCTCCCATGAAAAGGTTAATTATGGTAAAATATTCAACTTTATGATGGGCAAATGTAGACGATATATTTTTCTTAAACTAAATATTTTTTTCTTCATTGTTGATGCAAAACTCAAATCCTACGCACACATTTATGCGTGGAGACATTTTATGGAGAAATTCATTTCAAATTACAACAAATAATTCGGAACGAAGAATAGTGATGGATCAATTATCATAGTGATACATCTGAAATATCATCACCGTGTTTTATTGCAATTGGGTGGTATACTTAGGCAATTTTACATTTATATTCGTCAGAAGCAGAATGTTCATATCTCCTCAAAAAATTTTAAAACAATTACGAATATTGGGATCTTGAAACGCAATAAAACACTCCATTTTGATGTGCCATTGATGCTATTTCACATCATTTTCTGTTCAATTTATCTGATCAATCATTTTCAAATAAATATTTTTAAATTGTTTTGCTTTACTCAACGACGTACTTTACCAATTTATTTTCCCCTCTTCTCACCGAAAGGTAGGTTGTAGTTTAATTAAGTTCTCGTCTTCCAATCATCTCTCTTTTCAATCAACCTAAAACATTTCCCTTCCTAATTGACTTATTAATGATAATACACAAGAAATAATAATCTCATATTTCAATTTATTACTCTTCATGACATTCTCCAGGTAAGCTGGAAATTGTTTAAAGGAGTATATCTTATCATCCTAATGGTTTTGTCGCAGTAAACTAACATCGCGTGGTCGGAATAAATATATCCACCAATTCTCCCGTAAATACTCTTGTAACAAGAGACGGAGAATGTATACAAACACGGAACAAGCGCTGCGAATCTCGGCCAACGGAAAACACGTTAACGGACGACCTGAAAGCCACATCCGCTCCCCAAGCTGTGAATGCAATGTATCTTGCACCTCAAATCGTGCTCAAGATTAGAATATGCAGCCTGTAGGTAGTATAAACAGGGAAAAACTTTTTGGGAAATGCATGCCATTGGTTATTGAAATGTATGCATTCAATTTACAGTCATTACACGAGACCGACTTTGCTCAAACACAATTCCACTACAAACAGAATTTAAAGTAAAACCAGTGCTACAAGATTGGGAAGCAAACGAGGTGGTTCGTTTAACTGATGGATATAATACTCACTGAGTTACGTCATGTAACCTGGATTATAAGATTAAACTTTCATTGGTAATAATGCATGAAATGTAAAAGCGCAATTTAAATCTCTAAATTCATGGTGATAAAACGTGGTATGGTCTTCTCTGTTACCAACTATCCGAGGATTTCAAGTTGCCAATAAAGCAAGACATTCCTTAGAAGAAAAGAAAATTAAAATACATGAGGTATATAGTAACGTTTCCACCGAAGTTATGCAGGAAAACGTTTACACAGAGATGCTTATCCTTTCCATTAATATAAATTAGACAGCTGCATGCAAACCGAAGGGTAAACTGAAAGGCACTCAGCCTGACACAAGGAAGACAACCATTTAATCTCAGCTCACACTAGGTACATACCGCCCTCGACTATTTTAGGGGTTCGGAAAGAACCAAAATAATGGTGTCAACAACTTGGTGTGACTTTTTATTACTTTCATTTTATATTTTTGAAATTGAATCGCAAATATTTCGTGTAGCATAATTGTTACGCACGCAATGTAAAAGTCTAGTTTTTCAAGTAAAATTTGATCAATTATTTAAAGTTAAATACATAGGAGAGATCATTTGAAAACTTGCTAAATTATTTTAAGTTCATGAATGTCTTTTTGTCAAGATAATAAACCATATTTCCGTTGTCTGCTTCTTGGTATTCCAATTTACAGATATAAAGTAAGGTGCACAATGACAATAATCCTGTATATTTGCAATGATGGACGGTAAATTTTGAGATGTCATGAATATTTTGTGATAATTTTTATACCGTTTATACTTAAATAATAAAAAAATCAAGAAAATTGAAACTGACTGTTTCGTAACTTAGTCAAACGAAATACTAATTGCTTACTTGATAAATTCAGTGCACAAATATTTCACGAATTATTAGAGCACCTTCAGCTGTTTTATTTGCATGAAGTTAGAACTTTGATTAATTTGACTGTGATAAAAATTAGCAGAAGAACTTCAAGTCCCACCGTGGAGAATGACTCAAAAGACTGTAGATATATTTGATGATTGGTTGGTGAATAATTGGTTGAACTTTAAATGAAAAAACAATATGGAATTTTTCCTTTGTGGAGCCAGTGAATATGCTTGACAAAATCCACCCTGACCATCGCTTATGCATGTATTACAAACTTAGATTTTCTATGCGTTTTAAATACGATATTCCTGGTATTAAACCATGGTAATTGTGTTTTCCAATAGTATATTGAATTCCTTAAAGATACTATTTGTTCTTTTTGACATTATCTAATTCCCTTGAAATTTGTATCCCTTCGTGTTGGACTCAAAAAAATCGTCTCCGGTTTATTTTAAGTTTCTCTTTTTTGTCATGTTTCTTTTTAAATATTAAAACGGTTACGCAGCATTATTATGTCCCGAATAAAAATTATCCATTTTTTATTATCTATTTTTATGGAATTTGGAAACCTTGAATTCCGATAGAGTCGGATGTTATTATCAGCGTCTGGAATTGGAGCAAACAAAATGGAAGAAGGAATAAAGGAATACATGTCACATAGTGAGCGAAATTGAAATATCATTGCACTATTCGAAACTTCATCTCTACGATACCATTATGCAATAGATTCAAATATACATCCTTACTCATGGCACTTAAACCGACTAAACATACAGGCTATGATAATATAATTTGAACGGGAGCGAGTATATAATTCGAAACGAAAAATCAGGATAAGTAATTGAAATTCATTACTGAATTTTTCCAATAGAAGCAAAATCTTGGAACTATAACTTCCTTGCTTGTTCCCTTTAATTAAACAGCAAAAAAATAAGGAGTGTACATCACATTCCAATCTGAATACGCGGCGTTTAGAAGCAAAATGCAAAAGCTAAACTCCTTGACCACTCTTCCTGATTTCTCATCCATAATGTAATTTGACATGATATAATTCATATTTTAAACTGACTTCTAACACATACGGTGGTAGAATAAACATGAGAGATAAAAATGGATCCCATGATTAGTTATATCTTTGAACTGAATTAGCTGAATCTTTTTTACTGCTTTTTGCATCATTTCTCTATTTGCATTGAAAAAATAAAACACTTTATCGTAAATATTTTAAAATTATCTCATTTTATCCGCGTGCTCTTTCTGGAAGTTAACACCTAAGGAAAGCGTAACGCGTCCGAAACACATGCCACATTCAACGTAGTAATATTTTTTTTTAATCTGAATGTTATTTTTGAGGCATTATTAAATTAAAAGTGTCTTTCAAAGCTACACATCACCAACATAATATAACTAACTTTGCATTTATTAATGGTCTAAAATAAGTTTCATTCTCATGAAGGAATCAAAAAGTCAGAGAAATTCATTAATTTGGAAATAATTCACCAACATATAATGAAAATTATGAAATTACTCAAAAATATATTAATCAGTAGTTTCATCGAGCAGTTTAACTAGTTAGTAAATTATTTAATGGAAGTCAATCGTATCATGAAACATTAATTATGGGCCTTTGTTTGCGTCAATCATCCTGGATTCACCGGACAAAAGTGTTGGCACACGTCAGCCATAAAGGGACGCAATATATAAAGTCATAATTATTAAGACAAAATGTTTCACGTTTTTTTAGTTTTTTCAAGTTTTGTCGTTATTTTATCAAAATATATACGGTTCATGCTGTTCTCAAACACAAATCTATAGAGCGAAATTGCGTTGTCGTTGTGATTTTGAAAACTTATCGGATATTTATATAATATAATGATACGTGGGAGGCAAACTTTGGCTGGCAAACAAAAATATGAAAAACTCAGCTTATTAGATGTTCACCGGAATCCATTGAAACATGGAACGTTGCACCGATATATGACAACCAGATTGAAAAGACCATTGTACACTTGGGTGGTGGCATCACGGAAAGCAGATGGTAATCATGTGTTCGAAATTTTCAATGTGACAGTATTCCGAAAGAACGTCGATATAACTTTTATTTCGACTTGTTTGATATGGAGAATTTGAAGGAACCTACAACTCAAGTGCTGATGGTTATCGTTGACAACGATATGAAGAACCCAGAATATTGACGAATCTGTCGATACACGGCCATGCGATATGGACGATATTCAGAATAACGAAATCTGCAAATACGTATGCAGATTGGGAACTCGCGATGTGCTTTTATTGCGGGACTACATTCGTTCGCTAGTAAAACTCCGTCACATGAATGTTTAAAGTCTATTGTGAATTGTTATTATATAAAATATTGGGAATTAAAATGTTGGTTGAAATATACATACACACATATGTTATGCTTCTATATATATATATATATATATATATATATATATATATATTTATTTATTTATTTATTTATTTATACATATATATATACATACATACATATATATACATATGTATACATTCAGCGTCCAGCATGCAAGTAGTTAGCAGGTAGACTGAAATATTATTAACCATATTTCGCAGACTTGTTGCCAATATATTTTATTGAGGTACATCCATGGAAAATAATTCTGCACGCACATATCACCAGTCTCTCTATAGAGACCCACTTTTGATGTAGCTTTGCGTTCCCCGCGCAACAGGCCTGGCTCGACTAAATACTTCACTTCTTGAGTACAGCGAACTGGAATATATTTTTTAATGAATTTCAACATTCTTATCATTGTATTCTTTAATCATAATTCGCAATGCTCAGTGCGCATTTAACTGCTTTGCTCTTCTTAATGAAGTGTTATTTAATATAAGAGGTTACAAGTGATGCAACACGATCTTAGCCTTAAAATCACTCTAATGAAACAACGGATCTATATTTTTATTATGGCTATGGGAAATACCTTTGAAGAACTATCAGTCATTATCACAAACACTATCAAATTAACATTATGGCTCGCAACCCCAAATGGACTTACGGCTTACAAAACTCAAAAATAATCTCTCACAGTGGTCATTGGTTGCATAAACACTTTCAACTTTGGGCTCATCACGAGCCCGTACTTTTCCCAACCAACCTCACCCTAGTCTCACCCCGATTGATGAGCACCCGAAACCATGCGGCCCGCTCGTATTAGAGCGAAGAATCTTACTTGAATTACATATTATAGTGCTCGCTCTCGAAGAGTCTGCGTGAAAGAAAAAGGCCAGCGGCAACGGCTTTCCACTTTGCTGCTTGCCATTCAAATACCCATCGCCGCTGTGGCGACGAGTCTTTTACGGTTCAACAAAAAAAGTCGGGACGGAGACAAGGATACGCCGTCGGCCCAAGTTTGCCCATCGATCGCCTTCAGTTAATATCCACCTTGTCAGCAGGAAAATGGAACAGAGGTCCAGTCAGTCCATAAATCCAATTACTTTTTTTTCCTTTTCTAAAAAATCTCCACACGCACCCTCTCTCTCTATTTAGAAGAAGACTAGCGGGAATTTAACAGTGGAAAGATTCCTCTCCGCCTCTCCTTCCCCCGCCTCCGCACACCCGTGGACGGCGCAAACGAATTTACCATGACTCGCCATTCTCTCCAGCTCCCGCACTCGCCCCAATATCGCTTTCCGCATTGTCTCGTACTCTCCGTAACACGCTCGTGCAAACCAATGGCTGGGCAACGAGGTTCCTTTTTGTTCGTTAGATCATCATCGCTAACAAGGTATAAATATCCCTCTATGTGTCGTATCCGCTACGACAGGCTCGCGGTTGCTCTTGTTATTTTAACGTGTTTTCGTTGAATTTCAGTTTAAATGAATGGTTTTCTTGCACGTAAATTGGTCCCTCAGGAAGAGCTTTATGCTAACGGAAAGGTAAATAGGTGATGGCTATTAGCTGAAAGTGATACTTTTCGTGGATAGTTTACTACCAATGCCCCATCGCAAGTGGAAATATTGGGAAAGGTGTATCAAAATCTGTATGATGAATCTATTTTAAATTTAGTGAATTCTGCCCGCATATAAAAACTATAACTTTGCATGGATGAACAAAGATACAATGGAAGAATCTAATCAAACTACTTTAGACATTAATGAAGCTTGATTTTGGAAAGAGGTTTAGGGGAGTTATTGCAAAATAATACTAAACAGAAATGTTGCTCATTTGTTGATCTATCGTTTCAGTCACATCGAACAATTCTGAACGACCAGATATCCTACGCCATTGTTTATTACCCCAGTGAAAGTCTATCCAATAACCTTAAAATTTCTATCATTAAATGAAATCGGCCAATCGTCATTATCATCATTGTCTTTTCGTCAAGATAATAAATAATATTTCCATTGTCTGCTTCTTGGTATTCCAATTTACAGAAATCAAGTAAGATGCACAACGACCATATTTCTGTATATTTACAATAATGAACGGTAAATGTTGAGATGTGGTGAATATTTTATGATAATGTACGATATGTCGTAATACCGTTCAAACATGAAGACTAAAAAAAATCAAGAAAATTGAAGCTGACGGTTTCGAAACTTGGTCAAATAAAATACTAATTGTTTACTCGATAAATTTAATGCACAACCATTTGCACCAAGTAAGGCACTTTCAGATGTTTTATTTACATGAAGTTAGAACTTTTATTCATTTGATTGTCTATCGCAGGTTGGACATATCTTTTAAGTCGCATCGACCATATCTTTACAACCAGATTTTCTACGCCATTGTTTATTACCCCTATGAAACTCTGTCCGGTAAATTGAAAAGAAAATAGTCCAGTCGTCACGCATCGTTAAAAACTTAATCTACCCAAGTTTAAAATATTAAGGAACGACCAAAAACTATCTATGAGTAATTTTTGTGTCCGTTATTTCACTAAAATGAACGTTCTTTTAATTTAATTTGTTCTAATCAAGAGTATTTCCTGGTAAATGACTATCAAATATCTTTAAGCTTCATTGAAGATTAATGAAGAAGCAGTTAGTGCCAGTGGTAAACATGAATCAATAACAACTTTGATGGCCGATTGATGATCTAGTGATTGAAGTTAAATGAAAGTTTGATTAACTCATACTTAAAAACACACGATGCATCACCAAATCTCAAACGTTTTAATTAAAAATCGGGCACTTAAAGAACGTTGTTTCGCAAAAAGAATTAATCACAGGAATAATTTCAGAGGGATAGGCTTACAGACGGGGAAGGGCATATTTAATCCTTAATTTTATGACTATTTTTTTACATTTTAAGGAAACTAATCAAGAAAATATTATGCAAATCTAGTCAAATAAGCCAGAATACATCAAGTTCTAAACACCGTTGCAGATTTTATTTTTTTCACATTACAACGTTCCATTTGTCCGTATTAAATGAAAGCTTACTCTTGGTAGATCTTTTTTTGATGAATAACGTGATGTGATTGATTGTTTTCAGTCGAACAGTAAACTCAATTCACGTCTTGGATCCTCCAGAGCACCAGCTTCCACAGACATTTGCATTACCATGCTGGGGAACATATCTCGAAGTTGATTACGACCACCTTTCGAAGTCTTGAAAGTCGTCCATGAAAAACCACCGCTTTTGATATTTATATCATATATTTGATCCAAAATATATTTTCGGCTCGATAGGAGGGTTTCCTACGCAGGGGCCGTCGGCGTCGTCGCATAGAATTCGTCTCGAACCGCCTCCCAGGCTCCGGAGCCTCACCACCACGCTCGGCACCTCCGCCCCCGCCAAGGGTCTACTTCGGGATACCTTCGCTCAGAGCCCTCGCGGGCAACAATGAGCTGTCGAGCACACAAGTGGCCGACGGAGATCGTGATAAGGCCCTCCACCGTCCTCAGCAAGTCCGCCCGTCGGTGGTGTCAAGGTACGATTCTCCCCATTCTCGGGGCAACGATCAAACGAAACGGAGAACTTGGGCTAATGAGACCGTTCGAGGCGAGTGAAGTCATGACACACGATATCCCAAACAAAGGACTTTTTTCTTTTCCCAACGTTATTTAATTGCATATTTCCCTTGTCAAGAGAGTTTGCGCAAGATCGGAGCGAAGGCAAAGGCGAATTTAGAACCAAGGTGACCAGAGGAATACATCGAATAGACGGACGAAAAAAGAAATGAAGAGCCATTGAAAAATGAAATTGGTAATATGCCATGGGGGACCGCGCGTACGGTTGAAATAGCTGTCAAGGGCAGACCGTTTCCATAATATACACATATTGGTTGGGATGGAATTGAAATGAAAGACCCGTTATGGGGAGAAAATGAGTGACAGACCAATCTAAGGATGGAGTAGAGCGCACGGCAATTGGACTAAAGGTTTTTGCAGGAATATCCTTGGAGGGAGGGGTAGATAGCTCCACTTTTTCAAAGAAAATGCGGGAGATCCCATGACATTAACTTTTGCCGAGGTCATCCTGTAATGCAAATGCAATGCGGCAATTTCAAAAAAGAAAATTTTCGGACTGTGACAAGATGCTTTACTGGCTAAGGTATTCGACCGAACATCGTGGGTTCTGGGTTCGAATCCCGGCGAAAACAAACGAGTTTTCCATTATTTTGTTGAAATGTAAGAAGAGAGAGACTTCAAACTATATAATTGTTACATCTCAATATGCAAACACTGATGGGAAGGGCTTTTATCCCTTTGCTGTGGTTTATATCAATGGGGCTAAATTCGAAAACATAATTCACGGTATGGTATAAATTTATTCACTAATTGACTAAAATTCAAAATCGTAGCATACATGTATATATATATATATATATATATATATATATATATATATATATATATATATATATATATATATATATATATATGTATGTATGTATATATATATATATGTATATATATATACAATTATATACATATATATACACACATGTATAGTCTGTATACTTATGTGTGTATATATAAATATATACATACATAGAAGTCTCTCTGGGCACCCACAGCTCCACCCAAACGGTGTGATTTTTCAGGTACCAGATCTTCCTGGGAAAAGCACTGGCTCCGCAACCCTGGTGTGTGAATTCACACGCCATCGCTTCTTCAGCTATATCACCCATTCCATTCCCATTTATTCACGAACCCAAATACAAAAACAAGAGATTGATATGTGATTAGCTTAAGTTGCGTTAGAAATGGAAAATCAATGGAAGAATCACTCGGATGAAAGGGACCTGTTTCATCGGCAATTAGGGTAACTAATGGTCATGGCACTCTTATATCCCCTGTTAGGAATAGGACATAAGCAGAGGAATAGGTGCATTCGCACTTCGTGCGTAATGTAACCTTAGGGTCCTACAAAAAATAAAATCAGTAGTCATTCGCACAATTGGAAATTTTACTGATAAAAACCAAGTGCTCTACTTGATTCTTTCTATTTGTTACTCTAATTGTGTAAGTGTTATAAATTTATCCTAATGTAATTCATAAAATATGCCTAATTTACACAGAAATATTAGATTTTTTACCGACAAACTTCCAATTTATTGAGAAAGCTCTGCAGCTTTTAATTTCAATTTGGCATAAACATTGAAATAATATTAAATTCCTAAGAGTTAACCGCCAACCAGTTATGGCCAGCCGAAGGCCATGCGCCCTTTATTCCAACTTTTTTAAATTAACTATCTGATGGCTTCATCAGAAAACACTCTCTAGGAATGAAAATAAACAAGGAAAAAACGTTCAGTCTGTCTGTTTGGTGAATTTTAATGCAATGCAAATGTGCCCCGTCCTCGTCAGTGGCTATAATGTACGTGACTTATTCCCAAGTGATTTCTCTCCTCGCACAACAACCTGTGGCTCAGAAAGACTCATCATTAGAGGAATGTTTTTTATCCTTAAGTCTAAATTTTTTTAGGTATGGCACTAAATACTTCTTGCCTTTACAATTCATAAATATTTCAACGGATCATTGGTCATTTTTTGACGGAAAATTTCTACTTTCACTTTAAGTTATTGCCTTACATTCAGGACGTCTTAATAGTTTTTATTAATAGCTATATAGTTTAAGTAATAGGAATAATAATAATAGCTTAATAGTATTAGGATAACATACTTGATCTTTCCTGTTTTTTTAATGATTCGGCATTTAAAAACTGGTTGTTTTTTTTTCTCTTGGCCACTACGTCTGCCTTCGGAATCCTGGCTTGTCATCAGGTGTCCCAAGGAGCTAAGAGCCAGAAAATAACACCCTTGCCCATTATGGAACACCTCCTGCATTCGGGTTGGGAAGGGAATGAGCCTGAAATAGCTGACTAACCTCTGCAGCGATAATATCACCGTTTTCATGGGCTTCAAATGCCCCATTCTCTTTCACACAACGATCGGGATTTAATAGCTCCCAGTGTGCTCACTCCCAAGGCATAATCACACCTTGACTAATTCAACGGAAGGTGCAAAATGAAAACATAGCGACCCTACAGGAAGGGAGCCCGCGAAGTTTGGGTCACGGAACATTTTTATGGTAGCTGAGGAGGCGATAAGACATTAGAACACTCCGCCCAACGCTGAACGTCCTTCCACCCCCTCTCCACCTCCCCCTCACCCGGCGAACGCAGAACGCCTTGGACGAACTTCGACTCGCCCGGTGCAGCAAATCCCCAAAAATCACGCTCCCTAGTCCACAGACTATCCCTTTTCAAAGAAACCCCCCCCCGCCCCAATCCGCCCTTTCCCGCGCGCAATCGGCAACTTCGTAGGCACCGCTCCCCCCCCCCCCGGGAGCTTCCCCGAGGCAGTTACACCAAGGCTCAAGAGTCCGCTCTTCACCGACTAACCGACATTTCGCAAGCAACAATTCACAACCGGATGCGCTCATAACCATGGCATTTCATAATGAGCCTTTGCATCATCTGCATGTGCATCTCCGCACACTTAAATAATGAACTCTACTAGAGTAGCGGAAGCAAGTTGGAGAGTTGAAACCGTGCATTGATGGGCTTTACTTTATTGCTATCATTAGAGCAGGCAACCGAGCTCAGCCATACATATCAATACAAGTGGGTGGGTAATGCTTATTAGTTTTGTGTGTTTTTAGATAGGAGAGTGTACGTTGGCGACTGTATCCATGTATGTCTTCTCCCATCTGTAGGGCCTAGAACGTCTTTAAAAAGGCCTTCCACACATAACCCATCTGAGACCCGATGGAAAATGCACCATTACTGTAGCTTAAACTTGGCCTTTTGGCATGGAACATATCGCTCCAGCCGTGCGTACGCAGTCAAAATAGTATGTGCATCGGCATCCTCACCATTACAGAGCGGAAGATACGAATGAAAGTGTAAAAGTTGATGAGAATCCGAGCCACATTGCCTCAACAGAAACTTGTTCATGAAATTGCAACCTAATGCATAGAATCAATCATCGGATGTTAATCGAACCTCTGAGGGTCCTATTGGAAATAAATGTGTTAGTTACATTTAAAACTAAATATCAAGTACCCCCATCTAAACCTATCTTCTTCCTTACGTAATATTCATACTTAAATTCCAGTTTTATCCTCATTCACACCTGGTCCACAAAAGAGCTATTACACTATAAATCTTCCCTTTTTGTAATGCTAATATTCATTTTAATCATAAAAATATTTTTAAATGATTGATGGAGACGGTCATATATATTTTGGATACTGAATAAATCTCCGCGAAAACTTTTATTCGCCGATTTAATAAATGCTCACCCGTATTATCGCTTAAGCATTCTTGAAATCAGGATCCACTAATACTGTTTAAATCCAAACCTCTGAATCAGAATTAAATAAAAGGAGAATATTTAATAATTAAATAAAAGGAGAATATATGCCCTTTCAAATTTAATTCACATTTTGTCTATGCTTCTTAATTCTTGTAAATCAAGTTTACAATTAATATTCCACCAAAACCATGAGCAATAATCTAAGGTTATTAAATCTAAGGTTATTATTCTTGATCCTTTATTGATATTCATCTTAAGGAAAGGTTTCACCCATGACACCCTAACGATTATATGCTTTTCATATTATTAAGAAAAATTAATTTAAAATATTTTGAATCCCACTGTAAGTCTACAATAAATTTGAGCAATAATTTTGTATGATTCACATTTGTAATAAATTCAATGCCTCGAAAATAATGGAAATTAAAATTGAAAATAATATCATTTTTGATGATTTTGCTATTATAGGTACTTAATGTTTCATACACAAGTCCCACTTGGTAATTTATGAGATTTGATAAGTCAATTTTTGCCATTCGCGCTCAGACAATTGGTTTCCACGACCATTGGATGCTAACGATTTTATTATACCACACTTTTATCATAGGAAAGCATTGCAAACATGAGTGTTTGCAATCCTTCACGGTTTCAGTTTCAGGTAACATTAATAAATTATCAGTCATGCATAAGCAAAAAAGTGATCAGAAATTATAATATAAAATTGTTAATTAAACATGCTCACTCTTCATCGGACATTCAATAGTTTCTCCGATATGAAATATTGCTATTTTTTTTAAACTTAGTGAACTCCTTGGCATAAATATATGTGATATCTGTTAGCTGCAGAAAAATAAAATTATATGAATTTGCAGTTGTTTTTGTCTTACACTCTAAACAGATTGTTTTGCATGGCAAAAATCCCTTATTGCGGTGCATGGTAGGGTTTGTTTACGGTTTTTATTTATAACATCTTAAGCTTTTATGTATGACCAGCATCTATAAGACGCTGAATGATATACTTTGGCATAATTGTCCTCATTTGTAATAATTTCTTGAAAAGCATGCCATGAAAAATATAAATGGTGAAAATATTATGCATTTTTTAACAGGAAACTCAAGATTACAATTTCCAATGATCGTAAAATTGTATCCACCCAAGAAAGTTAGCTGCAGACAAGTTGATAGCACTTTTTTTGTATACTTCTGGTTAATGTACTCTGCCTCTAATGTGTCGTATGATCCCAGTAATGTTCTATTTTGAACCATCAAAGAACTTAAACTGAATTAGCAAGATTTTTTTAAATTTCGTCCCCGCAAATTTCTAAATGCAATGGTCTTAACCTGACTAACACAAAACTGAGATGGAAGAGGAAACCTTTGCCGAAGTAATCGCCTTTCAAGTTATCTGGGAATCTTCTTGATTATGCGAGTGCATTTATAAGGAAACAAAAATGAATCTTGGAAATTGATTGAAATTGTTTGTTGGGAGCATGAGTAATGGGTTACATACATGAGTTGCATTTGGAACCTCATTCAACTCAGGCTGCAATAATCTGAGAAAGCACATTTTATTTTACAAATTCATCCTGATAAAATCCATCTCAAGGTTTGCTGCAAATTACATTACCCTAAATATTTGCCAATTCTAAAAATGGCATTGGATATCCAGTGGATCAGCGAGCATTTCAATCGAAAATTTTGAGTGGATTTTTGGAAGAGTGGAATTTTAATCAGCATGTACAGACTTTATTAGTAGTGTATTAATGCCATTTAAATTTTTCAAAAACTAAAAGGTTTATAATTAGCATAGGCATGAGTATCCTGAGTTGCATGTCTATGAGGAATTTGTAGACTTAAAACTTTTCCCTTTATATACAGCATGAGAATGGATTTTCTCGTCGCTTCCATTGATTTTTATGTATAACACAACATTCTAGTGATATAATCGAATAAAATGTGATTATAGCAAAGGTGGAAAGAGATATATGACATAATATAAATACAAATGTCCTCAGATTAAAAAAAAATTGTACTTCTAGTGACCGTCAAGTTTATCCTGGTATTTAGTCAATTTCCTCGATCGAGTTCATAATTGAGGAGGCAAGGATAAATTATATTAATTTTAATCAATTTATTTCTTTTATCTACTTTGAATTATGATGAAGGGACTATCGCGAAGTACTAAGGTGCTATTAAAATTACTAGGCAACGATCCAATGTGTTTACCTCAATTACTGTCCGTTCATTTCAATCAAGGTCTTCCACGGTCTATTGGAAATAGGTTAATTAGGGAAAATCATAGGATAATCCTCCTTTGATTGGACATTTGCGGTGCCTAGGAAACCTGGGCGCGCCTCATTTCAATCACGCGATCAATCATTTACCATGGACCATCCGAGCATCAACGTTAACGCAAATTACATTAAATTAAAACTTAACTCTTCCCCAAATTTTAGGTGCAATTTCTTCGTCATGATGCGGATATTTTTGACACGTTTGTCTATCTATCTAAATTTGTCACGATTGTAGAAGAATATTCGAAATCATACTCAATACAGTAAACCTAGAATTTATTAGTTTTTAAGCATTTAATATGTGAGATTTAGTGAGACGAACTTCTGACGTGTTTTGTGATTTTAAGACGACACAAATGGTTGACATTTTACTTCGTTGTCAAATTAGTCTACGACGTTCTTACGAGAAAAGTTGAAGATCCTAGAAAACAAAGAAAAATGATTTTCTAGGGAATTGTCACTCGTTAAATTTAAATTAATCTCTCCGCTGTTAGTATTCAATGTTGATTTTTTTAAAGAGCCAAATCAAATCAAAAAAGATTTTGGGAATTAATTTTGTTGCAAAGTGATATATTAAGTAGCCTTTTTCTCAATCAATTAATATGTGGAACCTTGGGACAATTAGGAAGTGACAGTAAATCCCTATGTATAATCCATATCAGCTATATGACACGTTCACCCAAACCTATGTTTAGTTTTTTTTTGAAGCTGTATTTGATTTTTGTGGGCTAGCAATTTGCTCATATTTTACAGAAGACATAATAAAATACACGGGTTAAAAAATAGTACATTTTTTGGAGGAAGGCAGGGAGTTTTTAAATACGAAAATATGGACCCTAAATTAAATTATGCAAAATTATAAAACTTATAGAACAAATTTTATCATTGATATTTACAAACCTACAGGCCATGTTCACCATTTACTAAGGTCACAAGGGACTATAGCTTACTTTGAAACATTAATACGTTCCTAAAGGAATATACTCCACCATAAAGGTAAAACAAAATATCGAATTGAATCATACATCGCATCTCATTAGCACTCACTCCGACAAATTTAACTCAGTTTGCATGCATATCACGCTCGTCCAATAAACCGATGATGACGAGTTCGATCACGGGTATGAATAGATGATGATATTAGCCTCGGGCATGAACGTTAAGGTCACATGCTAGAGATTTTTCTTTTAATAAACCTACGGTGCAGTATGATCACAGCTGTTTGAGCAATTAAAAACCCAATTAAAATGGCTCAGACGGGTATGGTAAAATGGCTCTATCCTGGTATGATCTCGGTCGGCGGGACTCGGTTGTCGCTTCTGTTGGCGTTTCCGTGCTCTACGTTCCCTTCGAAAATGCTGAGACCATCATTTTTGCTCCTAAATTGCACTGTAATATGAGACTGGCTGGAGATGAAGCATTTATACAGCAAATAGAAAGCTGCGGCCGCCGTAATTATCGGTGCTACGGATACACCTTCGGGTGCGTGGCCTTCTACAGCCCCTGCCGTATTTTCATCGATCCAGATCAACTCGCTCCACAAGAGACGGGAGCTCATGTTGAAGGCAATTATGGAGAATATCCGTTCCGATTTCAATTTCGTCGAAAATAAACTATAAGGACCCATAATAATTTTAATTTTATTTATAGGAAGGACTGAAAAGCAGTTATTTTGCATAAGATAGGTATCGTTTTAACATTTCCCTGAAGGTAGCGATTCACGCCAGGTAAAGAGAGTAGAAAAAACCCTGGTACGAGAAAAAGTTTTTTCGTTTTTTAAGACAAATATTATAGGATTTTGTAAATAGAATTTAGTTACAATAGACGATTATTGCAATATGTTTGTTACAATTACACGAACAAGCTACTACGAGGCACACGAAATGTAACTTCTGACTTCAGGAATTTCATTGCAGTGAAATATTAAGAGTACCGATGAGGGTTAAGCTAAATTGATAAAATAAATGTGTCGTACTCTGTAGATTATAGATATAAATTTTGATCTTTCCCTTGCACAGTTAGAAGATAGAAAATATCAAGATTTAACGGTGAAAAATCTGTTTTCTAATTTTAAACGTGTTCTATGGGAATAACTTTTCCAAGTCTACTTTGCCTTCGAGTTCAAATCACAATTGCTGCTCTACTAAATAGTGGAACTCTTTTTACGGTTTTTATTCGATTTTGCAATCAAATAAAGTTCTACTTTCACACGCTCTTGTGTCTGCTCTTACTGCGGATGATTTTCATAGGAAAAAGGTAGCAGGCAGTGTACAAGGGCGATAGCCAACGCATCTCATTGGTGATCCATTCCCTAGTTTCATTATTAGTTTAAAAGCTTTCCTAACATGACATTACGAGCAGATGTACGAATTAAGGGCATATCAAATAGTTGGCATTACGATACGTCATTTGAAAGAACGAGATAAGTGAGGTGTGATATGATTTTTTATTTAATTAGAGCCTCTTGTGAATTGGAAATTTATCATCCCCACGCATTCGTCATGCAATCATTGAAATTAATACCAAACGAAAAAAAAGAATGCAATGCATTGAAAGAGCCTAAAAAATTCCAAAAATCGAACATTTAATAAATTTTTAAAGAAAGAAATCTTGTTAGCCCAGAAATTATCAAGGTGATATGATGAAATTTTATTTTATGATCAATTATCGAGTAAAGAAAAAAAATAACATTTAATTTTGGATTAATTATCATTATCTGGCGTTTATGTTACATGGGAGGTAGAAAAGGATCCCCATGGGTAATAATCTCACCAAAATAGTAAAACTGTCCTTTAAAAAAACATGTGCTTGGAGAAAATATGAACTTAAAACGCAGAAAAAAATCAAATATATGTAAAGTTTTACAGCAATATGTAAATAATATTGCGACGATATATATTTTAGAAGGTTCCCCATAGGGGAGAAAAACAACAGAAAACAGTATAACTTATAATACTGCTCAAGTATATGTTCTTAGTCGAAGATTACTGAAACGCAACCATGCATGGAACCTGTTCATTGGTAAGCTCTTCTCTCAACAGGCTTTTCGAGTAGCGTTTTATGAATATGAAACTACTTTTTCAAGAGTTCCACCGTGGTATGAGACTCTTCGAAAACTTCGCTGGAATATTATTATTCCCTCATCCATCTTAACTGAATGGCAAATATTTGGCCTACCTTTATGTTAGACCAGGTTTTAGCTTCTCCTTGAACTTCAAAGATATATTTTAGCAGTTTTTTAATGCCAATGAAGTAATTTGTTAAGCTATCAGTTGAAGCGCATTCTCTCCGCAAAACTCAATATGGGATTCTGATGACGATATTATACCCGAATACAACTAGGAGGAAATACCTTTAATGCAATGGAGGAAAATATCCATTAATCCCCATTTAATTCTACCAACGACCATGTGTACTAAGGACAAAATAGTGTCCCCTTTTGCTACCATCGGACAAAGAAGCCGGATACCTAAGTAGCCAAATATGCATGAGCAGTAACAAGGGTGGGGTGAAAGCCGAAATGAGCCCCAATGGGGTCCAACCGCAGTTTCCAAAAGTTTGCTTTATGGGCTGCGGTGAGCGAGAACCCGGGGAGAAGCCATAATGCAACAGAAACGATACCTAACCCACTCGATGAGTCAAGTCAAATTACCAACGACATAAGATGCGGTCGTGTCGGATCAAAGGAACCAGTCATTCACGCCTTCAGTGCCCATCCATGAGTGTTGACAAAGCCTTAGAACGAGCAATAATTTCGGAAACGCGAAAGAGAATGTGAATATCGGCAAAGAAAGACGGGAGAAGTCTTTGATGATGGAGAAACGAGAAAGAATCGACTGAAGGAAGCAAAGAGAGTCATCTCCCCGTGAGAATTCCGTGAAATAAGTAATAAAACCCCGTCGGAACTCGGCTGGATCTGCCCTTGCCATGGCGGCGTCCTATCGTTTCCATGGATCGATGGACGCAGAATAATTACTCGAGCAACCCTTAATAGAAAAGATGGCTATGGGAGGGTGAGTCGCCAACGGAGGAGGTCTCTCTCCCCCACCGCCACTGACTTACTCCAACCCTTCCCCTCCTATTTCTATCCCACATCCCACCCCACCCCTACCTCTCTCCACATCCTACTTCGGCCGACATCATTCGAAGCCTTGCGTCGACGACGGCAGCGAGTGTGTAGCACGACGGCCGGGGTACCCCGGAGATTCTCACCCCTCCCTCCACCTCAGCCTCAATCTCCAACCTCCTCTAGCACCCATCCTCGGATGCCCACCCATCCACCGGGGGTGACCACGGGGCGGCACGTAAGGGGCGGGAGACGCTCGCCGTAGTAATGGTGTGATTTCGGCGGAGCATTGCGTCGGCAGTGTCGTGCAACGGACGAGAGCCAGCCACGTGCTCGAGCAAGGGGGAGAGTCGCGGCGCTCCTTCGTATGCTATGACCATCATTCCTGCCATCTATTGCCATTATGTGAGGGTAATGGGCGACGGGGTAACTAGCTGCCGAGGAGAAGAAGCTCGTGAGGTGGGGGGAGGTCTGCAGACGATAGTCAAGTTCAATTGCTAGGTCCCCACGGCTGTGCGGATTGTTAAGTTCGTGTATCTTGAACTCCGCCTCCCAGATCCGCAAGCTACACGGTGAAGTGACCAGCGTAATTGCTCGTGCGGAGATATTCGCTCTCGTATAAAAAGCTGTCATTTTATACCAAAATTTCATATGGAGAGACCAGGCGGGACGATCCCCTAGTCCACGACTTTTGCTAGATATGACATCTGTCACCAGGTTTCTAGTCAATGTGCCTCAGACGCGCTAACTAACCGTTGAAATACCAATTCATTGGGATAAATTGGGTTTCATTTTCTGTGATTCCTGTATTCCTGTTTCATAACTTCGTATTAAAAAATGGCGAGTCACATAATCATATTAATCATTCGTGAGGTGATAAGATCTTCTTTATTTTAAGATTTCCATAGAAGTTCCTCTTTTCGTGCTACCATCCGTCCGGAATACTTTATATTTTCATTTCATACTCAAGGCTTCGTTGAATCTTGTTTGATAGTGTTAAATGGAAGGTCCAGGTTCCAAATCCCCTGTGATGTAATCCTTGGGATAATATTTTTCGGCACTTGCTGTATGCTCATAACTCCACCGCAACTTTTCTCTTATCAAAATTTGCTTTTTAAAAAGAATGCTTATGTGTATCATCACGAAAAGTCATTATTATATATCATTTGGAAAAATAGAAATACGGCCAGAATCGATAGTCACAGCGTTTTTCGCGATTGAGGAGCGGAGGAGAATTCTAACGATAAATTATGTCATTATTTGAAAATGTTTTTGCATTTTTTAGTTAATTCAAAATAATTTAATTTATTAGTGGATTCCTCAGACCAGACAAATCATGTGTATAGGTATTAATTTACGAATGAATGTTACTGTTAGTTTTGATATAAATTTCAGCATATATTTATTTTCCTGTGGTTGGATAGTAATCTAACGGCAATTCATATTTATTCTATTATAAGCCAAAACTGAGCTGCAAGCCGTGGCAGCTAATATAGGCATGTGCTAAATTTTCTGCAATTTGGAGAATCTACGTCATCCTTGATGCCTTTCCATTAGTTTCATCATTTCCATGCAAAAACCAAAACAGGAAATTTGCTGAGCCCAAAATTCATGTGAGTCATGCATAAAGAGCTTACTCCGCTGTAAATCCCACTCACTCAATCACACACGTGTAGCTATTTCACTTCCGCCCGAATTAATTCCCCCCGTTAAAGCCGAAACCAATTTCATTTACCCTTACATACCTTACCGTATTACACACGTTGCGAAAATGTTTTTAGCAATTTAGGGGGCCAAAATTGCATGCATTGCAAGAATTCAATATGGAATACGTTTGAGGAAGAAAAATATGGTAAACTATTAAATCTCATATGATAAATTACGCTATATTTTAATCTATAAATGTTTATTGGTGGAAATGGAGTTGAAACTTAAGTTTTAATCGTGCGAGATACTTTTAAAATTCAAATTGATAAACCCTGCTAACCATGTAAATAAATTATAGCTGTCCCTTGAATAGTAAATAGAGGAACGCAAGTACTTGGACAATTAGATTTTTAATATTTAAAAATCTAATTGAAAAAAGAAACTGAATTAAAACAGTGCATTTCTTGATGAAATGGATGTGGCCTTTGTGTTCAACAATATTTGATCCACTTTTTTGCAATTTTTAGGACAAAAAAATTACTATCCTAGGAAAGATATGATTCGTATTTTTAAGGCATGATGTATTTCAAGCAATGATGGAACAAAATAGTTCTTGAGATATAAGAAGTACGGTATAGGCAGCCATTGGGAGAGCAGAATTCATGTCTGGGAGATGAGGGACGGAGATAAATTGGGTTAAGAGTTAATACCATAAGACTTCTTCAAAATGACGACAGGTCGGGATGGTTGTCGTCTCACTCCGCTCCAAGTGAATTGACTAACCCACTGGAAATACGGATCCAGTAGCGGTAATTGTAGACTTTTCCAATGGCCTCTTCCACCCAGCAATATCAGTGATGAAAGGGTCCACCTCTCCACTTACATTTCCCAAATTGAAGCGCATGAGTATTTTTTTAGTGTTTCTAGTTGTTTCTAAAGGCTTAACATAGCCTTGTTTCGCTTCAATAAAAGTTCCAAAATAAAAATGCGACGACTAGCAACGCTATACGTAGAAAGGTTTTCCAATGTCAACCAACGCAAAAGACTTAAGTATGAGATGTCTATTTTTTTAAATGAAAAGACTGAAACTCTCTGAGAGTATCGTATCTCGGAAAGTTGAGCATAAGCCACAAAAACTACTCCAGCAATGACAGTAGAGGAAATGAGGACTGACGTTTGATCTCTGACCCGGACCCCACAGCTCACGGCGTCACTCAGAATTAGAAATCATAGTAATTACGGTGTCATCAGTTCTGGAAAAATAGAGGCAATCATTCAAAGGCCTAGATTAGTTTGATTACATGGGTGAGAATAGTTATCAAAATATGATTAAATCTCCACCATTATTTAAAGCCTAATGATAGTAAAATTCTTTTAAATTCTTATAAAAATTGGTTAATATTTTGCAATTAATTTTAACTCTTAAGCAAGCAGTCTTATTACTTAAGTCTCTGTGACACTATAAATAGTAGTATTATATTGTTAAGCCTCAGAAATTAGTTCCATTCCAAAGAAAAATGAATGAAGAAAAATAGCAAGATTGAACTCACGGCCTGAAGTTTTTCATATAATGCTGGATTAAATATTGTAACATTGCAGGTATTTTATTGCTTTTTGTACATTGGATGGGCTATAGATTCGAAATTTTACATTTTATGTGGCTTCGTATTGTATTGATTTCAAGTATCTTAGTCGGCTTGGCACCCTTCTGATTGAGCCGTGCCCCAGATCTCAACTCCAAAATTTCATCTCCTGCCTTCTCTTTTTCCTCGCCTTCACTTTATCCTTGCCTCGCCTCTCATCTCACCATACGAGATGATGATGACCACCTCTCCTTTCGCGAAGATTAAAACCGTGCCGACTGAACTGTAATGTTTCGGATCAGAGTTTTAAACGGTAACGTACCGAGAAATGCCGGGAGATAGTTTCGCTTCCTGCCCAGATCTTCCATTGCTCAGCCTTGTACGGCGCCACCCCGCGCTCATCTCGCCATTTCCCGACATTCTATTTAGCAGTCAATTTCCTCGCCCGTTTTCTCACCTTGCCTTGTAGAATGAACGCGGTCATTTGGAAATGGACGGCAGCGACTATGAGACATGTTACCTAGGAAATAAATGCTAAGCGGAGGGTCGGGAGAGGATTCAAATAAGAAAGAGACACGCAAAATAGTTTGAAAAATATTCAATTTTCCTTTTTCCTTCTTATCTCGTAATCCTCTGTTATGGGTCTTCGTCTTATGTAAAGTCGTCTCAATCATGATTCTGAAATATTCAGAATGCCGCCGCCACCGACGCCCGTCATTCCCTGTTCAGCCTTTATTAATTCAATCATCCGCAGTGATAGTTAAGCCCTAGTGACGGAGTGACAGACTCGTCACACTTGGATGTAGCAGCAGTCAGAAAATGGGACAATGGTGTCCGAAAGGTGTAGAGCATTGACAATAAATCGGTTTGGGATCGATGTTTTCAAGGGAGACTGGGAAACCTGTATTTTCAAGTTTCTTCTGAAATGTTCCTTTTTCGGATCACTTCGCGTCAAAAAATCAATACATGAAATACTAATAATTTCATTGTTAACGTGGAATGCTTAACGAACGGTCACATCTTGTTTTTTTTATTTCTATCCTAAAAGGGACCGATTACCTTAATCTGTCGTAACATGGCATTTCCGTTACTTGTGCCAAATTTAATCACTCGACCAACCATCCAAAGTTGCCGTTTTGTTTTTCAAATACAACTATATAGTATTTGTGTGTGCGTGTGAGTATGGTTGAATATTATTAGATTTTCAAATTTTAAAAAATATAGAAACATTTTGAAATAAATATAGCAAAATATCAATACATGAGTATGAATAGTTTCAACTGTGCATGTGAAAATCTCTGTTAATTCACGGAAAATGTCCGAATATTATACACAAAACAATATACACAAGTTAGCACTCAAAGGTCCCGGTTCCGAAAGCGAAAGGTAGCCGAATCAACATATGGTGGCCTCATAACTGCCAACATATGAAAGACCTCAATGAATTCACGAATGAAGAGCTAGCTGTATCTTAAATGGAAAGATTTAAAATTGAATGAAAGGGGTCTTTGATAGTTGTGAACGGTGCAGAAGATATATTATCTCTTCCGCTCTCACTTGAGGATATCGTCATAACTGATGAATTAAAACCTTGAGCTATTGGTTAATCTCCAATTTTACCATTTTTACCTAAACTATGCGCACTTTGATTATGGCGCAACAATCTTAGCCCCACGGAAGGGTCAACACACGAGTGGCTGCGCTTTCGTCAGCTGCTGAATGACTCTGGCTTATTATTCAAACGCATAAGGAGAATAACTTGCATTTTAACTGAATTTGACAAGGTTTTAGCATGAAGAGAGAATGCTAAATTGTAAGGTATAAAATTAATAGTTAAATTTCGATTGACTCAACTATTAGCAAGTAATTTAGCATCAACAAATCCAGATGATACTAAAGCATCAAAATTGAATAGTTTTATCAAAGAATGCATTATAATAATTTTCTGAATGAATAAAATATTGAATTTTTAGGGTCCAATAATTATTGCCAGTTCAAGCCAGATTTTATGATTAACTAATGAGGCAGTGACTTGCGGCATGAAATTATTCTTCGTTCCAATTATTCTGTTATGAAAATAATGAATATATCCAAATTGTCATGATATTTTGGTATGTTTACCAAAACAAGTACCTGACTCAGGTACTCAATTCAATCCTTGCATCACCGAGCACATACCTTACTCTTTTGCTTTTTAATGCCTTTACACCTTTCCGTAATCGCTCTGTACCATATAATCTCAAAAAAACAATGTCAGTAATTTACGACTACTTCCAAAGTTGAATTTACATCGCACCAGTGCAATCCTTTACCATCGAGGGACCAATTCAAGTTCATCAAAAAACATAGATGTGACCTACGAATCATCAACGATGGTCTATTTCATCATTCATTTCAATTTTTATTTGAATATTTCAGCAATAAATTATATTCAATCCATGATGATTTATAATTTGTAATAGAACCTGCTCATAACCGCATAATTTTGTGCTGGAGAGGTTATTTTTACAGAACAAGAAACATGAGGTTTAGTCCTTAGCTGAGAATTCAATTATTCCAGGGTCTACTTTGTGATAATTCATTAACATTAAATATATAAACTGCAGTTTATCACGCTAAACTATATCCATTATCACCGGTTTCGACGCTTACACTACATCGATGGGTATGTTGCCATCATCATACCTGATCACATCAGGCATGCGTCGAAACCGGTAGTAGGGGAATCCCAAGTTAACTTATTCTGCGATCTTTGATTATAATTCCGGTATTTTAAGTTCGCTTCTTTGAGTCCTTCGAAACTATTAACAATAAATAAAGCAGTTTGACTAGGCATGCAATAATGCTGATAGTAGTGCACACTAGTTAACACTATCCCTTCACAATATTCACTTTAAAGAAAATGTATAGTTTTAATTATATATAGCATTATTTTCTACCAGTAGGTCGATTAAAAAAAATGTAGACACATTGATGACACGGACAATTTTCCTCAATATGAACATATGACACAATCTATTTTTACCGGCATAGAATAAAATAGAGTTTTGATAACTACCTCTGATGGCCTATCACGCATAAGAAATATTTCCTCAAATGAGGATATAGAGCATGAAAAATTATTGTATCATACGCTTGAATGTATCACTTCCACAGTCTCAATATTATAATTATAAAGATTTACAATTATAATCCAAACAAATAACTGTTTCATCGACACTCTGACGGTATAACCATGATCTACAGATTTTGAGCAAATTTATGCTTGCGTCTCTAAGATTATGATGTCTGAATCTGCCCCTTATTTTGAAATTATTTTTATGAAACATTAATTGATCACAAGCCTAGCAAAAGTCTTTTTTGATTTCCGTGATTTTTAGATATTGTGGGTGAAAAGCAACATCTACTATTTTGGAATCGTATAGCGTGTGGGTGTCTGAGAAGAAACTGCGATTATCTAGGAATTTTATTATTTTACAATAGGTTGTTTCAACAAGGTAGAACATCATTACGATGAGGAGAAAAGACAGTACTTTTCCTCATTCGTCAAGTCTCCCTTGGAGTATGCGGCTAGCATTTCCGACCTTATGAGACAGCCTGGATAAAAATAATTGGACATTGTACACCATAGGACAATTATTATGGCTAAAACTATTAACATAACGCATTCATATCAAGTATAGCATCTTTTTCGTCGACGTCTTCCTGCACAAAACAAATTACCACAAAGACCCATCTTTCTGGTATAGTTGACGAGCTAGAAGAATTGCGTGATATTGATTTGCATACACCTTGCTAAAAAAAAGCAAACTAATAGCATAGTGGAAAGGAATTACTTACATTACTTCAATTGCTAGGCGTTGCATCGCTAGTGAAATGCAATTTTAGATAGCTTCACATGGATTTGAGCTGGAACTTTTCAAACATAATGATTACGGCACTTTCCATGGGAACAGCTCTTGTCGGTCGTATTCCTATTGGTACTTTCAGGGAGAATAATGGCATCCCCATTTTAATGGTTTATTTAATGGCTTATTAATGGTGTACTTAATGATCATTTTAATCTTGCGTGTTCTTCACATCCTTTACCGGCTTATCATGGTGAAATATCCAATTATTTTAATATTGTGCATGCGCTTCGCTTTTATTTAATCTGTGTAAAACCTCAGCAGGTCAAAATTACACAAATCCGATATCTGGAGTTGCGGTTGAACAAAGTGAAATATTCGATTTGTTTGCGAAAAATTATAGATAGATAGATAGATAGAGGTATGTAGTATTCAAACTAAAATTTAAATAAATATTGTATTCATGAAACTTAATACTCGGAAGTGCATTCGTATCATCCATGATGAAATGCATTGTCAGAAAAATAGTGATGAGAAAATGAAGAAAATGTTTGGTGTTGGATAGAGAGCATAATGAACGTTGTGAGCCTCCGCCTATCTGTGAAAACGGTTATCGGAACATTGTCAAAATACAATAGAGAAAAGTTTCCTGATTTTAAAAAATCTCTTGGCTGCCATGTTTAGTTGCTGCTATCGCGAAGACATCGATCAAATATTTTCACGTGGGACACCAATTAAATTATCCTGTGCGAGCAAAACACTGGCAGGTTGGACAAAATGTGGAAAATAGATAATCGAGCCGTAAGATGAAATGATTCGTTTTCCCTTCATAAAATTCACGATTGCAAAAATTCAAGGAAGCACATGAGTTTGAAGTCGTATTCAACAAACTTCTTCTTTTCCTCAGGTTTGACTATAATTCCACGCTTATCACTAATTCTTACGGTATCTTTCGTGACACTTCGTAGGATTTTGTCAAATGTGAACGTCTTCCTGCATCTTGGACTATTGTACTCGTAAGTAATTGTGATGGACTACAGGAATGCGTCAGAACATAGGATGAAAGATGAACATAGAAAAAAATGTCTTTCAATAAAGCAATATTCGCAAAAATCCAGCCTGACTCGTTTTAAAATTAGAATTCGGAATCCTTGTTCTAGGTATTCTCATAGCGTTAAATTGAAAATCGCTTAACACACTTTAGCCTACCCCCACTCCCACCTTTCCCAGAAATATAGGCCTTCTCTTTTGTTACTCTTGATCTTATCAAAGCTCCAAATGCAGTATGATACTTGGAATGGGAAATGTTTCGATGCACGGAGCGTGTCACAGAAATAAGAGTATATGGATGAAAGCAAGGAATCGGAAAAATCAAAGAACAGGGTAGTGAAATACAAAGTCAAAATGGAGAGCTTCTCAGCGGATATCAGTCTTAAGCCTGTGACTTTTAAATCTCCATCATATCCTAATCTTTTACATTAATCTGGCACTTTCCAGAATATCCTTTAAATCCACAAAATTGCGTAATATTTCCCAGAGTCTCTCATGAAACCTTCCTGTGAAGAGTTGATTTCTTATAAGAAAATCTTTTGTAAAATGAAATGGTTAAACCATATCCGTATTTCTGTTTTATCGTTTAACCTCCGGAATGAATGTTTCATAAATGCTCCTAATATTTTTCACTTTATTTACACCATGTGTACCATGCATCAATCATGGATCTCATTTTGCCCAATCGCAAGTCTTACTTTCATTTGATTACAAACTTTTATCTTTGAGTAGCGCCCAGCTCTTATTCTGATGCATTGCATAATTTTAGTTTCCAGTATGTCATTCCTACAGCTAATTAGAAAGCAAATGGCCCTTTCTGTGCGAAAAATCCATGTTCCGTCAACGGCACGTTGAAAATGCGTATTAAGTGAATAAATATAGCCTATCAAAATTTTACATGAATGGTTAAATAAATAATTACTTCTGAGTATCCTTATCTACAGATACGTGGAATTTGGAGGGTTTACCTAATTTATAGCATTTATTACTAGAGTTTAACTTTTTTATTGTTATAACCTCTTCATGTGTGTTGAAATCAATGGAAATGGGGGTTTTCTGATTTGTTTTGGGATAGTGAAAAATTTAGTACTTCTAGTTCCTTTTCCAGGTGAACTGTCAGAATATAAACCTATGAAGTAAAAATTCATCTTGTAATTTATGAAAACTTGAGACAAATAATTCATTTCTACCTGGTTACATTTTAATAGGATTTTGAGTCGGCACCATCCACTCTGTGGTAATTCCAAAAAATCGTCTTTGGTAGTATAAATTCTACGTTTCGTTGTTTTTGTATATGAGTTAAATTGGTAACTCTAATTACAAGTTACGAAGCCTTAATTATCAAAGAAAGAGGAGTGATGCCTTAGTGAAAAATGTTAGTATTGAACTGACTTCTTTAAACCTCGGAGAGATATTTCTATTTCTTTCCTTTGACGTTTTTGATACAAAATTACTGTCAATGAAGTTTGTCATTACTTCCCTCTCTATGACGTTACATCTCACAACATTTTTATTTAAACCAACTGTTGAGCGAAGTCAAAAATGACATACAGCTAGCATGGGAAGTGCATGTTTTGTTCCAAAGTTTACTCATAAAATGAAGTCCATATGAATTTCCAGCTACGCGTAGAAATATTTCTTCTTTGAAGCATGAAAGTTAATCTACCAAGCACACATAAAAATGTAACCAAGTGATTTATTTAAACATGAGATATTTTAATGAAAAGAGTACAGTAACCGCACGACCCTCAGAGCTTTCATCTTCATGAATCATAACATAAGTAAACGGAAAACAGATTGCCGCTCTGCAATCAAACAGAAGAAGCAAAAGCGTCATTAATTACTCATACATCGTAGTTTTCCGGGATTTATTTTCATGTTTCACAAATTAGGGATTAACGGACAGCACAAAATTATTTTAACGTGGCTTTTCTACTCATAACCAAAAATATGATATTAACAAATCTTCTCTAAAATAAATATGGTAATATTAATGCATTTTTAAAACAGTGTAATTAGATTTTTAAAGTGTGAACTTAAAAATGAATTATGCTGTTTAGAAATTAATTAGATATCCAGGAATTAGATATCTAGGCTCATTTATGAACTCATTAACTAAAAACATAGGGCCAGCCGTAATGATAAATGCAAGATGAATATTGCCTGGTGGTTTTATTCAGATTTCAAGTGAAAAGGGGTACTATCACTAATGAGTTATGATGGTTAGTACGAAAACTGACTACTCTCCGATGGATTCGTTAATTAATTCGTATTCATTATCATTATCTCCCTAAGATTGCTTTAATTAATTCACCCAAGGAAATTTCTGTTGAGTTTATTGCTTTATCTAATAATTTATATAAAGTGACTTTATCTCATTGTCAACATCAGTGATTCAGTAGGAAAATTAGTTCACCACGTGCCTCCAGTTTTTCCTTTCTCGTGACGATTTCCTTCCACTTTCAAAAGTCTTCCACCTGCTTCTTCATTTGGTTTCGGCAGTTCTCCCTTCCTCGTGGCTTCCACATTTCACTTATTAATTGTGAAATTTCTCTAGGTGCGCCTAACCCGTCTGATTCTCTCTTTTCTTACTTTGACCCATAGTCCCCCTTCCTCCTCTTTTCTTCTGTACGCATCTACATTACTTTTGCTCTGCCTCAAAAGATGTCAAATTAGCATTTAAAGCATTATTAAGCTGCATAAACCTTCTATTTTAACCTGATCTTTGTAGCACATTCGCATTTTCCCCCCTGTATGTCCCATTCATTTCATTGTTCTTGGCCCAAAGATTGCAATCGATATCATTAATCTTCTCCTTATTATTTCATCTAGGTTGTTTTATTTCTGGCACAGCTTAGAACATTTTACAAAACAGAAATAAAAACAAATTTCTAAGTTATTCAGCTAAAATAACAGTTTAATAACATAAAAACTCTATGCAACAATTTCAGAGTGTAAAAATCATTCGCCTTGACTGGGACTCGAACCCAGATCCCTCAATACCCGGTCGAGTGCTTTAGCCACTTAAGCTACCGAGGCGTCCTCTTAAACTCAAAAATTTTGGGGCTTTTAAATGAACAAGATGTTGTGACGAAATACCGTACATACAATGTCACAGGCATTCGTAGTCGTGCGCGAGGCGCCACAGTCCACGAGGTTAAAGCACACTTTAAACACTTATGGTGTTTTCACTTTGACAAATTCCAAAGAAACTGCGGGAGATGCCGCAACAGTAACTTTTAACGGAGTCATCCGCTAATGTGCATTTCAATGCAACAATTTCAGAGCCTCTTAAACTCTGAAATTTTGGGGCTTTAACGCCTCGGTAGCTTAAGTGGCTAAAGCACTCGACCGGATATTGAGGGATCTGGGTTCGAATCCCAGTCAAGGCGAGTGATTTTTATACTCTGAAATTGTTGCATTGAAATGCACATTAGCGGATGACTCCGTTAAAAGTTACTGTTGCGGCATCTCCCGCAGTTTCTTTGGAATAAAAACGCTAGGTAAACTGAATATGAATAATTTTTTGTTTAGTCTCATAGCATCTCTCAGTATTAGAAGGACATTATGTATTTCTATGCAAATCCTCCAGCAACAATATTATCTTATTTTTGCGGTTTTTATTAATATACCTATCTAGATTCAATGATTGCTAATTGTCGAAGTTAATCAATTGTAAATATTCTAAATGCCCAGATTATTAATTCTATTACTGTCGGGGGCTGAATCAAAATATTTTGAACCGTGTTTATAATAATGAGGATATGGTTTTCCTGTTTCCATTTTAAAATGTTTTTCTTAATAAAGGATATTTGTAACAATATTTTCATAACATATAAACTTAAAGACAACTTTCATTAAATAAATTTAAAGACAACAAAATAAATAATTTAACTTTTCCTTCTCAAAGTTTGACCTGAGCCGTTGCAATTTTTTCAACATGTTAATCCTGAACTTTCCGTTAAATCCTTAATTTTGATACTGGTTTTGTCTCATCCCTTTTGCTTCATTCTAACCCAAACCTTATATCATACCATTAACATGTTTTTAATGAAAAGAAGTACTGAAGCCCTTTTAAAACGCCGTAACGTCTCAAGTTTGTCCCTTATATTCAAATTTTTTTTATTCCCCGTCTTTCTATAATACATCTTACCTCCATTATGGCTCGAATTTCACAAGCATCATCTGCGTTTTAATAGGATAGAAACCGGTAGCCAAGGTCTCTTAGCCATTATCGGAAGGCGGGGGTTTTGACTTGGGGATGTGACAGCCGATAAGAGGAGTGAGACTAACCTTCCAACCAGAAGATGGAGTATCGCACTTGAAGTTGAACACTCAAGTACTGACCGGAGTATCGCTGGAAAATATGAGTGCCGATATGTTCAAACAAACTGATTCATACCACTATGAAACAAATTTAATTGCTAACTTCAATCGTTGTCAAATTTATCTAAGGACTTGTTGGTACATAAAATAAACAATTATGATATTAAATAAATTAATGGAAAATTATATAATTATTTTAAAAACCTCTGGAAAGGAATTCCTGCACTACCGGATTTCACGTTTGTGTCCTGACATGTAGTGGTCACTGAAAATATATGTACATACACACTCAGTCTCGATCCTTCACTTTCGAAGTAAATCACATTCTTAAAATTATATGAAATGCAGAGCTCTTTGAATTAGATTTTCGGACCATGAAGCGTTCGGGTGAATTATGTAAAAGAGAGGACTTCAACACCGAACGCGTATTAGTCAATCAATCTAAACAGCCTAAACACATTTTGATATCCTCAATTTTATTTATAAAAATTTTCCCCGCATAAATTGGTAAACATGGTATCTTATGCAAGCATGTATATCTTGCTAAATTTAAATGAATAACATGTGAAAATCATAGGGTTTGAAAATTCTCATTTCATCAAGTCTCCGGGATTCAGAAGAAAATTAAAGCAGTCTTTGAAACAACGCGACGATCTGGTGGCAACCATTTTCATAATATGCTCACGTAGACCTAATTTAAAAATAAACATGTCATCAATCAATCGCATATTTACTTCCGAAGTGAAGCATTGCGTATTTTTAAAGTAAAAAAAACAATTACCCCTTTGAATTACATTTTCTGATCTTGTAGCTTTCAAGTGAATTGTGGGGAGGCTTCCCTTTCCTACGAGCGTAATATCCCCCGAGTGTCAGGGAGACGCGGGGGAAAGTGCTAGCCCCTGACGCGTGGCCTTCACTGGCACATGTGGTGGTGAGACAAAGGTCTCCGAATACCTGAGATACCCAATGTAGTTTTACCCGGACGTGACACGAGAGATAATGTAATAGTTTTCAATCATAATAACAAATGGAGTAAGATGGGCAAGAAAGCAAACGAAAAGGTTTCTGCCTTCCAATGCCCGAATAAAATATGCAGACGGCGATTTCAGGTTGTTTCTATCTCTCATCCCTCTTTCCTTCCACAGTAGAGAAAATTCGATCTTTTCGTTTTCATGAGAATAGTTAAGGAAGAATGAAACCCTTAGTTAACTTTATGTCCTCACTAATGAAAAGTTTTCAAGGTCGTAAAAATCACTTGTTTTACACGATGCAATTAAACATTAGAATCGATACGTATTATGAAAAGACAACAAATCTTTTTTTATCACTTTTCAATGTATTTTATTTAACCTTTCAAAAATTACATTCCACTTGCTCTCTTTTCAGTCATACCAAAGTTATTCTGCAAGCAGGCATTGCAATTCAAGGTGTGACACCTTTACGAACACTGATTCCCAAGATGAAAAATGTTTATAATTTTATGCAATAATATAAAGTTTAACTTACTTTCGTGAATAAAATATTTCATATCAGATAGATATCAGCGATCGATATGGATTGCCGATATTTTTGATTTTGCTCCTGTCATTTAACCCCTCCCTGAACACCAACCAATGTAAGGGGTGGATACAAATCCTCGGATTATGTCTCCTTCCCGATACATCCCCCCCTCCCGAGTCATCGGATGGATAGTCTGGGCACGGGGGAGATCCCTTTCGGCACCATTGAGCGGGGGAAAGCATCAGGTTCCAGGGCGTGCGATGAAAGGACGGCAGCGGCGGGCGCCCACGCCACCCCAAGACGTCGGTCCTCGGCGGGCGGAGTGCTGCGGCGGGGCAGGGGTGTGGGTTGCGGGAGGTTGAGGGAAGTGAGAGGGTGGGGGGGTCTTCCTCACACCCCAGTCTCCACCCCGCCCCGCCCCACATCCCCCGTTGGACCGTTCCACCATCGACCGGAGTGTCGATCCGCCGGAACCCCATAGGACCGCGCGACGCTGAGCGCTCCTCCATCCTCGACCATTGTCCCCATTCCGAAGCGCTCTTTTGGATCGAAATGGCCAGAGGGGAAGGAACTGGCGGGCGTTTCCGCTGAGGGAGACGGAAGAGTCAGGGAATCCAGTTACTTCCTCCGCCAGTGATTTGATTCAGGAATGCTGCATGCGCTCGCGCTTTAAGGGCAAGTTAATTATGGATGGTGAACAGACATTTTTGGCGCACTTTTATTTTTTGCTTGTATATTCAAGGAACTTCCGACACTGTAGATGTAAATTCAAATGGAGGAATTCAATGAAACCCGAAATCATATAAAATGACGCATTTCATGAATGTGGCGCAGTTTAAATCTATTCCTTTTGGTTTGGTTTGACTACTTTGAAAATTTTCCTATAAAAGAATACAGTAATGAAATAACTCGTATAATTGAAGGGATATCATAGGAGTAATGCAAAATGTTGCCTAATAATCTTACCAAATAAAGTTCATCGTGTTGATTATTGGGTGAATAACGTAAGAAAATAATTCAGCCACTGATCCCTGATAACAAAACAGAACTGATGATCCTATTTACTAGTCTTTCTTCAGAGAGCATATGCATCGTAGATTGATTATGTACTTTTGAATTTTGGACTTTTTTTATGAACTACAAGTATAAGGAAAGATATAAAATTCAGCCTCCATATAATTATTATTAGGGGATCGGGATGGTGCGGTGGCTAACGTACAGGCTACCCACCGAGAGGATCCGGCTTCAAATCCGGGAGACAAATATTTGTCAGCGGTATCCTGATCCCTACTTGAGTTGCTTTCTACAGAGCACTTTGAGTGAGTACGACGTCCGTCAGATTGGACGATAAATTGCGGACCCCTTGGTGCCTATCGACAAGAGAAGGCTAATGCTGACGCCGGGTTACTTTGCACCCTTCCTTTTTCATCCATCCTCAATGGCGCAAATGACTTGAGCTGTCGGTCCCCTCCATTTAAAACTACCACGATATAATTATTACAAGTTAAATGCCATGTGACGCACCTTACTTTTTTCCCCATATTCACGTCGAGGAATTATTTCACTCATATTTCTCTGCAATCATTGTTTCTCTTTACATTTGATACAACTTATGTCAGGACCAAACTACTCATTCAGATCTCCTTTTTTGAGTGGCCATCGAGCAATTTTATTAGCTGAGTATACATTTCATTTAATTAGCTCCGTTTTTCAATCAGAAAGATCTCTGTTGTACGCTTGAATCTTTTATCGGCGACGACTTCGATTGAACCTTATATTGTTGAACCAGTTTTAACAAGTGCCGCGCCTGTTTCCTCCCCAAGATGCCTAATATACGATATGATAACCTATATAATAAATCTGATATCGCAGAAATATGAGATTTATAGAGATCAAGCATCTCATATATATATATATATATATATATATATATATATATATATATATATATATATATATATGTATATATATATATATGTATATACACACACATGTAATATATATACATGTGTGTGTATATACATATATAAAAGGTATAAATTATGTATATATATATAGATAATTTATACCTAATGAAACTTTGAAATAAAATTTTTGGAACAAACAGTCATGGTTCTTCTATATTATAGCTATTATCAAATGCAAAGAAATATTTTTCGTATTTATTTTAAAACCATATTGTCCAATATTTCACACAAGGGTCTCTAGATACCAAAGCACTGCTTTCGGTGAAGTTTAAAGTGAAGCATGAAGTTGGCAGTCATGGTCGAAAATATTTGTACAGAGGGACATTCCACAGAGAAGACAATAATTTAACTGCAATTCTGTCCTTCTACTGCATTAAAATCTCGCAATCATTAACGTCAAAGATTCAAATGCACACGCGGACATCTATTTTATAAAATGGGCGATTCTAAAGAGTTTTCTCATTTGAACTGATGGCATTATTTAATGAAACAAGGGGATACGGTCATAAAGACACCGTTCTTCATAAGGGGTTTGCATAATAAAGTTGTATTTGCAATAAAATTAAATTATACAATCGCACAATAATGCAATAGGTAGGATTCTGAAATCTATGGCATTTTGAATTCAATTACAAACTGTTCTCCATATCCTGGAACGTTATCAGGTTGGACACGAAATAAATACTGTCATAATATTCAAAAGGCAGCAGTATGTAGGTTAGTATTTACTGTAAAATTAGATTCTTAATTCCCTTTCAGATCATATCAAATTGAAGGCCAGGGATCAACTATAATTTAACAACAATAGATAAAATAAAATTTTTCAATTTTATATCACAAGAAAAGGGGTTTTTGGGAAATTACACATTGATTAATACACCCTCTTTGCTATTGGTACTTCAACTTTTAGAAATTCTGAATGGATAATACATCAATAGCCTTACACGTGTGACGTCAGAGAAATAGCGGGTATGTGGGAGGGAATACTTGCAATTTTAGTGTGGGCGGAGGCACTAACTTGGAAATCCCAGGGGGGCAACAACCTTCGGGGATATCCCGGATGGTCTGGAAGTTCACTTAGGCCAAATAAAAGCTTAACAAGATTATTTTCAAACAGGTGAAGTCATGGAATTTAATATTATTCTAATTTATTACAACGGGATTCAGGGTTCTTGAACGGTTAATATTTGCGATACAATATGTTGCCACTTGGTTTCACATAAGTGCAGACATTTGTAACGATTTGACACAGTTTTCTTCCTGAAGCACGAAAATAACATAGAATCATCTTGCTGATTTGCTATTGGGTTATGCCAATATATTATTATCACCTGCAATTTTTTTTTCTCTCAGTGAAGTTTTGTGATGGTAACCAAAGTTAGTGTGTTTAGAAAATATTACTTTACCTTATTTCAAGCACGGTCACTAATTGGTTGCATTTTCATGTCACGTGTGAGAATCTTTATTAACATCCGTCGCTCGTTTCTCTATCAGCATTAATCTGTACAGCAGCCAGTATGCCATTCATCCCTTTTTCCCTCTTTTGGGGTTCAACCAATGGCCTTCCTCCCTTTCCCTATCATGACTACACACTTTTTTGTTTTTCTTTCCATCCGTTTCAGTTCTTTTGTTCGTAGGTGATAACGGCATGACATTCCTCATTAATATTCTTAGAAAGAAGCAGGGTGTGAGAATCATAACTGATCCATTCCTCACCAATGATCACTTCATGTTTTTGGGGTGTATGCGTGCTAAAATCTCAATGCACCTTTATCTCCTACAACTTCAGGTAACTTTTACTCCGTTACTTTTTCTTAAAATTCAAAGGCAAATTCAGAAATGAGTGCTAAAAATTAATTGATTCCACTTCACTCATCAAGATTCAATGAAAGTGGAGAAGGTATTTTCGCATTAATGTGAGGGTAATGGCGGGAATATATTGAACTACACCGCACCTTAGACTAAAATTAATCCATTTTCCGTAGTATTGGAAATTTTAGGGATGAATTAAACAGTACGTTTTCAGTATTAGAAATATTGTACTTTCGGTATCAAGTTAGCTCGATTAAGGTTTAGCAAATGAATTATTTTTACTCATCTGACTGATCTTCAGTATTTTATCAAAAATTTATTGCGCTTTCAAGCATTTTATACTAATTTAAATTTGTTCCTTCTCTTTTCAATAAGGCAGTATCTACGCTGAAAATTATTTCGATCATTCGAATTTTACTGTCTTGCGCAATCAGAGCCTCACTCAATCCTTCATCAATGCGGCTACCTGTGGTTTAATTTACTACAATTTGCGCTATTTTTTTCATAAACACCCCCAATTTTCTAATTTTATTGTATGTATTTGTCATTTGTTTTGTAATCTAGGAGCAATAATGGCTGTACGCGGGAAAAACCGACAAATGCTAACATTTGCTATTAAATCATTTAATTTCCATTTTATTTCTAATAGAATTCCAGGAATAAAAACCAAAAATAGAACCATTTATTAATAATTCGTAATGAACCTCCATCATATCGCGACTGAATCAATGAACGTCACTCACAATGTCCTTCCCTAAATAGACACGGCCGGATTTTGTAATAGCTGACCTTGGGGTCTGGGTTCGGACAGTTGTTGGAGTGTTTTTCACTGATGTTTTGTTGAGGACATTTTAGTTTTCCCCGTCCTGCATTTTGGATAGTAATTTCAATTCCACTTTTTGCCATTTGATAAAATTCAGCAAATATATACACCAGATTTTTCTCCATCATTCCAAATTTCCTTATTTATCCTTTCCATGCCAAATTATCAATTAATTCTTGATTGCCACAGCTTTAAGTTTTTTATTTGGCATTTCTTTTTCTCGAACGTTCATGACTCTGTTGACTATAAGGCGTTTTTATTTCACTATCTCTACTATTTACGCACTCAATCTTTACTGATAAGGCCAAATCCCTCGTGACGTGTACCGAATAAGGACTTACTACAAGGAATTCATTTACTTTATGCCACCGATGATGAACGTTCACCGTTACTCACATAAACTTCCTATTTACTAAGTAAATTCCATGCGTAAACACTCATTAAATTTTCATAGCTCCCGATTCATTTGTATGCACTTTTACGGATCTAAATTTTTTTTATGAAAACATTTTCTAAACTCTTTTATCGTGGACAGCAGTAGGCTACAGCAGAATTAGTGCATTTATTCAGAAAATTTACAACCAAAGCTTATAAAATTCCGATGTGTCAATTTTCAGCTGTCATTTCAAGCCTCATTCTCGCCTGTAGGTAACTCTCGACCTTGAGAACGTAGTTCTAAGGAGTTCCCTGTAAAATTTTACCAAATACACAGTTATGCCATTGTTCAAAATATGAAATCATATTAGGCATTTTACTCATTGAATTCGAGTGCTATTTTCATCATTGATCAATCTGCTGGATTATTTTGAATGCACCGAATGCCACATAACTTTCTCATAATGGTGATTAAATATACTTGCATGTAGAGCGCGTATTGTCAATTTTTTATCCTTAACAAGTGGTATCTCATTAATCTTTGCAAGGTATTTTTCTTATAAAATATCTTCTAGGTATTCAGCTTTCATTGAGTGCTAAAATTATTTTATTATATTCAAATTAGTAATATCACCACTTGAACAGGTAATAAAACAGGTTGAATTACTTAAAAATCAGCACGGCAAAAGCCCCACACGCCTAAACGTGGGCAGTCTAATATTTTGGAGCTACGCACAATTTCAAATCACTCTGTCTGGTCGCTAAGGAGGAAGATAACATTTAATGAGCCGTATGATACGTCAATTTTTGTTCCTTCTGATTCCTACGATTTTTCCCTGATTATTCAAGGATCTCAAAGGCCTTAATTATTGCTCTAAACCGTAATTCACGGTTTTGCAGAAATACACTTATCCGGCTAGTGTTCCCACCAATTCTTTTTGCAATCCCATGGAAGGAAAATAATTTATATTTGAGTTTTGTTAGGTTATTTTGCCATGTTCCTTCATGGTAAATGTGCTATTAAAATCATTAATTAAGTTTTATGTAGTATGAAACTGGTCCCTATGGATCGAATCAATACGAGTTACAAAGCTCCAAATGTGTAAAAAACCTAGAAGTATGGGGTAATATTTAATGACGGTATAACATTAGCAGAAATATAGTTGCAACTGAAAATTATACTTTTAGTTCGCAACACCTTGATCAAAAAATTATTATAATTTTCCGATTTCTACCAAAATCGATATTTATATATGAAGTAGTTTCCTTATAAAACAGCGGGGATATATTTTGTCCGTAGCCCTGTAGTATGCACGTTTTACTCTGCCTCGTCTTCCATGTATTTTCTGCCCACATCTTCGTTCTAAAGTTCAGCTACCATGAGGATATTTGCCGACGTATGCTACAACTCTAAGCTTTAATAAAGTAATTACCGGTCAAAACTGAAATTTTACTAATTGAAATGGCAGATAACCAGAAGTTCAGTATTTATTTAATTTCCATCTTAAATGGAAGGCTATTGAACCTTGCGCATCTCTTATTTTATCTTTCAGGTCTGATGTACACTTTCAATATAAATCTAATTAATTCCTCGACGCCGAAACTTAACTCTAGTGCATCTTTCCTCTCTAAAATAGCCTGACTTGTTTTCCCCGCCGCCATAGAGGCTTCCATCATAGTTCAGCTAATAATCCCCTAACTTTTGTACCTTAAAAAGCTTTTGGCAAATACTGTTACATTTTTCCATTTTTTCTCAGTATGCATTCATCAAACGATGGAATGCAGGTTCTTTAAAACAGACTCGCATTCTCACGGCGAAAACACACCATAAAAGATAGATATTAAGTTCTTAACGTGAACCGTATAACTTAATTCAATCACGTTTTAGTGAATATTACCAATTTCTGTGTCTATATATAACTATATATATATATATTTATTTCTTTATTTAAAAAGCCATAAACACAGTAATCAACCCGAAGGTCGGTTTGGTAGGTTCTGGAGTTCACCCAGTACTAAGCCCGACGGCGTGTGAAACTCACACATCAGGGTAGGCGGGGCCAGTTCCTTTCCCTGTGCCAGTTATGGTTTCCCAGGAAGACCTGGTACCCAAAAAATCACATAGCTTGGGTGGAGCTGCAGGTGCCCACTCTGGGTCTTGGCTCTGCCCACTGTGCCCACTCTGAGTGCCTTGCCCGGGAACCGAACCCGGAACCCTCCGGCCAGTAGTCCAACGCTCTACCCCCTAGACTACCGCGACCCTATATATATATATATATATATATATATATATATATATATATATATATACATACATACATACATGCATACATACATACATACATACGTACATGCATACATATTCATCACTTCACTGCTTCAATCTGGACAATTTCAATTTGAATCTCCCGCTATATTGTAGTTCCACTAAAGGTGCGGATTGGTGTTCTTGACAGCCATAGGCATCTAGTAAACAGTCATGTCCTCAAAATGGATGAGATATTACGTACAAGGGTGGAGTACAATCGAAGAGCCGCTATTATCGAAGTGTTCGCGCTGGGCGTTATATTTCGAAATTCGATTCTTCTGCTATCCCAGATCTACTGTTTACGATATTTTGGCTAGGGAAGGTTTCGCTAACCTGGCGAGGAAATTTCATTCGAGGAAACGCGTGCTTGTCCGGATTAAAACAGCGCATCATATATGTGTGTATATATATATATATATATATATATATATATATATGTGTATGCGTCTGTTCCTCAGTGAGGCGGCTGTAATGGCGTCTGACCCAAGTGGGGCGGCCAGTAAGTGATGGTGTCACGTTAAAAACACTATTGAGGAAGGCAATGGGAAACCATTTCAATTTTCATTCCCAAGATTTAATGATGGAAAATACCGAGATTTTAAGTCCTTGCAACAACAGGGCCCGGCCCAATCGGCCGTGTGTCGTGCCCGGCAGCGGGGGAGGCAAGGCTTCCGCGGTCGTCATCCCGCGAAACCCTTGCAAGGGAATAACAGCAGCAAGAAGACAGAATACGCAGGAGAGGAAGACCAAATTAGTTAGAATAGGAACGTGGAATGTTAGGACAATGTTGAGGACAGGGAAATTGGAGAATGTTAAGCGAGAAATGGGAAGGGGAAATATAGATATTTTACGTCTATGCGAGGTGAGATGGAAGGATAGCGGGGATTACTGGAGTGATAATTATAGAATAATATACAGCGGCGGGGACGAGAGCCAACGAGGGGTTGCCATAGTTTTAAATGAAGAGGTAGGGAGAAGCGTAGTCAACATAGATCAGGTAACGGATAGAATACTACTAGTTGAGATAAAAGCAGAGCCGACAAACTTGGTTATTTTTCAGGTATACATGCCACCGAGCAACCATAAGGAAGAAGAGGTCGATAGGATATACGATCAGTTAGAGGGCATAATCGCGTGTGTTCCTGCAGGGAAACATTTGATAGTGATGGGGGATTGGAATGCGACGGTAGGCGAAGGAAGAGATGGTGAAGAGGTCGGGGACTACGGTTTAGGCTCGAGGAATGACCGCGGGGAGAAAGCAGTTGAGTTCTGCAGGAGACAGGGCTTAGTGATCACCAACACTTGGTTTAGACACCACAAAAGACGCAGGTATACATGGAAAATGCCAGGTGACTCAGAAAGGTATCAGCTAGATTATATCCTGGTTAGACACAGGTTAAGGAACAGTGTGATAAATTCGCAAAGCTTCCCGGGAGCGGATGCGGACTCTGACCACAATTTAGTTGTTATGAAATGTAACATCCGTTTCAAAAAGATAAGGCAGGGGCGGCGAGTTAGAAAATGGAATGTAGAAGCATTAAATGGTTTGAAAAGGAAAGAGCACAAGCAGGCGGTAGAGGAAATCATGGATGACGGTAAAGAGCTAAGTACTATCGAAGAAAAATGGGAAAGGATAAAGAAAGGGTTATCGAAAGCCGCAAAAAACACTATTGGAACCGTTAACGCTAAAAGGACTAGAAAACCATGGATCACGGATGAGATGCGGATGAGTTGCCGACCCCGGTGGCGGCGGGGGTAACGTCCTCGTCGGCCATTCCAAGGGTCGCGGGTTCGATTCCTGCCTGGGTGAGTTTTCATCCACCTAGCGCTTGGGTGTTTGTGAATGTGACCATTGTTATCGTTGTTAATAGTTCGATGTAAAGGCCAAAATGTGCTGTTTTCGGACTAATACTGAATAAATGAATATGATGGATGAGGGGCGAAAATGGAAGAATGTAAATACAGAATTAGGCAAAATGAAGTAGAAAGCATTAAACAATAAATTGATGCGGGCAACAAATAGGGCAAGGGAAGCATGGTGGAAGACCCAGTGTGAGGATATGGAATGTTTGCAAAGAAAGGGTGAAATTGGTGCGCTATAAAGCAAAGTTAAATCATTATCGGAAAGTAAGAAGGGAAGGTCTATGATAAGAGTTAGAGAAAAGGCGGGCAAGATAATAGTTGACACAGGAAAGATCCAAGAGAGATGGAAGGAAGTATAGAAGAACTGTATAGTAAAGAACTTCGACCAACAAAGTTAGACATTGAAAAAGAATATGACGCAGAGGAAAATAGCTTAGGTCCAGGTATACTAGACGATGAGATAGAAAGGGCATTAAGGGAGACGAAACTAAATAATGCCGTGGGGGTGGATAACATTCCCGCGGAACTATTGAAATGTTTAGGAAAATGTGGGAGAAAGAGGCTATATGCGTTGATTCGTAGTATCTATGAGGAAGGAATCTGGCCGGAAGACTTTGTGAGATCAGTATTAGTTCCTATTCCGAAAAAGATAAAGGCTACATCATGTGAGGACTCCAGGACAAACAGTTTGATATCCCACGCAGCTAAAGTTGTTCTCAGGATCATAAAGAAAAGGATAGAGAGTAGGGCAAATGATTACTTAGGGGATGATCAGTTTAGGAAGGGGATAGATACGCGTGATGCCATAACAGTAATGCGATTATTAATAGAGAGGAATATAGAACACCACCAGGAGGTATTTTCCTGTTTCGTAGATTTCGAAAAAGCGTTTGATAGAGTGAAATGGGAATAGATTGGAGGGAAAGGAGGCTAATCCGCAACCTGTACATGTCTCTGACTCCTCAGGTGCGGGTGGGGAACGGGGAGTCCCGATGGGCAGTGTTAGGAAGAGGTGTAAGGCAGGGTTGCCCATTATCACCGTTGCTGTTCAATCTGTATGCAGAGGAAATGATTAAAGAGGCATGGGAAGAACTGGAGGTAGGAATGAAAGTAGGCGGGGAATTCGTAAAATCAGTTAGGTTTGCTGATGACCAAGCTTTAGTTTGCCAGTCACCCAAGGGGTTGCAAGCATTGCTTAGTGATTTGGAAATTCAGTGCGACAGGTATGGGATGAGAATCAATATTAATAAAACAAAGGTTATGCGATTTTCTAGAAAGAAACAGGCTAAGCTAAACATTAAAATAGGAGGGCAAAAACTAGAGCAGGTAGTACAGCTTACGTATCTCGGTAGTGTGTTGGACCAACACGGTCAAATTAGTAGGGACGTAAGGAGAAGAATTGCGCTAGGCAAAGAGGCTTTCACAAGGAGTAAGGAGTTGATGAGAGGGACGTTGAGTAAGGATATTTAGAAAAGACTCGTAAAAACTTTGATATGGAGCGTAGCTATGTACGGCGCGGAAACGTGGTCATTGAAGCAGGAGGATAGACGTAGACTGGAGGCTTTTGAAATGTGGGTGTGGAGAAGAATGGAGAAGGTGAAATGGACAGAGAAGAAAACGAATGAGGAAGTACTTGGAATGGTGGGCGAAGAGAGGGTTGTGTTTGGTAGAAATCCTATGGAGGCAGGAAAAGTAGATGAAGGGGGTATTGACCGGTAGTGGGATGTTGAAGACTGCAATTGAGGGGAGAACGCGAGGCAAATTTAGGCAAACGAGGAAAGGGAAGGAACAGGATAGGGATGTTGGACGGGATGAAGGGAGGAAGAAAGTTCTCATAGATGAAGAGGGACCTGATGTAGAGTAGGATGCTGTGTTTTGCTAGGAGTGACAAATTATTTAATTAGTAGCTATGTCCATCCAAAAACCTACCTTAACCGGTAGATTACCTAATAATAATGTACGAGGGTCATCCGGAAAGTAGTACCCGTTCGTGCCGCATGAAGTGCTGACGACGCGAGTAGCCGCTGGACGAGGTCAGATAGCTTCAGTGGCTTGTCTGCCTTCTCTGAGCCAAGTTGCGTGACGCTAGCATTGCCTGTGTTGTTTCTGTGATTGTTTACAATGTTTAAAAAAATTGAGAACGCCGCCAGTTGTGAAGTGAGGGCAGTGATTAAATTCCTCAATGCAAGAAACGTTCGCCCATGTGATATTCATCGCCAATTAAAGGAGGTGTATGGAGACAATGTAATGGACGAGTCGTCTGTTCGGCGGTGGTGTCGCAACTTCAACATGGGGAGGGGGAACACACACGACGATGAGCGTTCGGAGAGACCGTCTGTCATTACAGACCAACTGGTGAGCTCAGTTGACGAATTCGTGAGGAACGATCGGCGCGTCACAATTGATGACATCTGTGAGCATTTTCCCAATGTTTCTCGAACAATTGTTCATGAAATTGTTAAACACCATCTGCATTATGCAAAAATTTGTGCAAGATGGGTCCCTCGCGTATCTCAATGAGCTGGCGGCGAAGGACTATGCAGCAGGAATACAGAAACTTGTCACACGTTATGACAAATGCCTTAATTTGCTTGGAGATTATGTTGAGAAGTAGTTTAAAGTATCCTCTTTCAAATAAAATTTTTTATGTTTGTTAATATTTACTTTTGTGTCTTTATTTCACGAACGGGTACTACTTTCAGGATGACCCTCGTATATATATTTTTGTATATATATATATATGTATATCTATACATAGGTATGTATTAATTATTCAACTCTTCCCGGCAGGTATGTATTAATATGTGCATGCATATACACACACACATATGTATACATCTATTCATTCACATGGATAAATATATAAGGAAAATGGATATGAACACACTCAAAAGATAAACACAGGAACTTCCCCACCATTCCCGTGTTTGTCTTTTATGTGTGTTCCTGTCCCTTTCCCTTGCACCTATAACCATGCAAATGAATGCATTTGACTAGTCTTCCTGTTTGAGGTATGTTTGTGTGTGTGTGTATATGTATATATATATATATATATATATATATATATATATATATATATATATATATATATATATTTGCATGGTTATAGGTGCAAGGGAAAGGGACAGGAACACACATAAAAGACAAACACGGGAATGGTGGGGAAGTTCCTTTCCCTGTGCCGGTTATGGTTTTCCAGGAAGACCTGGTACCCGAAAAAGTCGCACTTGGGTGGAGCTGCAGGAGTCACAAATTATTTAATTAGTAGCTATGTCCATCCAAAAACCTACCTTAACTGGTAGATTACCTAATAATAATAATATATATATTTATATATATATTCATCACTTCATCAAGATTTAATATCACTGAGTTGGTATTTTTATGCTAGTATTAGAGGATATCTAATACCCGTGATAGTAATCTCTAAACTTTATACGTTTGGCTTATACGAGTGTTCTCGTAACTGAGTGTTCGACAAAGATCTGTTGTTGCAACTTATTCGTCTTCTTGTTTGTACGATGAATGGTATTTATTTCCTTTCTGAATATTTGCCAATCATGGCTACTCTTAGTCACAGTGATTACAGAAGTTACTGTGATTACAGAATACCCATTCACATTCCTGAATCTTAAAATATGTGAAACAAAAAGACCTTGGTTAGCGTATTTTTAATTTTTAAATTCCTATTTTCTTCGTATCATTTTTAACTCCTCTCTTTTTAACATTTTTTCTATAAATTACATACTGCATTCCTAGGATTGTCAAAATGGTATGGTCAATTGTGTAATTTTCAATCGTTTCCCGGAATCTGCAGAATAAATATTCATGTCTATAGGAGTGATGTGAACTAATTTCCGATCGCTTGAATAGTAACTTTGTTTATAGGCTCAAGAAATGTAGCTTCTAAACAAGATGTGACTTTAAAAAGCCCTCATAGCATATAAATTTATGAGATTATATACCTGTGACATGTTGATAATAATCATATCGCACATCATGCACAAAATTTGAGCGATGGAAGTGGTCGTTCCATATCTGTCCTGTCAATAAGAGGGGAACCGCTGCGAGGCTTCTCAATAATCGCCTACGCAAACTAACATTGACCTATGGAGCTCTACACTGTTCTTAAGATAGCTGCCAGTGAACATATTTACTCAAGGTTTCTTTGTACGTTTTACCTACTTATCTTTTCTTGCTCCAATTGCTAACTTATCCTCAAAATGGAATACATTCACGTCTGCTATCCCCCTTCCCTCCGCTGACCTAGTCTGGAAGCTTATTTCTGACAAAAATCACCATTATCAATTGTATAAGCTTAAAAAATGGTGACTACTCAAACCACGAGAATTTGTTTAAATTGTTTTTCAAAACCGATTTTGTAATTGAGGCGAAACTGTTTTTAAGAAACAACGAGTCATTTATTTAATGGCAGTACACTCAGATTTAATTTCGATGATCTACAATAAACGGTGAAAATGTTTCAAACCAAATTTCTCAATGGTTTGTCCATTTAGATGGAGTCTAGATAGAGGAGTTTGTTTAAGGAATTTTATATAAAAGTTTTATCAAGGCTCCATGAGCTTGACAATTGTTGCAAAAATACCTGTAAATAGTTAGGAGTCAGGCCATATTGGAATTAAACTTTCGTCCAGCTATTTGCAAGAAAGTATCGGATAGATAGGATTTCGTCTGTCACTTGAAATTGATTGTTTTATAGCTACTGCTATCAATATTAATGCTAGTTACATAGCCTCCATTAGCTTAAACACCAAGTAAATAAACACTACAAACGATATTTCTGGGTATTTGGGACAAATGTTCAACAAATAAAAGATCTTCACTAAATAAGTTGCTTTATTTAGTTTAGCGATGTCCTGCTTGTTGAGCTAAAGAGTTGGTAAACAAATGTTAGTCTTGTTACATATCAAAAAGGAAACGGCTAACATTGCATGCCCTGCAACTCCCAAGATGTGGAGAACTGATTTCTTAGAAGTCGGCATTTCCATGTGCAGTCAGTTAAAATGGAGCTCCCCTTTAGCTCCAAATCCTTTTACTACACTTCCGGGTCGCGGGTGGTGGTATAATTTGATTTATATGTCTCTGAAAAAACTAACCCATAAGGGTTATTGGATCATCTACAAGAGTTTTGCTCTCAACTATTTCTGTGGCGTATTACTTTGCTGAAGATTTCCATTTTCCTCTTTCCGTAGTATGGCTATGGTTTTCCAACGAGAAATAGAAAGATTCGTTTCATTTTGTTTAATCATATATATGCAATAAAATCAGCAATGTTCATTATGTGCATTTAGACCGCTGGAAATTGTTAAATATCTCTTTCACTGACTTAGCAGCACTAAGCATTATAAGGTTTCGGAGTATTAACAATGCCTTCGGTGCCTGTAATCTAATTAGAAGACACGACATACGGGTAACCCAAAAACTTGCTTCGTGTTGGGCAATCTTAACTAAATATTTAAGGGGAACTTAATGAAAACGCAATCTGTCATTTGCTTCCACGGCATCATAAACAACCCCGCAGTGTGAACTCATCCTATCATCAAAAGCAGTTTACTAAGTACCCCTGGGACGCACTCATTGCAGCAGCGGCATCGCCATTTTCTGTAGCGAAATTTGTCACGAAGGAAATTAGAAGAAATTGAGCTGTGTATTTGCAAGAGTGAATTTGATTAGCTCTTTGAGCGTGTTTACCGCATCTCCCCTTTCTACTCCAATGAGGAACTGCCATATGGTGTTTCGTAATGTTACTAAGGGGAAAATATCTCTTTTGAGTGGACTTGGTGGTGCGACAGTAATTCATGCCTTTTTCTCGAAAGAAGAAAAACATCGAGCCCACTAGGACACTGCCTCTATAATTCTATAATTTTCGGGAGAAAAACTTTAAATTATAATCTTTAGGAACCGCGCGAGAGATTCATAATGTTCTTATTGGTCTAGAGATAATATGAATTTTCAGGGGGCATGGACGTTTGTCGTTCCAGGAAAACTGCTGTGAGTCTACACAACTGGCTTTCCCTTATTATTTAATTGTCAAATGGTATGAGGCGTATTACACATACTGATACAGCCTATAGAACAGGAAAGAGCTATTTAAAATTGCTATAGTAGTCCGGCATTACGCAATTTACTGGCAGTGAATACATATCCAATGTGGAACAAATTTGTTAATCAAGCCCTTCATTATGAAATTATTCCAGGATGTTGGACCGAAAGAACTGATTTTCAAAGTTATAATTTTAACTTTTCTCTGCCAGGAACCTCTTTTATTGCCAAAAACGTGAATTTGACACTAGTTGTTCATAACCGATGAACAAGAACCTTTTATAAATCACACTTACAAGTACAACCCACTTACAGTCCCGATTATAAAAATGGGCTTCAAACTTGCTGATAGGGTCACTAAAATACCATGTAACAGCTCGTCTAAGCTATTTATTTTCTCCCTTGAAAACAGATTACTGCTACCAGATTGTTACAGACAGTTTTAGAACATAGTACAAAGGAAAGCCATTGAAGCGTCAGGAAATAGGATAAAGTCGTGAGGAAGGAGGTAAGACAATTGGAAGTGATAAGGAAAAGTGTTAATGCCGGGAGAGGAAGGCATGGAAACACCGCAGCCTTGATAACCTGATTCGGCGGTATTCTCTAGGATGCCATTGAAACCATGAGCTCAATGACACATTGTTTAACTCTCAGGTCACTTGATGAAAAAATCACGTTTACGAAGTAAAATGACCACAGCTACCGTCGCAGCTTATTCAGGCTTATAAGGCTTATTGATTCAATGTCTTTCAACTACTCTCAGGTTCATTTTTCTCATCGTCAACATTGATTCTATTGCTGGTCTATTAAAGTAAATGTCACCAGCCAAGAGTATAAATAATAATAAACAATGGCTCTTTGAATATGATTTCTAATTATTGTATTTTTTAGGTGCTCATTGACTTATGTTTTCATGATTCGTACTACAAATTTTAAGTGTTACCTGACAAATATCACGGTGGCCACTAAAATTTTAAAGACCTACTGTCGGCATAAAATCTTTATGTCATCTCAATAGTTTTACTCAGTCCTCACGCTGCGTATGCTAAAAATGATATGGTTGTATTTTTAAGCACTTCACAGCATAAATATAAAGTAGGAGACTCTCATGTTAGCAAAAACCCCTAATATATATGTGGCACTTTGAAGATCAAAACAAATGCGACGGTTCCATATAAAATTAGCAATTAGCTCATAGCATCATATCAGTAGAAAATTCTTCGTCTGATAGTCCACAAATTCTTACTCAAAAATAATATGTTATTGACAATGAAAAATGGATTATTTTTAAGAGCATAATCATAAATATCACATTTAGTTGATCTAAAATTAAGTTGGTTTCAGGGCGCCCTCACAGTTTAAATCAAAAAGTTCCCAAGTTGAGGTCTGTCTTTCTAGTCCACAGTAAAATGATGTATTTTTCTGCAAAATAGTATCGTTTTACATTGCCAAAGGGGCAAACATTATACGCATCACATCCTAGTCCGAGCGCTGAATGAAATTTGTAGGAATATAAATTTTTTTGCAGACATATTATGCATGTAGGTCGAATATTTGCCCTCCAGCTCTCGACGCACACCGGAATAACAGGCTTCTACTAACGTAAGACCATACAGTGTTGCTGTATCTCTACTCTTAAGCGATGCGGGCAAGGGGAATTGGTGAAACGCTTAACCCGCACGTAATATTCGCCTAGTTTCAGCTTTTAGAACGTGGTTTGGTATTGCGTTGGATTTTATTGCTCCCTCTATTATTATCCTCGCGTATCCCCCTTCATTCGTGGCTTACACTGGGTTTTATTGTTCAATAAGGACCTTATTTCAGCCAATTTGTGGCCATTCTCTCCGCAACCACGAAGAAAAGGCAAGCTTTTTGTTTTAGCACACACCGTTTCGCTCTGCCCCATCTTTTAACGAGCACAGGTTATCCAGCGCCGGCTTCAGGTTGCTCTAACGCAATTCTCCAATTTCCGCTTCAAAAATTCCCTTATCTCGTCCAACTCACCCACGCCTCTAAACCCATCGCCACCCCTCAATTCTCTTGTCTCTCTAGCTCTCCCGCTAGCGACGCCTACACCACCGAGGGAAGTCTGCTCGGCCTTGGTCGAGGATTCCTCCTCCCACGGAAGGCAACGGGGGGCGGGAAGGCCAGGGGCAAGAGAGGGTGAGACCACGGCGGTGGGACATTGGAAAGAGCATGAGAGGGTTGGGTGGAGTGACGATAGAGGAGGAGAGTAAGCACCGGACTGGCAAAGGTGGAATTCGGCGACGATTGTGACGCCGAGAGACTAAGGGGGATAACTTGCTTACTTGGCAAGTAATAGTTAACAGCTACGGGAGACCAGTGTACCGTAGAATTCATTTTTTATTTCAACTATGCATTTTCCCTCCCCTCTCACTATTTGAAAGAAGAGTGAACAGAAAAGACATCGAATAACAGTAAACTTTAGTTGGATGAAAAGAATCGGGCACTCTTTCGGAGTAAGGTACAAGTTTTTGAAGCCCTTGCCATTCGAACGCACATAATTTTGTGGGAAAACTTAGAGATTCATTTCATGTAATAAATAAATGCTTCACGAAACATTTATCAATTTCATTATGTATTTTGCGTATTCATACATGAGTAACTCCGAAAATAGTTATGGAATGTCCTTTTAATAAACCAAAGCCACCAACCATTAAATGATTGCACTAGTAAATGCTAGATACGCAAAAAAACGTTAAAATATACCTACATTTTCCAAAAGATGCGAAGAAAAAATGTATGATGCTTTAGAAAAATATATACTTATTTATTCTGTCTCATTCATAAAAGTTGGAACAGAGTAATATTTTTTTATCTATGGTTATCCAGTTGCACTGCAAGGAGTACAAATATCAGGAGAGATATTGGCTTAAGTGATGTCCTATAGGTCCCTTTCTAGCGAATGAGAAAATAGCTATCAAAGATTTAAAAACCATTGAGTTTGTACCGTATTTTGCAATTTCTTACGCACACACACACCGCTGCAGTGCCTCTGTGGGCACCTGCAGCTCCACCCAAGGAACTGGCCCCCCTACCCTGATGTGTGAATTTTCACACGCCGTATAGGGCTTAGTACTGGGTGAACTCTATCATCAATTACCAAACCGACCGATTATATATATATATATATATATATATATATATATATATATATATATATATATATATATATATATATATATATATATATATATATATATATATATATATATATATATATGTATATGTATATATATATACAGGTATATATGTATATACACACACACACATACCTCAAACACGAAGACCCGTCAAATGCATTCATTTGCATGTTTATAGGTGCAAGGGAAAGGGACAGGAACACACATAAAAGGCAAACACAGGAATGGTGGGGAAGTTCCTGTGTTTATCTTTTGTGTGTGTTCATATCCATTTTCCTTATATATTTATCCATGTGAATGAATAGATGTATACATATATGTGTGTGTGTATGCATGCATATATATAGGGTTGGGTGGAGTGACGATGGAGGAGGAATGATATGTGTGTGTATATATATATATATATGTATATTATTATTATTAAAATCCACATGTGTTGATAGACAGGGTCAGGTGACACACAAGTCCCAAATAATCACAAAGGCGATATCAGTCATTAAACAAAAGTACACAGAAAGGAACTTCAAAACACAAATCTCTTTCACATATATATGCATATTTATATACACATATACACATGTATGTATATATATATATATATATATATACACACATATATATATAATATAATGAGTATATATATATATATATATATATATATATATATATATATATAATATATATACTCATGCATATACAAACCACATAAAAGGACACTCATGCTGTAGATATTTTAAACAATCGCCCTCAGTTTGACCTGGAGAAAGCCTAAGAGAAAAACTAAAACTTAAAAGCTCTGTAATGTGTGTACTTTTTAGTGTTTACGTCCAGTGGGCAAAGCATTTTACTTATGACCTGAGGGCCCACGACGGATTCCTGGGGTCGCCTCTGAGGTCCGTCAGCATTGTGATTGTTTGGGTATCAGTGTTTCTGGCAAACCAAAGATGGTACAGGTAAATTAACTTGCTCTTTTACCCATAAGAGTAAATTACACATGCCGTTGGGCATAGTAATATGTGAGTAGTTCACCTAGCAAACCGAATTTCGGGTTAATAGCAATGGTTCGTTATTTATCAACCCTCATTAATCAAATATTCTAATGAGATATAAGTTTATCAGAATCTACGTATTTATATTTAAACTATTTCAGTGGTTGTACTGTCAGTTAACAGTAGCACAATCTATTGGTTTTCTTATAAATTGATATTTTATGACCAATTAAAAAAGTACATTAACACTTATTAAGTCAAAAATTATCAAACAAAAATTATAGTTAATTACTAAACCACTAATACTTTTCTTATAGACTTTAAAAAACTTAAAAATAAAGTTTTTCCCTGCGAAGTTTAAAAAAAATATCTCTTTATTCACTCTAGGTTCTCAAATGACGACCATACAAAATGGGTTACTAGGGTTATATTTTTGGTTTTTATGCAAATATGTATGCGAAAGCACGTTCAAAAGAGAAGCTTGTTTTCCCAATTTTATCCCTTGGTTTATTACCAATGGAGTCTTCAAATTACAGTCTAGTAATCAATATGAGTTCCTTGCCATCTATATATAGCTTTGACCGGCAGAAACAAAGCCAAAAACCCTTTTCACAAGCTCAATTCATGAAATCTGAAATAGTTTCTTTTCAAAGCAGTTTCTTTCAAATGTGACCCAACCAGACTCTTTTCATGACACATTAATTAAGGTTGGTAATTACGGTAAGCGGGAAAATCTACCGCCGCCTTTCCTACCTTGAATGTTTTCGTCCTCGCCATTCCGAAAATGCTCATGTGCTCAAAGAACCAGTAAATGACTTAAATTAGGATTTATCGTCAATGTAAAAAACATAATAATATCCATGACCTCACCCAGGGGCGCATCTTCAGACCGAGGACTAAAATGTGGAGCGTGAGAAATACGCTTAAGGTCGATTCTTGCGAGTTGCGACTGGGCGTGGGGTGTGGTTTAGACTCCGACGTGATCGGCCAGGCCACTCCCCTCCAAAGGGACACGCACCTCATGCCAACGATCGCGAACAACTGCAAATCTGGTCGGAGCAAGTAAACAGATTTTTAGCGGATTTAAGAAGCGGTGTGGGTTGGATATCCAATAATTCCTTCACTTCTTCAACTCAAATAGAAAGCATTAATTTCCCGCCGCTGATGAAATCTCTTGATGAAAGAGAAACCTGTGGAAATAAGCGGAAGGAATTACGTGTCAAGATGAAAGGCGAGTGAGGAGGGAATTGATAAAAGATTAGCTACAACCAAGGCTTTGGCGGCGGAAGGAACTGCTTCACCGCGGCGAACCCAACACCCCTCCCTCTCTCCACACACCCACAAACGTCCACCTTCGTCCCCTGGTCACTCCGGCACCGGTTTGCAAGAGCCGGTCTCCTCTTTCTCATTCCATCTCTATCTCTCTCTCTCTCTCTCCCTCTCCCTCAGCGCTCACCCCTACCCCCTATGCCCCTTCCCCACTGCTCCCAGAACCCCCGAAATCCTAACCATCCCCGCCGTTCACAACCCACCCAGCCCGACCCTCTGTGCGCCCCTCACGGCCCGATACGCCGCGCAGGCCCTCAACACCCCACCCTCTCCGAAACGGCCCTCACTCCCCTCCGCACCACCCTCTTCTTCCGCCCCCCCCCCCCGACAACACTCCTCCTGGTCAAAATCGATATGAAGGGTGCGCGGGAGGGGAGGCTCGCGAGGGCGAAAGGAAGGCCCGGGAGGGGAAGGCATGGGGGGTAGGCATGAAAGTGAAACGGGGAAGGGGAGGGAGGTAAATAAGGAGGAAGGGGAGTTTGGAAGAGAGGTGGAGAGCGGGGAGGAGGGGGGTGGGGGACGAGAGGAGTGGGGGAGTCGGCGGTTCAGTCAGGTCTGGCTGTTGGGGCGGGAGGGAGGAGAGGTTTGGTTGGAGCTGGGAGTAGATTCGGGGGGGTGGGGGGTGCGGCGGGGGAGGCTATATTATGGCGTCTTGAAGGCGGACTCTATGATTGAGTGAAACGGGGATGTTTTCATTTTTTTAAATAATGAAGCCGTAAGAGGATCGGCGTACGATCGCGAGAGAATGTGGGAGACGCGCAGGACTGCGGGCAGCGAGTGCGGCCGGATAGTTTTGGAGATTGTTGGGGGGAAGGGGAGGCGGGGGTGTGGTCATGTGTTGGAGTGTATAAATCGGGCGAGGGATGAGTGCGACAGTTCAACGAACCCCACTCTCTAAAGTCGGCCCTCCCTGCGACTCCCAGAGTTTTCCAACTGCTCCCGAATTTGAATTGTCTCGCGTGCCTTTTCCTCGTCACTCGCCGGCTGGGGTTGTGACTATGACGGCGGTTCGGTTGATCGCGAGGCCTCCCTCTTTTTCTCTTGGGCCCTTGGGCGCCGCCTCGGGCCGCACGTGGCGGGGTGTGGTGCGGGAGGGCCAGACGGTGGCGTGGCGGGGCGGGTGAGAGGACGGCTGCACGTCGGGTTCTCCTTCTCCATGCCACCTTTCTATTTAAGAAATCCCTCGTAAATTGGCTTAATACAAGTACTATATTACGTATATTCCAGACGAAAAATCAATTTTTTGTGATTCGTTTCGTTATAATGATTCGATTATTTCTAATATTTGTGTCCATTTTGAGATTTTGAGCTGGGTGGTGTGCAGTACACAATGCTTAATCAGCCTCACGTACATGTTTTATTAAAATTTCAAAATGATAACTATCATTTTTATATCCATACGAGCAATGCTATTGAAACATCCCCGAAAACCAACCAGAAGACTGGAAAACATCTTGGTTAAAAACGAAAATGGAACTATTCAAATGAACACCAAGAAACCATTTGAATAGATGGTATCATGTTAGTCGTTGCCCAATTGGCGACCGAAATATTTTTACAGAGGTTAAAGATTATTTACAGAGATGAAAGATATTACTCTACCGTTTGATAGCATTGTGCTAAGAAGAAAAAGTTACCAGAGCGAGCAAAGCGGGATCGTTTATTGTTATTTCCAGCTATCGCGTTGATATATATAAATAAATAATTTTGGCCGAAAATGTTGTTGCGAAGAAAGTATTGAAAAGGTCCTTAAATATACCTCTATATCCTTGAATTAATCGTAAAAAATAGCCATTATTACAGAAATGACGCAACGACATTGACTTCCACTAACAAGCAATATTTAAAGGATAAATATTTTCGCGGAAGTTATTGTTGTTTGATTGTCGTAGTTGTACATAATTACATATATATTGATACTCGCTTGGCACTTTTTAGAAGAGTCACAGTCCGGATTTCGAACGTCCATGGGATGTCGTCATGGAAATTTTCGGAAAGCATTTCGTTACTGAGACTCACAGACAAAGCAGCTCACTTATCTTACTTTCCACTTTCGGTTAACCGTCTCGGGAGCCCTTGATGGTGATTAATTTTACTAAGATTATTATGCTAAGCTTTGTATCTAAATGTTTTTACAAATACGCAAGTGTTAGGAGGTGGTATTATAACGTTTGCATAACAACGAGAAGGCATTTCACGTGAATTCAAAAGCGTGTCGCTTAATTAAAAGCCTAATGTTGCATTTTACAAACCGAAGTAGAACGTAACAAGGAAAAAAGCATCGAGTAAAAATATGAGCCACTGATGTTTCGTTGGTGTAAACTTGAATTAAGTCCGAGTGGCTGCACTGCAGAGTAATTATCCGCTCCAAAGGACCGAACATCAGTTGTGGTCCATGGGTAAGAGATTCGTTTAACGCCGTGGAGTTCAGGTGGCTTCCATGCAGAGGCAATTTTCGAGTTTCTGGAAAAGCGCAATAGTGACGCTTAAGGAAATTAATTCCGATGCGAATGACCTACCCTTGTTCGGTCAAATTTTTTGTGGTTCGACTCCCTGGGGAAAGAGGAAGAAACCGCACTTTGAAAATACCATTGAGACATTTCTTTGACTTGCAGAGGTCGTTTCCTCAATCCTTGGAAGAATGATTAGGTCTGCGTTCTATATCAGTCATAGCTAATGTAGGAAATGACTGACTTTTGAACTCGCTATCATACTTGAGGGTATGTTCGTAATTATGAAGAGGTAAGAATGACAGGGTGGGGGTTGTGGAGAAAACTTAAGAAAATTAGCCCACTCTGAGCTAAAAGAGCTAAGAGACTTACAAATGTTCTCCTCGTCCGAAAATCTACGAAATCTAATCAAAACAAACCCATTATCTCAAAGTAGAGGGCCAACACTTTGATAGGTGTAATATTTCAATGGCTGCAAATATCGTTGTGGCTGAATGAATAGAAAATAAAATCTTTCCTTCGTAGCAGTAGTTTTTAGGGGAGGCGACCGACAGCTGCGGTCATTTGCGCCATCAAGGGTGGACAGGAGAGGTTGGAGAGAAACCCAGCGTCTGCATTAGCCTACTCTATACGAAAGGCGCCAAGCAGTCCGCAGCTCAAAGCACCTCAAGTAGGGATTGGGCCACTCGATCCCGGGCCTTCTGGGTGGGAGGCAAGTATGTTAGCACCAAACCATCCCGGTCTCTACGATTTCTGTCGTAATCGCAGCTATTAATGCACAATATGACCTGGCACCGGATACATCTCATCATAGTTTTTCCCAACTTCTACAGCTGGCTGCAAGGATGACGAATACGAGTATACTTACTCTGTTTCCAAAATATTGCCAAAAAATTTTGTTTTATCACATGCAAATTTTTATATCACGCTAGGGGGTAACATTAACAATTCGTAGACAGAACTAAAAAATTCATACAATATGTTTTGAGCTGCATTTGGCGAACTATATCGGTAATATGTAAACATATTGAGTTGGTTTGTCCCACCGGCTTACGGTTAATCTCTTTATAGAATTGAGTAATTAAAAAAACAAATTCTAATGGCATTTTATTATTATAGTGACAAGATATGATTTCTACAAGCATTAATCTCATAATTATGTACTCATTAAGCATCTCTTTTGCAGGTTTTGTGGTGCCTTTGCAATAGTTCTCGAGATTTTATTAACTAATTATTCGTGTGCAATTAATTTCACCGCCCTAAAACAGCGGTCATTTTACCAAAGTCAAACGCTTCATTGTACAAAAGAGTGATCATTTTGAAATTGAAAACCTAAACGATTTTTATTTAAAGTCTCTCCATGGCAATCAAGATATATACATAAAGCTTCATTCGATGAGTGATCTCTTTTTTTAGGTAGTTGCTTTCACAAAGGGTGGATCCAGTTGGGATTAATCTATGAAAAGGGTATAAAAGATCCATCGAAATAATCAAATTGTAATTTTAAATATAAACCACCAAGTTTATCATTTCAGAAACTTTAACATATTTGACAAAAATCCCCACGAACTAATGGACCCAAAAGATGAAATGAACTAACTAATTAATTAAATAAACGTCTTTAAAATCTAAATTATTTATCAAATCTAGAAACGATCAATGGCAAAAATTTGTTTCTTCTATCCTCAGACCTTACGTTTTTTGACTTGTCGCAGCATAGCACGTTTTGTCTCACTCTCCCAAAATTTATTTTGGAGGCGACAAACCATTTTGTATTTTTATTGGAAATTAATAGACCATTAGGTAAGGGTAAAAATTGTGATTTCTACCCCTCCAGTTGCATGATTTTATTTAACGATAGATATTGTGCTTGTAAAAATCATTTTTCTAGTTGTAGGAGGAAACAATTGTTAGCAAAATGTTTGCCAGAGTCTGTTCCAGAGAAGATGATTATTACTCCGGATACGAATGCGTATAATGAAAATAATATTTATTATTCCATGTAATTACTCCATCTACTCACTAACTTGCACCTTCCAGTTTGTACTTTTCCTATCTCGTCAGGATTAAATAAACTCCAGCACTACCCTTCAGACCGCAAGTAGTGATAAATTAAATTTCACTCCGGGATTTGTAACGTGTAATTTGAGAGATCATATTTTTAGTTTCACGCCATGTTAATCATGGCTATTTTGCTAATTACCACCCTTCTAGAGCTTACGAGTAAAGAATTGGATAGTTCCAACATCGATCAAAAACCTACCTCAAGATTGTAGACTACTGCTACATGTTGATAATATTGTTCTCTCGTATTCTTTTCTGTGTTAAACTGTGAACTGATTTGAGAAGTTTCTGTTCAGGCTTTATTTTTTCTTGCCGCGCCAACTCGCTTTTAATAGGCAATAAATAAAAATTGATTAATAATTTACTCATTTCAAGGTTCCAAAATGAGCAAAAATATATCGACAATATATTTTGTTTTTTGGGTGAATTTTATTTTATAGCGTTTGAAATTTTAGGCGCTCTTCTTCAATGTGTTTACTCATTAGAGACTAGAATCTATAATTTCAAAACTCTCATGAACTACAGGTATCTCAAATTTGCTGTGATTTATATTACTAATTCTTTTAACACCCTGATTAGTTTTTTTGCCTGGTAAATGCAATCAAAGGCAATGTAACTGCGGGGCTGCCGTAACAGTAACTTGAGTGGTGTCGCCCGCTGATGTGTCCACGGAAGTGAGAAAATCACAGCACAGAAACTATCACGGTCAAGAGGAATGATTTTCGCTCAGTAAGACTCCTTACACCTCTAAAGTGCCCACCAGCCCTCCTGGAACTCAATTGTCCGTTGTCTTGTTTAATTCCTGTCGAAAAAATTAGGAATTTTTGTTAAAACAGCCGCTATCCTCAGGGCATAAAATATTTTTAAAGGAAGAAAAGGATTCTTAATTTTGTAGATGCATCAAATGTCTATAGTTTTATTTGGCAAAGCATAGATTCTAAGAACAAATGAAAGCATTTCTCGTTGCAATCGCTGAAAACAATCTTATCAGTAATTTTTGATGAACCCAAATATTTTATCAACCGTGCTTTCAACGATAACTCACAGATATAGACATGAGGATGATAAGACAGAAGTAGATATACTCATATGTTTATCAGATTACGGGGCCGTTGATTTTCTCGTAGATTTCATCGTAAAACGGCAAAGTTTGGACCGCATCCAAAAGGCATCATTAGATTTTAAATGGATCAATGCTTGCTAAGATAACACAGCTTACTACTATTGCATAAAATAAAATATCATACAGCAGTCTATGAAAGCACCACTAATCACATGCCGAAAGCTATCGTAAGCCCGGTTTAACTCCTCGGCAGTCATTTCAACCCTATGCTGTCCACCCGCTGTGAATATAAGAAAAGATAATATTGATTTCAATGTAATTCAATCCGTTAAAAAACCCAGCACTTTTAGTCAAATGAGAATATTTTTCACCACTAGAAACATGATGGTATGCAAAGCCAGTTATTTTCCCTGTGTCGTTTATGGTTTCCGTGGAAGATCTGGTACCCGAAAAATCACATAGCTTGGGTGGAGATGCAGGTCTCCGGAGATTTTCCCAGGAATCGAACCCAGGACTCTCCGGTCAGTAATCCAACGTTCTATGCTGTCCACCCACTGTGAATATAAGAAAAGATAATATTGATTTCAATGTAATTCAATCCGTTAGAAAAATCGAGCACTTTTAGTCAAATAAGAATATTTTTCACCACTAGAAACATGATGGTATGCAAACCCTGGACGCCCATAGAAAACAACGGCACTCACATGTGCTAGAATAAAATAATATATAGCCATATTCCATCCATAACATTACAGAAGACAGGAAAGGTACTCACAGTGCTTGTGTCAGCCACAAAGCAGAATATGACTAGAATCGAGCACCTAAAATCTGTTTATTTGTCCTAAATGTCATTTTAAGCTTCCCCTAGCAATATGTAACATAAACCATCCTGAACCACTGATGCTATGAATACTAGTCACATAAGGAATATATTTGGACAATTTTTATACCAATGAAGGGATCGGTATGAATCAGCTATAAGAAATTTCAGCTTAGAGAATCGGATCCCCGAGATTTAGTTAAAGATCAACCAGCTCCCCAAAACGTCTTACATAATCATGATCATGCAGCCCTCTCATCGCCGGAGGATTCCTCGCAGCGGTGAAGCAATCACCCCATATTTTAAGAATGGATTGTATGTAGTTTCTTTTACGGTGTTCAACATCCGTTTTACGGAGCTCGACATGCCAAGACACCCACCTACCAAAGTCATTTTCATGGAGATGGATGTTCTTTCATTTTCCTGAGGAAAACATTCCACCAGATTTGCAAGTATCCTAAAAGGACAACTATTTTTGTTTATAAATTGCATGAAGCATGTAATTCATTCGTAAATGTAAGGCATTGAAGCTTACGTCCCAGAGCTAACAAAATCCAGGCGATACATTACGGAAGTAAGGCATCCCTAAGAAGTAAACGGCAGGATAAGTAGAATTGAAGGCGCATTAACGACAGTTACCTCAAGGCTGCACATCATGAAAACTCTACTGGCGCAGAACTAAATTATGTATTAGTAATATTCTACAAGCAGGTGATGAAGATATCGATCAACTCCCTCGGACTGTGTAGTAGCTTACCGCTACAATTCATCGCCATTAAATAAAAAGATATTTATCTTTGCAATGCATAAATGACAAAAAATTAAAGTATTAGGCATATCATATTTAACTTTTTGCGTTATGCGTACCCTATATCTTAATTAAATTCCAACGATTGTTTTGCTTACCATGAAAGGCGAAACGCGCATGCTATGCGTTAAAGATAGCAAAAGACGACAAATTTGAAAGGGAGAATTTTTGTGTTTTGGTGTTTGTTAAAATAAATGACAGTGCGGAGCTGACGAAAAGCGGATAACACGGAAATTACAGCATTCTTAACAAGTAAATGGAGTGCTGCATTTTGCCAAAGGAACATGAGCAACTATACACCTATTTCCACTTTGAGTACATTTTCCAAAATATATGAAACTCTTACATCAATAATAGTTTTCAATTAGACAGATATAAGTCCATTTGTTTGGGTATGATATATCTGCCATGTGGTCAACTTGCGAATACGCAAATTGGTCAATCTTTTTGATTTCGCCAATAGGATTTTAATGAAAATGGGCAAGCATATGTTGCTTATACCGGTTTTGAACGGGTTTGATATTTTTTATGAATTGGATCATATCTCATAATTATAAAACGTTTTAGAAAAATATTTAGAGATGGCAAGGTTTTGTGATATTTTGTACTTGTACTTGTGTTGGAATGGTCTTAGTCCTTGAAATCTTTGCCGTTTTTTCCCTTCAACTCTTCTTTTATTTATCAATGGTGCATTTTATTTTTTAATATTTAATTCTCATTTTTATCAAGTTAAGGTGATATCAAGCTATTCAAAGTTATTACTTTTGTTAATAGGTCTTCTCTAATACAACATAATCTAAAAAGTTTGATAACTAGGAGTGAATTTGGTTACATTTATTTTAATTTAAACAATATTTTTATCATATTTATAGGGAAAATAATTATTTTTACGATTAATTTTTAATGGCTGGTTCACTGTTAAAAAGGAATTCATCGCTAAAGATTTAGTAGCTATATTTGAAAATCGTTTTAATTTCGTGCCACATAATGAAGACAGAGCGACACTAGCCCTTCTGAGAATTACGATTTTATGATTAGGATTAACCATATTTATATCCCTAAACCTGGTGCTGACGTAATCCCATTTATTTCTTAGAAGTGTTCTTGACTATTGACGCCTTGGCTATTGACGCCTATTTACGTACGAATTGATGAATTATATAAATGAAAGACTATATATTGGATAAAATAACTTTCAAATGAAAATCCTTTTACATACAAATAGTGGTATCTATAAAGAGTAGCATTGCTCAATGTAACCCCCTTCAGCTGTAATGACCGCCTCCAATCTTGCCCTGGATCGATCGCACGCACTCTTTAAAACAGCGCTGTCCATATCCGCGAATGCTGCTATGATAGCGGTGCGTAGAGATGCGATATCAGGGTGCCTTGTCTTGTTGATAACTCTTTCAACATCGCTTCAAACATAATAGCCGAGGGGGTTCAAGTTCGGGCTGATCGGGGGCCAGAACTCCTTTGACCAGAACATGTCAATTTTATCTGAAAGCCAGGTTTGGGCTAAATGACTCGTATGAGCTGGTGCACCGTCCTGTTGAAAGACGTATTGTCTCCCCGAGGCCATAGTTACCACCCACACTTTCACGACATTCTTCAAGATTTGCAGCTTTTTTAATGATAGTTTGTCTCTTTTTAAAGAAATGTGGCGGCATGATATCACCCTCACTGGGCAAAACACCTAGGACGTGAACACTAGCCGGAAATTTTGTTCGAGCAACAATCGGGACGTCCTCGGGGTCGGGGTGGGCGAGCCAGAGATCATTTCTCCGGTTGATCTTTGCGTCAACGGTGAAAATGTTATCATCAAAAAAGAATCTGATTTGCCCCGCAGCTTCATTTTTTAGAGAACAAAATAGCAGGTTGCAGCGAGCAATCCGCTTTGTTCTAGCAGGCTCAGACAGCATGTGTCGCACCTTCTTTGTGCACGATTTGTATTGTAGGTCCTCCTCTGCCATCCGACGCATTGTTCACTCGCTAACATTCAATGCTGACGCCGATTTCCTCAGCGATCGCCCCGGGTTCTCTGAAATAAGCGCCTGAGCCTAATCTACGACTGCCGCAGTTCCTGTCAGTGTCACGCGTTTCATCGAATGAGGTTTACTCACCGGGTTAGCGAAAGCATCCTCAGACTTCTCTGATGCATTATGCTTAGCCAAAATATCGTAAACATTTGATCTGGGTTACCAGAAAAATCGAACTCTTTCACTGGGCGAACGCCCAGCGCGAATACTTTCGTTAATAGCGGCTCTACGATTGTACTCCGCACTTGTACGTAACATCTCGGCCATTTTGAGGTTATTACTGGTTACTAGATGCCTATAGCTTTCAAGAACTCCAAGTATGGCCCTCAGTGGAACTACGATATAGCAAGAAATTCTAGATCGAAAATGAAACTTGTCCGAATTTAAGCTAATTATTCTTTTTATGGCATGCCATTTACAAATGCACATGGAAATCTCTACAGATTCGAATATCCGAAGCATAAAACAAATTTATTTGAGTTTAAATTTCGCGCTCTAAATAGATGAAAATTTAATTTACAATTTAATTCATATTTGTTTTGAATAAAATCTATTTTAATGTTTCATGATATGTTCTTACAGAGTCTAATGTAAATGGGAATTGAATCTTACTTGATATGCATGTTTAGCTTGAAATCATATACGTTTCAGTATTCGATCTGAGTTACAATATGACCACGTGATTCTATTTATACTTTTTAATTGTTAGGATCTTCTTTTTATATACTCAAAGAACTTAAATCAAAATTAAGTCTGAAATAAATAAACATCAAATTAGGCGTGTTTGTTTTGCGCGATGGCTTTAGAAATTTCTCAACCTCGATATACAGGACGTTTTGGTGCGGTTTTTAAGCATTTAAATGTAGTATTACGGGATAAGAACTAGTTGCTTTCAAAGGTTATCACTGAAGACGAAACTTTGCTGGATCATTTTGATCCTGGGAGCAAACAGCGTAGCTTTTTTGAGGAAGTATCCGGCATCACGAGCACCAAAAACGACAGAAGTGCTGGGAAAATTATGGCCATGGCATATATCAAATTTCAGGGAATCGAACATAATCATGTCGTTCCCACGCATTCATTTGTGAATGAAGCATACTCTAGGGATGTTCAGAAAATTCTCCAAGGTATTTTTATCCACATGAGTCCACATTTCAAAGCAACAGTATGGACGCTGCACCACTTTAATGCACGGCGACACTTCTCAAATACTTTTGCTGAATCCGTTGCAGATCTAGTCTCATGTGATTTTTTCTTGTTCCACAATGTGCTCATAAATCGTCGTCAAAGGTTCTTCTCATCATCAGAATCATGCGTAGGTGAACCTAAAAGATGTCAACTTGCAACGTTTTGATCCCACTGATGGAATCATATAAAAGAACATACCCACGCATACATTTCTAAGAAAGTAGAAAATTTAACATCAAAAAATTTTTTGTGCAGTAATTCATACAAATATAAAAGTAATTAACACCCTAATACTAATCAGCATTTATAATGATGCTTGCTGTGAATACCTTAGGTTTTGTACTCCCTCCACTAAAATCAGGGATCCCAACAGGATTTGTCAGAGTAAATGCTTTATTATTATATCATCCGAATAGATTTTTATGAAAAATTCATTAGAGATTCATTGCCAGCTATACTTTAAATTCAGAATTGCGATCACTTTCAAAGTGTATGCCGGAACTAACGAAATGGTAATAATGTCTTGAGCTTATGCCGACTGAAACTCTCTGCATAGATTACCGTCTTTGCATCTTTTTTTCCAGAGGAACGTTGTTAATGATATGTCAATAATAAAACTAATAAATTCTAAGTTAAACTAAATATTTTCCATCAAAATACGGTCTTCCCTGCTTCAATGTCATAGCTAATGAGCAATTCCGTTAGAAGACGCTACAATTTCCGAAAAAAATTAATGAATTTTTTTGCGGAAATCATTGAAATTAGTTCTAAATTATTTAATTAATACATGCATTTAATTCCGACAACAAGAGAAACAGACAACATTATCGAATCTAATTTCATGGTTATGGTTTTGATTTCTTCAGGAAGGGAAAAATTACATTGGCATCGGTCGGCATATCCAAGGCAGTAATTTTATAGAAGCTATGAAGTTTTTTTATAAACGGTATATGCTAGAGTAGTGAGTGGTAGTCGATTCTTCTCCAATAACTCTTGGTGTATCCATACGTTCACTTTTAAAGGTATACGTAACATGAAATTCTTAATTGTAGCCGACAACTCAATTCCTTATGATGTTCAAAAGTTGGGGTAAATGATGCCCATTATTTTACCTAATTTGTTGAACTAAATAATTTATGGAAGGAGCAATCCATTTTCCGTTATTAGGTATTTCAATAAATATTTACATGCCACAGGAAGGAGTATGAGACGGCAATCGACAAACGTCATGATTTTCACGTGTTCATTTTTAAAAATTCTTCGAATACAGTTATTCTTCGTTTATTACCTCCTTTTTACTTCTTCCGCATGCATATCCCTCACGTTTTAAGTACGGTTCAGTTCCCCCAGTACAGAAAAATATAGCATTTTATATTCATCGATATCCTTTCCCTAGTTTACTGGCGTAATGATTTTCATTATTGGTAGCGCATATGATTCTTAATCATTTCCTCCACATATAAGAAAAAAAACTTCGAAAAACTCTCTGGTATAAAACATTAGTCATAAAAATCGACTAAATTGAATTCGAAACAATTGGAGAGTGGCATGAGTTACTCCTTCTCGTAGGAAAATAAATACCTGATGTCTAGGCTAAACTGAATGGGAAAGCGTTTGCCTTTCAGTTGTAATAATTTTCTCCTCAAGTTCAAAATTTTATTATGAAAGTTTTGTATTTGTTTCCATTCTTTCTCAAATGCATCCTATATTATTTCCTATAATTATTTTCATCTAATCTTACTAACCATTAACTGAATTATATGCACATACAAGGTCCGTCCCAAAAGTAGTAGGACTGAGCCAATTAAAAAAAAGTTATTGCCTCATTCACTCAGAAGTCCTCGAAGTTGCACCCTTGTGCGCCCAGACACCCCTTCCAGCGGGTTTCCTACGCCTTCTAAAAGACGGCGCCCGGAATAATGATAAAATCCCTCGTCACGACCTGTTGTAACGCTTCCACCGAGCCGTGGTGACATCCTTTTGGCAAGGATTTGAGGTGGGGGAAGCGGAAGAAATCTGGTTGGGCATGGCCTACAAAATTTAGATCCTCACTCACATGGTCGAGAAGCTCTTGGCAGGTCCACGTGCAAGTTTCCTTTTGTTCGCCCGAAAGCACTCACGGCATCAACTTCCCACACACCTTTCTTATGCCCATGTTTTTGCTCACAAGTCGATGGACATCATTTTTAGGGATGCTAAATTCATTAAAAACCGTGTGAACAATTAATCTACGATTAACAAAGTTGTGTTCAAACAACGTTTCAACGAATCCTTCACTCTTGCACATTTTCGTCCTATTTTGAGGTCGAAGGGCCTCCTGAACGTAGGGCGTCCTCAACAGGTTCTCTACCCTCCCGAAAAAACTTGTGCTACTATAAAACACCCGATCTACCCGATCTCCTTCACGCTTTTGCCCAGTTTTTTTAAATTGCTGACGTAGCGCTGTTCTAGTTATCGGTTCGGGATAAGGCGTAACGAGGTCACGTTATAGAAGTTTCGCAAACGAACAATCCGCACACCGAAAAGACTGGGAGTTAACTGACATTAGCTTTGAGCTTTTCTCGCCTCTCATGACCCGCCTCTCTCAAAATCAGCTTGAGAAACCGCCGCCCGTCCATCTATCCGTTAAAAACGAAGTCCTACTACATTTGGGGAAGACCGTGTGTGTGTATATAAACATAAATATATATAACTTATGTGAAATTTTCACGGATGTGTAGAATTATGTACACCCAAAAATGTGCACTAGCGAACAAAAACACAGGAGCACACAAAAAAACTCACACGTATTCCGAATTTTCGGAAATTTCGGGCAGAAGGAACCTGAGAGTTCCTTCTCTACCTTGGGAAAGGTGGTATCGCCCCCGAAATTGGAAATACCGGTAAGTTTCTATTTTATGTGTTTCTGTGTTTTTATATGTTCGCTAGTGCTATCTTGGTGTACATTATTATTCACATCCGTGAGACTTTCACATAAGTTGTGTATGTGTGTATATATATATATATATATATTATATATATACTACCTTGATCAAAAATTTCCCGGAATTTATTCAGAAAATTAAAAATACAAGTTTATTCATCTAAATCTATATTGTCCCCTTCAAAGTAATCCCCATCGACTGCAACACACTTATGCCAGCGCTTGATCCAATCCTCGAAACATTTTTTATATTCGGTTTTCGGTATGTCCATCAGTGCTTCCTGCGATTTTTCCATTACTTCCTCTCGGCTGCTAAAACGCGTTCCCCGTAATGGTTTTTTAACTCGATTGAACAGAAAGAAGTCACAGGGAGCCAAATCAGGTGAATTCGGTGGCTGTTGGATGGTATTTGTTGCATTTTTCGTCAAAAAATTACGAATAATGATAGCACTGTGCGACGGTGCGTTATCATGGTGCAAAATCCACGAGTTTTCTGCCCACATTTCTGGTCTCTTTCGGCGAATTGCTTCACGCAAACGTCTCATAACGCCCAAATAATACTCTTTGTTTACTGTCTGGCCTTCTGGCAAAAATTCATGATGCACTACACCGTTGTAATCCATGAAAACCGTCAGCATTGCCTTCTTTTTTGACTGAAAACGACGTGGTTTTTTTGGTCTCGGCTCATTTGGTGAACGCCATTCACTTGCCTGATGTCTGGATTGCGTGTCGTACTCATAAACCCACGTCTCGTCTCCAGTAATGATCCTTTTGATGAATGTGGGATCGGATTCAGCCTCGCAAATCATGTCTTTTGCGACGTCAACACGGTCTCTTTTTTGCATGAAATTGAGGTACTTTGCTGCTACACGACGGAAACCCAAATCATTAACCACAATGTCTTGGGCGGATCCATAGGCAATGTTCAAGTCCTCCGCTATTTCTCTGATGGTTAATTTGCGGTTATTGACCAACATTTCTTTTACTTTATCAATTTTTTCACCGACTTTCGATGTCGATGGTCTGCCACTGCGTTCATCATCTTCGATTGACTCACGACCACTTCTGAACCGCTCGTGCCACTGGTAAACGACCGTTTTTTTTAGAGAATCGTTGCCGAAACACTTTTCCAACATTTCCAACGTCCGTGCGCCACTAAATCCGTTTTTTACGCAAAATTTAATACAAGTTCGTTGTTGCAAATTTAAATCCATTTCTGCAATTGTAAAAAATCGCCAACACACACAGAGATAGATGTACTCTTGGCTACGTAACTTTTGCAAATGTCAAGTTATGACACTAAGATTTAAAGGGAATATCAACAACAGATGTACCAATTTAACAAAAAAAACAGAACTCAAATCGGAACGATGGGAGCGCCACACGGTGGTTATTCCGGGAACTTTTTGATCAAGGTAGTATGTATCAAGGTTGTTGCCAATGAACTGATTTTAACTTTTCGCTAGTGTTGTGTTTCGCATTGTTACTGAGATTTAGCGATGAGGAAAGTGTGCGCCAAGCTCGTGCCCAAGGTGTTTATGCTCGTGCCACAACGCGCTACGAGTCCGCGAGTTCCTTGCCAAACTCCAGGTGCAAACGCTACCCCATCCCCCCTATAACCCTGGCGCTCCCCCGGCAGACTTCTTTTTGTTCCCTCGGAATACGGCAGCCCTGAAAGTAACCCGTTTTTTGTCCATAGGAGAGATCCAATCAGCCGTTACGTAGACCTTGCGAGAGGTCCCCGAAGATGCCTACCAGGGCGCGAACAAGAAATGGCAGAGTCACTGGAAAAAATACGTATACACCCAAGGACAGTACTTTGAAGAATTTTAAGTGTTTGTGCAAATATGTTTGATAAATTATGTTTAAAAAATAATTGCATCACTTTTGGAACGCACCCATTTCATAATATGCTAAAAAGAAGCCGATAGAGCAATTGTTTATGAGGTTCAAAACATAAATGCACATTTAGCATACCTTTGAGAAGCCAGAATCTTGTAAAGAGTTTTGGAAAGAAAAGGGGTGAAGAAAGATGCTTCCGAGCCTGCTTGAAAAATTATGCACTGGGATGGCTTACATCTAACATCAGTACCACTGAACTTATCCATCACGCAACATGTAACCATGATTACCTCTGGCGTTTCCTGAGTACTTTTTTCTGTATCTAGCTAAGTAATTATCTCGATTATATCCGATGTTCCACCTCTAAAGTCAATCAAATGGTGAAATTTTTAGTGAAAACTAAATTTGTGAATTAAGACTTAAAATTACAAAGTAAAAAAATATTTTTTCAAATGTCTTCCATTTAGTGACATCTGAAACTATTTAGTATACGCGTCTGGATTTATTGATTAAAAAATGTTGTAAATAATTTTTATGGAATTCACTTAGTGAGATCCATATACGAGGGAACACCTGTAACGACGACGACGAAGTAATGCGGTTAAATCCTACCGGTATGAATCGCCTCTTGTGGTTGCATACAAATTGTAGGTGAGAAACTAAAACGAGCCATACCAATGGAATTCGTTGGTTTTATTTTACGCTGCCAAGGTAGGAATTCTGAAAACCTTACATTGAACACTCAATGGTTATTTTACTAACTATTTTGCTCCTGACTGCGTATTATAAATAAACTGTTTTTCAGACAGAAAAAAATTTGATGACCAAAGCTTGTTTTCATGTATGCAGAACAAAAAAATATGCGATTGCAAAAAATATTGTGGCCTTGAGGAAAATATTTTCCCCCAATTTTGGCTGATTCTAAATATATTATCATATCCTTATTTTGTAACGCTTACTCATTTTATTTCCAAAATATAATTCCATCAAAAGTAAAATCAAGAGAACAAATCGTAATTTAATACAGCTTATTTATTTTTAATATTCAATCGCAAAAAAATTGTATTTATTAAAGACGCTACATTTTTCAGCAATAACACGTTTTCTTCCTTTATGAGCCCTGGAAATTGCTATCAACGCAATGCTACTGCTCAATCAATCAATGCAACCGTTTTATCATATTTTAACATAAAATTCATTTTACCTAGTGAGAAGCACGTGTATTAAACTCAAACGGTGACACTTAATTTTCCTTTGGATGATTGCATCATTTATTGTATTTAACCAGCAGGCTAGTAATATGAGCAGCGGAATATGTTTACGCCAAGGTCGCATACTCCCTGTCTATGATTGATTTATTTCACAAAAGAGTTTAAATGAAGTTATACCTTTGCTGTTACAAATAGCAGTATGTTGAGTTTATTGCTTTTCGTGTGTAAATGTCAAATGAGGATGATACAGGAAATTTCAACCTAGGATGGTCTAAGTACTCCCATGGGATATTCTGTTGATTTACTCTTTAATTCTCCATATAATACAATTTCAAGTATATTAGCCAGCTCCTAAAGATAGCAAGATAATAGTTGCGTACAAAGAAACAGAAACACACAAAAAAGAAACTCACAGGCGTTCCGAAATATCGGCGGCGATAACCACCTCTCTCCCAAAGCTCTCCCAAGAGAAGAGTGGTTATCACCACCGAAACAGTATGTTATAGTACAATTCTTAAGTTTCAAAATCACATATTTATTTTTCAACATAGACACCGTTAAGGCTAACACATTTCTCCCAGCGTGTAACAAGTTTTTTCATTCCATCACAGCAAAATTCCTCCGACATTTCTCGAATACAGGACTTGAAAGCTGCCTTCACCTCATCGTCCGAGGTGTAATAATTACCCTTGAGGTGTCTCTTGAATTTAGGAAAAAATCGGATGAATAAGTAGTGTAAGGAATCGGTTCAAATTTCTAGATTCGCAGAGCCGCTCCAGTTGCGCGCGAGGTGTGTGGACGAGCGTTGTGATGTTGCTAGATTATTGGCTCCAGTCTGCCTTCAACACGAGAAACTTGACGTTCGAGGTGCCTTAAAGTATGTATATACTGAGAATAATTTACCATGTGCCATGGGTAGCAGATTCAGCCCTTCATATGCAAACCTCCACCTCGGTGTCCTGGAAGAGAATTTCCTTTCAAACTATCCTCTGCAACCCCTCCTGTGGCTCCGATACATTGACGACATCTTTCTACTATGGCCACACAGAATAGATTCCCTCAATTCCTTCATCTCCCAACTCAATGATTCCTCATCTCTGTCTTTCACCTCGACCATTTCATCCTCTCAGATTACCTTCCTCGATGTTAATATTTCCCTCAGTAACAACAAATTCCTTACCTCTGTTCACATCAAACCTACTAATAAGCAGCAATACCTTAATTACAGCAGTTTTCACCCCTCCCATACCAAGCGCTCCCTCCCTTACTCTCTTTCTATCCGCGGTCACCGCATTTGCAACCATCCCGAATCCCTTAACAAATACCTTAACAACCTTCACCACTCCCTCCTCCAACGAGGATGCCCTGATTCTCTCCTCCATAAAAAAATACTTAAACTTCCTACACCCCCAAGCCTGCCTCAACCACAGACTCCCAGCCTCTCTCAATCTGTACTACCTACTTCCCAGGCATTCAGTCTCTCAAATTCATCCTCAAAGACCTATTCCCCATCCTCAAAAATCACAACACTTCCTCCAACCTTCTCCCTAATTGCCCCTCTGTCACCTTCAAACGTCCCGCCAACCTAGCAGATATCCTCAAATCCACCAGGCCACTCTCAAAATCCCCTCACACCCCCAGAGCCATACCCACTCCATGTCATCGAGCAAGATGCAAAACCTGCCCTATTTTCACCACTCCACCCCACTCCATCCCACCATTTAACTCTCTCCCGCCCTTCCCCTATTCCTCTTGCACTTCCAAGAATGTTGTTTATCTTCTTACCTGTAAACTCTGCCCGTCCTTTTACATAGGCCAATGTTCCACACCACTTAACATTAGGATTAATAACCACCGCGCCTCGTGCAATCCCTCCTCCCCGTCCGCGGGTCTCCCCATCCCTAAACACGCTTCCCATCATAATACCCCTTTCAACCAGTGTTACAATGTTTCCGTCCTAGCGTCCCTTCCCACATCCGATAACCCTATAGAATTAAAAACTCTTGAAATGGCATTCATTTACATCTGTATGGCCTATCAGCATCCGGGCCTCAATGTCGTTGACTGATGGGAGTGGCCTAAGATTGTTACTTTGTGGAAGCAAAGCATATCGGGGGGTGGACACTGTGTTTTTCCGAATGAGTTTTGGTGTACGTGGCCTTTGTTTTGACTTACGTGGTCTTTATCAATACTTTGTAGGTTGAAACATGAGTCTCGTATGTTGCAATAGTTGCGGTGAGCATGTTGTTCTATTTTCCGATTTTGTGTCAATTCCACCCCTTCCCTCTCCCTTTCCTCTCCCCAACCATTCCTTTCACCCCTCCTTCGCCTCCCGTTCTCCCCTTCCCCTGGCCCCCTTCCCTTTCTCTCGCACCCCTCACCTCAACAATTCCAGCAGTCATTACTTCTATATCTTCAGAGGAAGACGGATTGTTTCCGTCGAAATATCAAGAAAATACGTGTGTGTTCTTTTTTTGTTTCTATATTGTGTGTTACTGTGTATTGTACTATTCGGCACTTCCGTGTTACGTCTACGAAAGCATATATATATATATATATATATATATATATATATATATATATATATATATATATATATATATATATATATGGGTTGTTAATGCGATACACTGCATGGCTAAGACCGCCATTAGATCGTCTGCTCACAAATACACCCAGGACTGGCAGGACACAATTCTATTTAATCTCCACGGTGAATTTTTTTGCAGGATGTTAACGATTTAGATGTTACAGGATGCCATTCCAGTTCTTTCCGTTGTGGCCAGATGACGACTGGGTCATCATCATATCGGTCTCAATGAGACGGGTTTCTTTGGGTAAGACAATATTGCCTTCTGCTCAAACAAATGTGCTGGCAAGAAAAAGACGCTATTTTCCGAGTATCATAAGAGAAGCGGTAGAAAAAATGAAAAACCCGAATAATTTCAACCTTGAGGACGGCTACACCTTGTGTTCGACGTGGAAAGGGTAATTCCACCTTACCGCCAAGGAACAGGCAATCAGAGCGCTCCGGGCCAGCCAGCGTCTTCTATATACGAGGTCTCGTATATATAGCGGCATAATTTCACGTGAACTAAAAATTTATAATAACGATTGCTTTGAAAAAAAATGTAATTATAGCAACAAGAATTAAAATTATAACATCCGTTAATTTGTAGGGTTTTTTTTCTTTCGTGTCTTATTGTAAGTTAGTTTTCCACGGTATTATTTTCTTCTTCTCGCAAACAACACTTACTCTATCTATACATTTCTTGCTACATGCCATGTGATACTCCCTCATAAATTGACCGGTAGTAGTGGGATTCGACCCCCTGGAAGGCGAAATTTTGCCCGAAAGGGCTGGCATTGAGACATGTCGTCGAAGATCACTTCAACCTGAAGACTCCTCCAGACTGTTGTCAAGCAAGCCAACCTACAGGACGGTAATTACCGGAAGCAGTGTGAAACTTTCATCGGATAGGCGTCGATTTCCTTTAAGATTAGTATCATTTATTACTTTACATTAGAGTGACTAAAGAAATATTTTTGATCGCTTTACAGGAGCTTCTTTAAAATTTAAATTTTTTAAGACATTAACATGCTCATATATGATATATGACCCTCTGGAGAAAATTTGGGTCGTCATGGATAGAGTCCAACACCTCATTAGCAATATTCATGCGTTGCTGCTTTTACTCGAAATTGAGCAATTTTTGGTATGAATTTCGCGACGACTAGTGTCATGCCCAAATCATTGATAAAAATCGAATGGCACGAGCCAATCAATATATTCATGTCCTCGGCAACTTCTCTAATGGTATCTCGACGATTGGCCAATACTATTTTCTTCACTTTATCAATATTTTCATCTGTTGTTGACCTGCTCGGGCTTCCGGCACGCTCTTCGTTGCTCACATCTTCTCAGCCCTCTGAGAACATTTTGTACCACCGATAACCATTACTTCGGTCCAAGGTAGGTTTTCCATATGCCACAGTCAACATTCTGAATGCGTCCGAGAACTTAATTTCGTTTTTCACACAAAATTTGATACAGATTCTACGATCCACTTTTTGGAACAGGCAAAAATCGAAGACAAGCCAAAACACGTCTAAGCAAATCAGCTGTCAACAATTAACTGAACATTCAAAATGGCCGAGTAAGTGACATAGGTACCAACCTAACGCCACAAAAAAATCGAAAATCAAATATACGTTACCCGTTACCAAAATTCGTGATACTTTTTGAACAGACCACGTGTGTATGTATGT